>NC_086160.1:39928687-40268329 GCF_035149785.1 Candoia aspera
GAACTAACAGCACAATTGTATGTATGTTTCTTTTAAAGTAAGCCCCATCATGTTAATAGAATGTACAGGACTGACACTAACCTAAGCATGAATAGTCCATACATAATGCACTTTCATTTTGAAGTTGGAAATAACGTATCTGCTTTTTCTATGAGAATTTTAAGAAATTTACCCATTGCGGTCTGCAAATATGTAACTTCCATAAAGTCTTTCAGACTGGCAGCCTCTGTATATAAATCCACCAGCCAATGGTCCAGAACTGAATGGCTTGAATTCTAACAGTGAAGGTTCGCTTTCTGGAAAGGAACTACCGTAGTGTTAGATTAAATTAAAGTTGATAAAAACATGTGCTAAGAATTGGGAAACAGAAAATTTAAAATCAAATAGAATAAATAAATTACATTTTTTTAAATTTGACATTACTTCAGCATTAGGCTTGTGCTGCACAATTCTCTGTATATTTACTCACAGGTAAGTTTCTCAATATTTAATATAACTTACTCCCAAATAATATTCAAGGAACTTCAGATACAGCAGCTAAAAATGGATATGATATATTACCATTATTTCTTGACCTTCTTTGTAATATAAACTTCTTATTAATAATAAAATAGGGTTCATATTTTATGTCTTATAAAACCATAATATACATTATAGAAAAAAAGTGTTTAGCTTTCTTCAGTATCAAAAAGAAACATACATAACCTTTCCCTACATTAAGACATAATGCTAATTGCATGGAATTTTTCTAAACACAATTCACATCTTTTTTAAAGATATGAGTATACTTTTGTGGTATCTCCAAGAAAGAAAAATAAAATATGAAAAACTGGAATACACTTGTGTTCCCCAGAAGTAAATAAGTAGTCAAGAATGCTGCTATTGCCTATAGCTGAAACTGGGGTGGGTGGGGACGACAATAGTGGGCACTAAATTGAGATATTGAAAGATGAATGGCCAATAATCATATATCTGACATAGCCCTTTCACTTAGGAAAAGCTATGGCCAGCACTAATTATCATGGGTGTCCTTAAAGTTTACCCAGTGTTTGACCTCACACTTACATATTTAGGTCTTTGAATGCAGTAATAAAGAAATCCAAAACCTGAAATGGCAATCAGAAATATATGTAAACCTTGTACAGGCTAGAGAGCCAGTTTGGTGTAGTGGTTAAGACATCAGGCTAGAACCAGGAGACTGTGAGTTCTAGTCCTGCCTTAGGCACAGAGCCAGCTGGGTGACTTTGGACCAGTCACTTTCTCTCAGCCCTAGGAAGGAGGCAATGGAAAACCAATTCTGAAAAACCATACCAAGAAAACTTCAGGGACTTGTCCAGGCAGTCTCTGAGAATCGGACACAATTGAACAGATTAAAAAAAAAAGTACAGATTTGCTGTTTCCTTGACTATAATGGATCTAAGTGCACATAACTATGAACTGGATTGTGATCAATACCTTAACACTATAAGAAGTTACTGTAGTAACATTTTAATAAACTAGTATCAGTAAGTATAATACTAGAATCCTTCTTAAAAATATCAAGCATATCATAATTAACAAGAGCATATCAGTAACATAGTGTAATTCACTGATCTATTAATCCCTGAATAATTGTTTTAAGATTTTTTAAACACATGATAACTTAATAAAGTATACAAAATACATTTAAATTTTGCTTTGGCTCTCTTACATATAGCATGTTATATCCCTAAAATATTGTTTTCCAGCCTTTTTTAACATGATGCCTACAGAAATCCTAACACCTGGGTAGTACTGTGATGGGTTATACTGTTGCTATATTCAATTTTCTACCCATTCTTTGAAGGGGATGGGCACATTACATGCTTTATAATCCAGAACTTACCATAATCTTTCCCCTTTATTATCTGAAGGATCCTGGCTGATGATCTGTTCTTCTCATTCGAGTCTGAACAAAGTATTGTTAAATTAATATTTACATCTGTTGGATGGCGATCCACAGCACACCTGTTCAAGAACATTTTTTTATGATGACATGAACTAATACATTTATTTGCTATATATGACTTCTATTTCTATATCACCAATCTATTTCTAATCACCAGTGTTAAAGTGCACATTCTTAAATGGAGCATTAAATAACAGGTACATGCAAACTGAGAAATAGGATAATTCAGATTAGAAAATATCAATTAATGGACAATTCACCTTAAATGATAGCAAACTGTTTTCTGGGATTCTCCTTGTCAGTGAAAAAACACATTAGTAATAATTTCCTACACTTGGCAACTGTTGGAATTAATTTTATCAGCAAATTCTGTATGAATCTATTCCAAGTTGTGGTGAAGAGGTGACAGGAATTCTCATCCATGCTTTTAAGCATATGGGCATGATAGTTAAGGTAG
This sequence comes from Candoia aspera, assembly GCF_035149785.1. Lineage (NCBI taxonomy): Eukaryota > Metazoa > Chordata > Lepidosauria > Squamata > Candoiidae > Candoia > Candoia aspera. Next base: position 39,931,072 of record NC_086160.1, read on the forward strand.
GGCTGTCACTAATGTTAAGATGCACCTCTGCTAGTATCAGTGATATCAATGTTTGTTCTTCCCAGGCTGACAATACTTGTATGGTCCAGGTGTCTAATGGCATGCATTGATTTCTCTTTCTATATCACATGCTGACAGTGATTTCACTAAGTGGGCTGACTTTTTGCCATTTCCCTCCTTCCTGAAGCTGCTTGTCTTTTAAAATAGTTTTCCTACATGTGTAATGTGTAGATTGCCCCTAAATTTCACTAAAATCCAAATCATAATCTTTTGGATTTTCAAACTGTCAAAACCTATAAAAGAGAGAATCACACAAGATTACAAACCAGTTTATTAATGTGAGCAAAGTTTGTTTTAAAATTCCTTGGAAATAATAATGCTAATTTTCTCTTTGTGCATAAAGTTATTTATAGCTATATATCAAGATAGTTCTTGATGGCCATGAAGACTGCAGGGCTCAGCTTTATACGAGAGCAAGGAGTTTATTTATATACCTTCAAAACTGTGCATGTGTCAGATTAATCTTTCTAATTCAACACATTTATAAATCCTTTTTCCCAGTGGTAAAACAAGATTCCAAATATATATCAATAAAATTTTCATGAAGAAAGAGCTACTTTGGGCTATATTTGTTTAGCTTCTTTTTTCTCCCATATTATTTCCCATACTGCTTTGAGTTTTAAAAACTGTGTTAGAAAAAGAAAAAAAAGTATTTTGCGTACCTGCCTGGATTATGGAGTCCATGGGCAAAAATTTCAGGAGGCTGATTAGTGCTGTTAAAGTGTGGGTTAGACTGTGGTATGGAATAAGGCACATGGCAGAAATCAGTGTCTACATCCAAGCGCAGTACCGAACCTGTAAAATCACTGAGAAAGGTGGAGGACAAGATAGTTTATTTTTAAAGGCAGAAGCATTTTGGCTTCTACGTTCTGTTCTAAAGCAGTAGTCACTGTGTTAGAGAACCTTTAAGAAGGGACCATGGCATCTGTGAGGGTGCGGCAAGGGAAGTCAGAGTGATGCAAACAGCACTGTGGCATTGTGACACAAGCCCTGCCCATTGCCTGCATGCATTGGGATGTTACATGCAGTCCAAAATTGGTGAGGCCTTCATTTTCGTAGAATAACAAAAACAATGAGAGCCAGCAGATGCTGCTAAGAATGGAATATTCAAAAATTTAGAATCCTACTAGTGCACCATACCATCTTTTTGGCTTTCTGATTACATTCAAATAATATATAGTTAGATTCACTGTATCTTTCTGGACTCCATGTCTAATTTGTTTGATTTCAAGCATATGTAAATACTATCTGTATGGATATTACATATACTGTATATGCACACACATTAATTTCTTTCTATATCTTTATTTTAATCCTATTTGGAAGTGTTGAATAGAATTTAAAGCAGGGGTTCCTAAACTTTTTGTCATCACATCTCTCTTTAGTGTAATCTGAAAGTACACACCTCCCTTAAAAATCCAAACACCAAAATGAGCACAAATAAACAATGAAAACAATACAATTAAACTTTGGGAAAGGTGGATTTATTGCAACAATGTAACTAAAAGGTTTTTCACACCTCCCCTGGACTTTGTCTGCACCTCCCCAAGGGAGGTAGCCCTCACAGTTTGGGAAACCCTGATTTAGAGTAAAGTTTGTTTCTGAAAAGTTAAGAACCTCAATGTGATTGTCCTTTAATTTTTACTGGACATATTTTTGCTATTTATTTTAAAGCAGATTTAAAGCAGATTATGGCAAAGAGTAATAGATAATAAATAGTACAATTTTATCAACCAAATGTATTTATTATGGATTATTGTCATGGGGACAAATCTTGATTTCTCTTTCATTCAGTAAAGTGATAAGAAATTAATGAAGTATGGAGTGGTAATTACTTATATTTTAAGAGCAGAATTCTTTTGGGTGGAAATTTTAAAAATGCGAAAATAAGGTTTTAAGTACTGGAAATTCTTATACCTCAGACCATCCATCTCTTCCATATCATCTATTGTGATCATTCCATCACCCAGGAATATGTATAAAAAACCATCAGCACCAAAGAACAGCTGTCCTCCAAGATGTTTTCTGTGTAGTTCTGCAACTTCTAGAAAACTTCTTGCAGTCCTCGTATCAACCTGGTGTGGATTTTTCCTGCAATAAAGAAGGAAAAAAAGAATGAATCCCAATAATATATTTAACTTCAAAGTAGGCATAAAACTTTTGCCTTTATCCTCTAAAATACTCTTTAAATATCTCAGAATGTCAGAGATCAATATGAAAATTTGCTTGCCATATAGCAAATGGATTCAGGGCTTTTGTTGCTTTGCCTTCGTTTTTGCAAGAGTTTGCAGCTTGAATGAATCTGAATTTTTAGGAGGTACAGTAGATCAAGGAGGAGATCCTGACTAACATGGGAGGAATTCAAGTTAATATTTTCAGGCAGCCTCTGAAGCTTATGGCACAATACTAGGCTGCCGTGTCAGATTACATATTATAGAGTTGTTATGAATGTAAAATAGTGCTTGGTGTGTGGGACAGATTATAAGTACTACCTAAAGTCTTTGAAGGTAGGTCAAATCAAAAACAAACAATACATAGAGTCGTATACAATGAGGAATTAATTTTAGAGTGGTCACTAATGATTGCTTAGAAGGATAGGCAACAAAACCACTTCCCAGAGGGAACCTATAAAAAAACATACTATAACAGATAAAACATCCTGAGGGACACCAGAAACCAGTCAATATGGTTGCAATCCTAGTGTAAGGCCGACATTCCACATGTCCTGCTAAAGAAAATGGGCATGAGCAGGGTATAGGATTTCAGAAATCACCATAAGGGCTGAGGCTATTTTTGCCTGTTAATGTTATTGACAGCCTGAAAAAGAAAGTACAGGTAGTCCTCACTTAACAACCACAATTGGGACTGGAATTTTGGTTGCCAAGTGAAGCAGTCATTAAGCAAATCCAACCCGATTTTACAAGCTTTTTTGCAGTGGCTGTTAAGCAAATCACTGCAGTTGTTAAGCAAACCACATGGTCATTAAGCAAATCACATGGTTCCCCATTGATTTTGTTTGCCAGAAGCTGGCCAGGAAGGTCAAAAATGGTGATCACGTGACCCTGGGATGCTATGACCATCATAAATGTGAACCGGTTGCCAAGCGCCCAGATTATGATCACATGACCATGGGGACCCCACAACTGTCTTAAGTGTGAGGACCAGTCATAAACTGATTTTTCCAGCACCAAACTCTCACTAAACAAATGGTTGTTAAGCAAGGACTACCTGTAATGTGTTAGTTATTCTGTGCATGTATGTCTCCCAATTAGTTTGTTTATTCCTCAATATGTAAGCAATCATTTAATTCCAAATACAGTGGGATATCAGAATTTTATATTATAACAGAACTATCTAGTAATCAGAATATATACAGGAGAATAATTGAATAAATACAGAACAGAAAAAAGTAAGTGTAATTGCTACTAGTCTCAACCTTACTTGTCTGAAATTTAGCTTGGATTATATTATAATACATAATATAGTATATATTATATATACTGCATAGCATAGCATAGCATCTATATGTATCCTTTGTCAATCACAAGGTTCCTTCTTGGAAAGTAACAGATACAAAAGTTTTAGGATTTAAGGATTTAAGAGACCAATAAAGTGGCACAAATAATTTAAAGCATACTACACACTAGGAAATACTGCAGAGATTGTATATAGAATTCACACCTGGACACAGTGTATTCTACTATCCGAAGAATATGGTCATGAGGCCCAATAGCCCATCGCTCTTGGTTGGTGGTATAGGACACATACAGCTTCCCATTTTTTTTGTAATTGGGATGGAATGCAAGACTTAGGAGCCCTCTTTCATCTCCACCCTGTATTCAGATGAAAAACACAAAGAATTGTGAAGTTAATTATGTTCCTTATTGTGTTTAAGAAGCCCCACCCCACCCCCACCCAAGTTAGTTTCTTTCCTTCCTTCCTTCCTTCCTTCCTTCCTTCCTTCCTTCCTTCCTTCCTTCCTTCCTTCCTTCCTTCCTTCCTTCCTTCCTTGTGAGGAATCTTTGCCCAGCTCTTTTTTTCCTTTTCTGTCTATGGGGGGGAAAAGGATTATAAAACACTTCTGGACTGGGTGACGGGGTCAGGGATGTTTCTTGAGACTTGGAACAAGACAACTGTTTTGTTATCAGTACACAGGCCTCTTTACTCCACTTTTATGGGGTGATTTTTGAGTGTAATCTATGGGAAGCCATGAAGACAAGTTTAAGTGCTCGTGAGCATTCTTTACTGGATTACTTGGTTGCTTGTTGTATGCAGAAGGCAAATCAAAAGGTCTATAATCAGCAGTCACTTTAAGTATCCAGGCTTTAAAATACAGTGCCAACTCCCACTGTCTTGGTAATCTGTTTAGAAAACAGTTAAATTACTTGTGTAATATGTAAAGCTTTGTTTTACCCTGGAGGCAGCTACATCACTTGTCACAACTATGGTGGTCTGTTCATCAGAGCTAGCAAGCATACTGTAGGTAATAAGCAGACTCCAGTCTCACTGCATAAAAGCATCACTTTGTATGGGGGCCTATAGTGTACAGCTTTTTATTATTTCAGGAAAAAAAATAGAAAATGCCCAAACATATTTCTTTCATTATTTATGTATGCCACACAGATTAGTATAGTTATATGTTTAGCATCAGTTTCACATACTGTGACAATACAAATGTCAACAACAGAATACAGAAAGACAATTCTCCCTAAAAAATAAAAAAGAGAAAAGGCAGAAAGGGTTAGTTCAGAGTTAGGAACTACAATAATCAGAAACTCTCCTCCCCATACAAGTATTCTTGCACTTTTAGAAAATGTGCTGATGATATAATCATGTTTTCATAATCATAGAAAGTTTACGGCCCAGTTCCAGAGAGTCATATTAATTAAACTACTGTACATGCCCAGTGGGAGTTAATTCAGTCATAACTAGTTTGTGTCCTGTTGATTTTAATGGATTCACTCTAAGTAACTCTGGATCAAGCTTTGGATGTAAAAATTAAATGTGAGGCTAAATAATGTTTTATTATGCATATGGGCAGAAAGGAGATTGAATAAAGTCTATGTGCTCTCCCTCCTTCCCTTTTCTGCTGCATGACAAAGAGGAATGAATCAGTTGTCTTTTCAATGTGTCCAATAGAATTCCAGAGTTTATTTAATAGAAAATGGAAATATTATTTTGGACCATATTGTACAATATTGCTGAAGAACCATCCTGTAAAATTAAGCTACTTAGTTGAAACTAAGGACAGGACCAAGATATAGAAAGTCACTTAGGCACATGGAAGTCCTTCCACTATTCTCTTCTGTTCTCCCCCTCTCAATTCCCCCTTGTTATGCTACACTAGAGGCCACCATCAGAGACCATTCCCAAATTTCCATTGAATTTTAGGTGAGGCTTGTATGGCAGCATGTAGGTTCATTCTCAGGGTTTCATTGCTCTTTGGATCCCAGCCAGAGCTCACTAGACGGCACTTTCAATAGCCTGATAAGTACTTCTCCAATTAGCAGCATCCAGGATGAAAGGTTTCCAAAACCATCCATCCCTTTTTTTAAAATTCATAAACAAAACTATTGCAGAGCAGCTTCTAAGTTACTAGGAATTCTGAAGCCAGATTCCCCCCAAAGAGCATAATGGAACAATAACAAGCTGAACTGTAATTATTCTGAATTGTCTTTCATTGGATCAATTTTTATATGATTTATATACACTTTATTGATTCTTTGTTTTTGCTATGATCTTACATTCATTTTGCTAATTTCCAGGAAAGGCATCCTGAAAATTTCTGAAAACAGCTGCTTAAGTTCAAATATCTAATTAACATTTAAGTTAACTGTTGCACTCTTTTAACAAAAAAGAGCTAGCAAGTCCTTTTGTATTATAAATTTCTGAATATAGGAAATACTGCTATAATTATTGGCAGCTTAACTTTTCTATAGCTAAATTAATGGGATAGATAGATATAGATAGATGATAGATAGATTCCATCACAGTTTAAAAATTAAATTCTTTTTTAAAGCATGACCACAGTGCAGTGATAAGCTGAATCTGTTAAAAATAATAAATTCTCAAGTATGAAAATATAGTTTGAAAGATATTAAAATCCATTTTTAAAATTAACTTTTACCTTTCTTTAGGGAAAAAGTTGAAAACTGAGTTATTTGTATAGAAACTATGGCAAGTTTGAATGTGTATTTATGTAAAATGGATCAGTGAACACCATATTGTGCAATTGGTTAAATGAAATTAAGTACTGTTTGCATGTATATCACCTTGTGCTATGAAAATTTGTGAGAACCATTAATAACAGTGACATTTAATACAGAAGAACACTGAACACACTGAGATATTAGAAAGATTTAAAGTAAATAAAAGGACTTTTTGTTCTGAATGGTGTAAGACTGAATTTGAAACTGAATTATGTACAAATGATGAACAGGTTATTGCTAAAATGTATACACTTTTATTGAAATTTGAAACAGAAGAACAAGTGAAAGAATGTATGATAAAATGGGCTAAAATTTTTGGTTGTAACATACAAATGGAACATGGGAGAATATGTGGTTGAAAGGACTGAAATTTACATTATGTTATAATCTTAAAGAGCATTTTTATAAAATGATATATCATTGGTATTTGTCACTGGAAAAATTGTCGAAAATGTATAAAGGTACTTCGAATGTATGCTGGAAATGTGAACAGCAAGAGGGGACTTTTTATCATGCTTGGCGGACATGTAAAAAGGTTAAGAAATTTTGGACTCAAAGACACGCATTAATTCAGAAGATTTTAAAGAGTAATATACAAGTGAAGCCATAGATATTTCTTTGGGGACTGCTTGACAAAAAGTTGGAAAAAAGTCATGGAACTTTGTTTTTACATACTGTATGATAACAGCAGCAAGACTTTTATATGCACAACAGTGGAAAGACTTGACATTACCCACAACGGAAGAGTGGATGGTGAAGATGATGGATCTTGCTGAGATGGCTAAATTGACAGCCTTGATTACAGAAAAGACATTGGTTAATTTTAATGCCGATTGGAAACCCCTTCTGGACTTTTTGTGTGAAACAGAAAAAAATGAATTTATGATATATGGATTTGATGATTATAAAAAATAGTAGATGATAGAAAAAATGAAAGTTATGTTGTAACCATAGAGTAAGAGTTCAATTTAATTTTGTACCTATAATATTGTAAAAGAAAATTGGAAGTAATTTCTTTCTTTTTTTCTCTTTTTTTCTGCACTATTGGCTTTTTCCCTTTCTTTACTTTTTCTTTTCCCCTTTTTCTTAAATATTAGTTTCTGTTAGTTTTTTCTTTCTTACTTAAAAATTTAATAAAATTATTATATAAAAGAGATAATTCTGCTTTAAAATCAGATTATGAAAAATCTGAAATGAAATTCATGGTTTAATCACAATGTAGTATTACTTTGGCTAAGAAATACAAAAGTGTTCCTTTGGCTGGAGCCTCATCTGTGATTCAAAAAACAGTTTTATTCAAGTCAGATGTATGTAGAAGTTGCCCATTTAAAGTAGAATTGTCCCTCCCGTTAACTAGATAAGAAAATAACATATTAGTATTTTTTTAACCCAATGGGCTAAAATTTGCAAAATCAATAAACCCTTCTCAGGATATGAAATCTAACAAATTCCAGAGAAATAATGTAGGTGCAAGGGATTTGAAGCTTGTCCACTTTGAATTTTCCTCCTCCTCTTCCTTCTGTATCTTGTAATTACACATGAATAATGTACATCCTGGCATTTCAAGGACAAAACCCTTTAGATTCTTAAAAAAAACATTACTACACAATGTTATATACAATATACCACAGCCCTATTAAAGGATACATTTCAAGTTCAGTTCAACATGTGAGCATGGATAAGCAGCCTCTCCTCTCTCCATGTCATGCTGAATATGACACCAAAGGCTGGTCTCCATATATTGTATACAATGTCATTGTTGGTAGCGTGCAGCTTTCATATTGTCTACAGGAAGGCTTCAAATCGCCAGCTCACATTAAAAATACGCATCATCCATGGAGATCTGCTCTTCAGTGATACCACCAGTCCATCTTGGAAAGGAGACAGCTGCTCACCATTTCTCAGGTACTGAAATTGTACAGAGGTACATTCTGCTTGAAAAAGATTAAAATCTAGCTAATCATTTAGTACATTTGTGTTGTTTGACAATCATTGCTCCTAACAAAGCCTATCTTGACCTAGTAATTGAGTGTATGGAGATCTTGCTTCCCTTGGCTTTCATTTCTGTCAGTGTTCCTACATATTAGTTTTGTGTATAGATGTAACCATGGAATATGGCATACTGTATGTATAATTTAGATTAGAGTGGTGCAATGACTTTATATTTTATTCCTTGGGGCATTGCAATATGTAGGAACGGACCTCATGACCTATGAAATCAGGAATAAATCTCTATCCACTCTCCAAGATGCAGTGAGTTACAATGCTACATACTGCACCAGTGTAGTTTTGAGGTGGTCAGCGTTCTAAGTTCTTCCAATCTTGGAATTCTTATGATTACAAATACTAATAATTACACACAGAGGTATATTGGCATCAGTTAGTAGGAGCTAGATGACAAGTCAGTTTGACTTTTTAGACTTAAATTATTCTAATACAAAAACCATAGAATTTTCTAGAATATGTAGGAATGAGAAAGAATAAGAAAAAAACCTCTCAAATGTTAATTGATGGAAAATTCTGCTTGTTCACATGAATAATTGGGCTACAGTAAATGTTACGTTAAAGAATTGGTTGAACAAAAAATGGCATACATAAAATTTGCCTGATTATCCAGGAAAAAAATTGATAGAAGGCATTGTTACACTGCTGCAAAAATTTCTAGAGAAAACACAACTTAATAAAACAGAGGCTAGCTATTCAGACACTCCATCACTTTAAGGGCATAATCTCTGTCACCAGAAGTCTTCTCAACTCTGCCCTTGAGAACTGTTGAGGATACACTGTTAATAACATGTATGCTTTATGATAATTAGTTATAGTAATTTGATTAGGGTACCCACCTGCTCTGAAACTCTTCAAATAATTCCCTAACACAGCATATTTGTGGACTCTGCTATGTTCCACATCTGGGATCCTCTGCACCACTACTCTGCTTGTAGCTCAAGGTCAGCAGTGCCTCAGTGAGAACCTATAGCACAACATCCCTCTATTCAGTGTAGTCATGTGGACTGATAATTATTTATCAGACATACCAACCTGATAATCTCATGATTCCAATAGCTTTAGAAACCAATGTACCTTTCTTGGAAAATGCAATTCCTCTGTTGGTATTAGTAGTTTTAAACATAACACATCTGGCTAATGCCATATGCTCCAGGCATAGATGCCCCTTTTCTATCATGGCTACCATATTCTATTCATTCATAACAAGGCCATTCATTTTTCTGTCTTTAATAGATGTTAATTATGTGAGCCTATTTAGAAAGCACCTATAAAACTAAATGCAATAGAATTATGGAGTATTGTTCCCATACATAAAATAGTTATAGTAATTTGGGGTTGGGGTGTAGTTCATACTAATTGTGCTACAATATGGTTGTTAAAATCAATGAGTGTCACACTGATCTCAGTTACTTTATATGTTAAAGATCCATGTGGTCATGAGAAAGGAAAATAATTGATAAAGTTTGCAAAGCATATGTTTCAGATCAGTTCTTAATTCCAGGTAACTTATTCATCATTAGGGTGGAACTTTTAAGAGATATAACTAATGAAATAACCTTTGCTGACAACATTCTTCCTCTGGTTTCACTCGTGTCAAATTATTAAACTGAGGTCATGTTTTTCCCCAGTTATTCAGGAGTATATGATGGAGACCAACATTTAATGAGCTCTTTTTTAACTACAGTTTTTGCCCTTTAAAAAGGATACTATCTTTGATGCTACACTGCTACAGATTAGATTTCAGTTTTTCTTATTTAGGAAAAGTTATTCAGAAAGGGGCAAGTTTGCCAGTTGGAGTAGTTTGGATTTGAACTTAAAAAATAATGTTAATGTGTACCATTATTTGTTTTTCTTATTAATGAAATTGGTTTGAGTTTCTCTAGGGAACTCATGGTGGTATCTATGGTCCTTCCTGTCCATCCAACTCTGCCTCCATTTTATATGACAAACTTATGGTAAGATTAAGTTAGATGAGAGCAGTTAGTCAAAGAGCAGTGAACTTCATAGGTGAGTAGGGATTTGGACTTGGTCTTGTATCCTAAAGACTCTAACTGGTGATGCCCTAGAAAAAATGAAGTTGGAAGAGGTTGGTCCATGGGCCTCTCCGCAATAGTGCTACACTGTATTACACTGTCTACCATATTTGCAATTTTTTTTTTATCATAGCATAAAAATACAAGATTATGTTTCTTAAATTGTGCTAGAAACAATGGTTTCTATAGCTTCTCTAATAGAAGGTCCTCATGCCACATACCCTAGAAGTAGATGTTTTATTTAATTCTATGGTCAAAAAGCAGGACACTGTGATATCCTACACTGTCATCTTTGGCTGCCAATAAAAATAAAAATAAAAAGATAATAATGAAATGGTTAGGGGTTTTGACCAATCAGAATATTACTAATGACAAATAGAATAACATAATATAATTTGTTTCCATAAAGATTTTTTAATGGACTGTAGCTAATATAGTGGTCACGCAGCTAAAGAGATTATCTTCACATCATTAGAATGAAACATAACACTGAAGTGCCTGACTTCATTGCTTAAGGTTTCGCTGCTATCTGGTATTACAGTATATAGTTCCCATTGTAAATCTAAATAAGAACTTACCCTGACCTTTATTAGAGCAAACATTTAAACAACTTAGTAATATTATTATTATGAAAAGGAACTTTTATAAAAGTGTTTTAGACCACCAAGAAACAATCATAAATTTAAAGAAATATGAGGTTTTGACCATGTGATTTTCCTTGCCAGTTATGCAACAAATTGTTGTGACATAAAGGTCATACTTTTTTTAATGGCACTTTTAAAGGAGATTTATAGAGTTTCTGTTTTTACAAAGTTCATATCAACAATTAAAGAAGATATATGTTACTAAAATAATGCACTAAATTGAATTTGCTTGATTCCCTTGCTAAAATGTTGAATGCTAAGCCAGTAGTAAATTATGTAATCCACAGTTGTTTTAATGGAGGCAAATTGTTTAGTTTACTTTAGTTAACAATAACTTCAGTCATTTAATGTTGTGGAAATGCCATCATAAGTATACTCTTATTTATTTATTTGGCTGCCTTACTCTTAATGGCTAATATAGGATTAAAATGCAGAAGAAAGTAAACAATCAACACAAAAATGACAAAAACACAACATAAAACAGCACAAACAGGCCCAGACACCATCTATTCTAAACTGAGACTTAATTTCTTCATTTCACATGCAGGCTACATTATTAATAAATTATTAATCCAGAAAGAGTGGCCTGCTGTCCATGCTACACATGGGACACTAAATGAACAAATGGCACTGGTAATTCTGGTGGGACAAAGAGGGTCCCGCTCCAGGTTATGGGTTCTTTGGACAAGCTATGCTTTATAAGTACTGCAACTTTTGTTTCAGATGTCTAAATTTATTGTTTGACGTCCAGAGTCATTCTCGAGATGGGAAGCTATATAAAGTGATTAAATAAATAAATAAATACATGTCCAGCCACTTACTTGATAATAAGCAGCCTGTCTGTCTGCCTCCCATTATGCTGACCACACATCTCTTTTGGAAACAACTAATACTTTCCTGAAGAAAACGTCACAAACAATTAACCCAGCAAGTCCTGAACAGTATGCGTTTATCAGGTCAGTGAGACAAAATGTGGGATATCATGTTGCTTAATAGATCACAGTATAAGTGTAAGGATCTAGTCAATAGTATTCCTAGATAAATTATGAAATACAGAGCCTGTGAACAAGTCACAAATAGCAATCAATGACCATCATAGTATTACACTGTAGTGTAAGTTTCAGAATCAGTATTATAGAATAAGACACTTTTCAACAATATCTTCAAGACCAAAATGTCACTTGCTTTTGTATTTAGTTTTAGCCCTTTTATAGAATCTCTCAAAAACTACCATCAGTCTATCATAGAGCTCTTCAACAATGACCATATAGACAATTTTATCAATATACCAGACAATACCAGGAAGAGCCTTCAGAATAGAATCCATTGCCATCTGATAAGCCTCAAAGACACTTGACAGTCAAAATGAAATTTTACAGAATTTATAACCACCACAGCCCATTCTAAAAGCTGCCAAATGGTGAGATTCTGATGCCAGTTTTACTTGCCTGCTCAGTACTTTGCAACTGTGCACCTTGCATGTCTTGTTTACCACCTTCATATCAAAACAAAGAAGGATTTTGTTAGCATCTTTCTCTGGTACAATCAATATGTCGGATACTCAGTTTGTACCTTCATGTACTGTAATAGCGTTCTCCAACATTTTGTCTAATTCAGAATACACAGCTTCTACCATGTTGTATAGTATATTTCTCAGGTTCTGTGGAACAGGTACAATAGATTCACGCACTGTAACTTTGTGAAAATATTCAATAATTTGTCCAAGCCCTTTATATGGGTAGTTGTACTATTCCACTACTTGATCCAGTTGACTTTAAAAATGAGAAGTGTAATATGATTCAGAGTTTCCTTTCTGAAGAATATGGAGGACAAAATATTCTATTTTACCTCCCTCTGTTCCACCCATGTCCTTCCTCTTTCTCTCTGCTGCAATGCCTTCAGGAAGACTATACTAGGTACAATTTAAGGCATTGGAACTGAGCTTTAAAGTCCTAAACGTTTTATGGCCAGACTTCCTCTCCCAGTAGGAAGATCTTCAGAAGAGACTATTGTGAAGATGCCCAATATGTCAGAGGCCTGGCCCACTGGATAGGGGCTTCTCCTGTATTGCTCCCAGGCAAGGGAAGACACGTGAGGGAAGACACGTCAAGAGTTGCATTTGACTCCTATTGTCTTTGAGTTTAAAAAATTAGTAAAGATGCCTACATTTCTGCAGGCTTTTAAGTATTACATTATTTTAATATCAACTTTAATGTTTAAAACATTTATATTTTATTATTTAAATGTATTAGTCATCTTGAATAAGGAGCTAAGCTGCTAGAATAGAAAGGTGGGGTATAAATCAAATCAATAAATAAAATGAAATCCAGATGTTTTCTCTTAATTGCAATACAGTTGAGTCCTGTTTCATCTCCACTGTGATAACTGTCAAATCAAAAAGATTATGATCATCTACATTGAAATGCTTTGTAACACCTTTTTTTTGTTTGGGCTGAGATTGCAGTTTATGTAGACATCCATTGGTATTTATCACTTAGAAATTTACATACAAAGAACTATAGTGTTGGAAGGGGATCCCTGCTCAGTACAGGAACCCAAACTAAATTATCCCCAACAAATAGCTATTGTCTGGTCTGTGGGTTAATGTATCAACCGAAGAAGAGTTCATAACCTCCCACAGCATCTGATTTTGCTATCAAACTACTCTTATTATTGAATGGCTTTCCTAACATCCAATGGATTGTATTGCATTCTTGTAATTTAAGATAATTATTCCATGTCCAGATCATGGCCTGCTTCTGTATTATGGATCTCTAAGATTATATTTCATCCTGCAGTCTTCTTCTCCCAATCTCTCCTCAGTGGATTTAGTTTTTAGTTCTCTGATCATCTTGCTGTTCATCTCTGAGAATATTCCAGTTTGCTTGAATTCTTCTTAAACTGCAGTGCTCAGAACTGCACACAATAGTTGAAATGGAGTCTGAGTAATCCACTAGTATATGTCACATTGCTGACTTACAAATGATGTTTATTAGGACATTCTGACCATTCATGTGCTCTTAAAGTTGACTATTTCCCTGAGAGAAAGACAAATGGTAAAGCATTTGGATTCATAAGAATGTGATGCAGGATTGCTCATTGATGTCTAATATTGATCTTACTAGTAATCTGCAAAGTTTAAGGGATTGGCAAAAATGAAATCTATCAGTAATAAGGCATGGTGCTTTTTGTTACTTGACTCATCATTTTCATGGAGAAACATTTTTCTTCATAAGATGGTTGTCTGGTGGATAATCTAGTCAGCAATATACAAAAGATATCCTCTTTGCGAAAAAGTTTTTTTAAGCTTATTGGTACTTCCAACTTACCTTAGTTGTAATTTCAGGTGTGGTAACAACTACAGTTCAAGAATAGGATATAATTACAGTATAAGAAATTACCTTTTAATCAATTCAGCTACTAACAGGGGTCTAAACTGTGTGGGACAATAGAGAAGTGAGCTGATGTCTCATGTTCCAACCTCCATGGTACAGTGCTTGCAAATGTAACGGGAACAGCAAACAGGAGCTTTGGGTCAAATATCTTGTCTTTGCCTTAAGATGGAGAAGGGCTAACCCTGTGGCTGGGATCTATACAATAGTTTGAATAGGTCAGGGCAATAGGCAATGTGGCAATCACAACAAGTGTAAAGAAGCCAAACACAAGCTGGGCTGATGTTTGACAGCACATAGTTGTGCAGTCAAAGAGAACTCCATTTGGCACAAAAAGAGTTATTCAGGGGCTATCTGTAGTCCAGGACCTTAGGTTACTCAGCCCTATTTTAAGTTCTTTAGCTGAACATTCCTCTAAGAACACTATTCAGTTACATCAGAGACCTTTTCAGCTGGGGGTGATCCAGCTGCAGAATTCTTTCTAAATTTTTATTTATCAAATTTGTCACCACCCTTCTCCTCCCACCAGAGGGACTCTGGGCAGTTTACAACAATAATCAGTAAAACAATAAATACACAGTAAAAGTACAATATATAAAATACAATATCTAAAAATACAGTTACAGGCAAATAATAATTATAGATAAAAATAGAGTCCAAATAAGCTTGCCTAGAACTTAGGCTGTAATCCTTTCATTTTCAGGCAAAAACAAAAGCAGACACACACACCCTCCACCATTTATTATTTATTCATTTTAGTGATGTAAATAATGCCACTGTTTGTTTGCTTGTTTATTTTATTTGCCTTTTCATCCATGGGGGGAAACATAAACTACATTTTCCCTAAGAGTAATAAAACAAGCGGGAGATATTTTGGTAAAAAAAAAACCTGGCCCAGAAAAAGGCTCAGGTCCAGTATGCTGACTCCCAAGCTGAATTTTAGTAACAAAACCACGCTTTTAAGAGATTTCTCCTTCATCTTCCTCACTGCATTTTATTAGTCCCTCAGTTTAGTTTTATCTTTTTTTTAATGAAAGGGAACACAATTTCCTGTTAAAACTGTGGTAAGTTATAGCCAATGACAAGAGCAGAGGCAAAATTTTGAATTTTGAGTCCTCCTGGTGGGAGGAGATGGGCGGTGACAAATTTGATAGATAAATAAATAAATAAATAAATAAATTCTGTTTTCTTTTACAACAGCCTAAAATTTCAGAAAAAGGGACAGGGAAAACACTAATAAAACTCAGCCATCATTATGATGTCACTGTTACAGTTTCCCTTGAAATAAACTGGCAAGTACAAATAATATTTGTAATATATGACATCATCAATGTACCCTTCCATTGCTCAGACTTCATGTTATATTTAGAAATGTTTCCTGCTTGTAAATAATACCTTCTGCATAGAATCTGTTCCATTAACAAAACTCTGCTGTATGTTAAGCCATCTTTGCTGAAACACACATGGACACAACAGGCCAGAACTGTTGCACATCCAGTGTGGCAATTCAATGGAAAGTGAATAATGTCTTATAAATTAAAGGCTCTATCCCACTTAAACTTAACTGACTCAGCTGGCCCTTTCTCCTTTTGACTCAGTAAATGCTGAGAGTAGGGGTCATGACACCTTAATTCTGTGTGGCCAAACTACTATCATTGCTTTCATTGTTCCAGTCCCTGATGAGCTGTGATGATTATTGGCACCTTGAGCCTTTCACCATCTCTCATTCTATTCCACAATGTTATTGTAAGGATGGAGGCTTGGAGTGAGCCAGACCAGTAAGAATAATTTTGCCTGCATGTTACATGCATTTAATTTTAAAAATATGTATGGAAATGAAATGAAACTTAACCCAAACTGTGTATGAATGTGTTTGTGTGGTGAATTGTGGTGAATTAGCACAAAATATTGTGCTAAATATGAATAACATGAGTTTGAAAAAAAATCACTAAACCACTTCATAAATATATGCAGAAAAAAGTACAGTCCAATTTTAGATAAACAGCTGTGCTTTCACTTGTGCATGTAACTGTGGTAGAACCTCCTTTGTATTTAGCTTCCATTGTTTAACATACTGCTCTACTGCACAGTCCCAACAACACTTCTGTGAATAGTATAGACTTTCCACAAGCATAAGAGGACCTTTTGATCCTCAAAGGGTATTATATGTATATCATATGACTGATAAAAATTATACTGCTTTTCAGAATTTTTTTTTTCATTCAACACTATACAAACATATTAAGAATTCACTCTGTGTTATCCTTATGAAACAAAACAATTGCAATCAGCATAGAACAAGAAAATATCAGAGTTTGGAAGAAAAAGTTTGCAAAAGTGTAAAGTATCTTTAAGAAAAAAGCTTCAGGCTGAGAATAATCTTCCCTCCTGCAAAATCTCAATGATGGTTGACTATATTCAGTGACCATGCTATGTAGAATGACTTATTAGGTGGAAAGGAAGGAAGGAAGGAAGGAAGGAAGGAAGGAAGGAAGGAAGGAAGGAAGGAAGGAAGGCGGGCAAGGCAAGGCAAGGCAAGGCAAGGCAAGGCAAGGCAAGGCAAGGCAAGGCAAGGCAAGGCAAGGCAAGGCAAGGCGGATTAGGAGAAGAGTTCTGCTTTAAGAAACAAAATTAATAGTTCAGAAGCTAGAACAAAATCCTTCTGGTATGAACTTAAATAAAAATATAAATAAATCTTTGGAATTTGCCCATTAAGTTTAACAGGATCAGCCTAAGACTTCTGGAACAAGTACACAAATACTTATGATGTTATAAAACATGTGCAAATCTTTCAGGTGGGGATAAACAGTTTATTTTCCATGACAGATTTCAAGCTGGAAGGAAGTGTCAAATGATATATCACAGGACTCTGTTTTAAGTCCTGCACTGTTCAACATATTAATACATTTGTGTACAACACAAAGATAGTGGGAATAGTAAACATGTTACAGGACAACATCAAGATTCAGGAGAATCTTGACAAGCTGCAATGCTGGGCAGAAACTAGCAAGATGAATTTCAGTGGGGACAAATGCAAAGTCCTACATCTGGGTAGGAAAAATCAAAGGCATGAGTGGATGGGCTGGATCCCACTGGGCAGCAGTATATGCAGAAAAAAAAAGAGTGGATCACAAGCGAGACATGAGTCAGAATTGTGATGCGGCTGCAGAAAAGCAAATCCCATCCTAGGCTGCATCAATAGAAGTAAACTGTCAAAATCAAGAGAGGTAATTTTTTCTCCCTATTCTGCTCTAGACAGACTGCACCTAGAATACTGTGACCAGTTCTGGGCCCTTAGTTTTAGGAAGGACATTGATAAACTTGAAAAATTGCATAGGACAGCAACCAAGATAATAAGAGGTATGGAAGGAAAAACCAATGAGGAATAGTTGGAAGCACTAAGTATGTTTAGCCTGGACAAGAAGTGGGGGATATCTAAAGAGATGTTATATAGAAGAGTTGTTCTAGAAGACAGGACGAGAACCAATGGGTTTAATTTACAAAAAGGTAGATTTGGTTGAACATCAGAAAAAAAAATCTAAATGGTAAGAGCTGTTCATCAGTGAAACAGATTGCTATGGGAGGTGGTGGACTTTCCATTGTAAACAGAGGATGGGTGGCCATCTGAGTGCTGTAGTACCGGGGGGTGGGGTGGGGTTGAACTAGATTATCTCCAAGATCCCTTCCAACCCTTAGATGCCATGATTCTTTATAACGATAATCAATCAATTAATCAATCTTATTTATTCTCATTTTGCCTCTGTATCGTTTCAAAATTATAGTGGTCTTCATTTTCTGGCTATTCTATTTTGGTTTTAAAAAATTGTTTGTTTCATTTTTCTATGTCTAGGATTGCATCCTTGCTCATATAGGATATATGGTTTTTCTTTATTGTTTGAAAGGTTTAATTGCCTTTGACCTTTGAAGATAAATTGTAGGTTAATATTTTTATTTCATTAATCATATGGAGCATAAATGTTTATTCAGAACTGCATCCCACTAGTTTTAGTATAGCATACTACTTCCAAAAATTTACATATGTTTTCAGACAAACATTGCATTAAAGAAACATGAAAACAGAATTTCACTGTACTCAGCAGCTCTGTGAATTGATTTGCTTCATTTTTTTTATAACTGTAAATAATTTTCAGAGTTACTCTTTTATGAGTCTAACTGCTCAAGCTCTCTCAATAATCTTCAGTACCTTTCAAAGCCTGTGTAAAACTTTGGCTACTTTCCAGTAATAACATCTGTGTTCCCAATGATAAATTGTACAATTTTGTTATGAAGTCAACTACTTTGAAGTTCAGTCTTTTCTTACAATGCTTGTAATGTTATTTGGTTTTGGTGTTTTCCATCACCGTTTTCTTTTTCTGTCATTTTTGCTCCACTTTTTCCTCAGCAATACTTCAGGTATAATAAAACCACCTTTTAAGTAAAAACTATCTTCTTTATGTCAAGAGTTGAAAAGGTGCAACCCACTAGGAGTGCATTTATAAGTCCCAGAGCATCCACAGAAGGGTGGTCCCAAAATATGAGTCCTTTCTGGTATGGGAAGGAAGGAGGTTAAGGGATATTAAGCAAATGTTTGATGAAAACTATTATTATTTGATTACTAGACTTCTGACTGTAGGATATCCAAGTTGATTTGAACTGCATATTTAGCTACTGGATCTTAGACCAATACATTCCAGGGAATTTTGAGAGAAGCTGAACTATTTTTTAAAACCATCCATAAGGTATCATTTCATGCTGATTTACTACTGCTTGCAGCCCAAACTGTTGCTTCACCATCATTTTTCCCTTTGAAAAATAGCTTGTTGTCCAGTAACCCTACCTGGCAGCAAACCCTGTTTTGTCATATCATGATGTCATAGAGGACAGAGAAAGTAATACTTGGTTAATAAGCAGGGCCCTTTTACTGAATTAGTTATATTTGCTTTCAGTGATGTCCCAGATTGACCAGGTTTTGCTAGGGGAAAATGGAACTTAAGTGAAAATCACTTGGAGGGGAAAAGAAAAATAGAGTGTGCTTGTAGCAAACTATACACTGGAGAAGAGGTACAGTAGATTTCTTGAAAATGTTTAGGGTATGAGTGTGTTCATGGCGTGATGCATGATAACACTGGGGCTTCTAACAGATCTATGCTGCACAACTAATCCCACCCCCCTATGAATTTGAATCTCAGGTTCTGAAATATTGATCCAATATTCAAGGTGCTGTACCACAGACAATTACAACAGATGTATATACTTTGTTTATTCAAAGAACACTCATTCTTGAGGTTCCATTTTTAATAGTCTTTCTTAATAAAGATAGCAATCTGCTTGGAAGAAATTTTCATTTGATTCAATAGGTTCTACATCTGAGTAAATAGGTACAAGACTGCACTCAGTATTTCATCATGTATTATTCTCAATATTGCAAATTAGATTAATAAGGTATAACATGTTCTTAATTTTAAATTTACAGTCCCTATTGTACATAAGATATAGTATTCAACATTGCTTATTGTACCAGTTTTTATTCAGAATTTCCATACTTAACAGCATGTTTAAGCAATCTCTGTGCTATTCATATAGATTTTAATTTCCTAACATTCCCCCTTAGGCTATTTCTGATTACCTTTTATTAAAAATGAAGTTTACAATGAAATTATTAGTTGATGCTACAATTTCCAGGAAAGAATGTCAATTCTGAATGGTCATTGCTACCTAGTGGCTGCACCACACTTATTTCCTCAATTCAAATTGTATTCATGATTTTTGTCACGAGCAACTTTTTTCCTTGAGTCTACCAGAAATAGTTCTAAAAATGAGTGGTACTGTAAATTATGCTCCTCACATGTATTTTGAAGGAAAACAATTGTAGATAACATTGTTACAAACTGAGAAAGCCATATTATCTTTGAGCAATGATAATTTAGAGCTAATTCACTCAAGCAAATATTATTTTTGCCACAAAACAAATTAAATGTTGAGTATATAATCTTTTTACGATACTCTTTTTGATGGCTCTTGCATGTCGTCAAATATGTTTTCAACCCTCAGTAGGAAGAAAAATTATTGCCTTATTATGGACTAGAAAATAGAAACATACAAGATGGTGCAATTAGATAACCTGCCTCATAAACGAAGATACAGGCTTTTAAATTGACAAAATTAAAAATGGATTTGGTTTGTTGTCATTAAGATTTGAAGTACACAGTTCAAGATCTGTTGTAAATATCCAAACCCAGATCTACTAATGTTTTTAGGAATAATAAATTGGAATCTATCTATATGCCATAAGTATGGATTAAATTGGTTAGGAAATTCCATAGGCTTCCACCTGTCACAAACCATGAATAATCAAAATGCATAATGGTATGCATGTAGTACATGTCACTTGCCCAATGATATCATGATGCACATAGTGCCTTTTTGATGTCATCCTGGTTTGTACCAGATGCCCACACAGCAGGAAGTGGCAAAAAGCTATTTATCAGGTCCCGAAGAAGCAATTTGCCCCTCCCCAATAAAATGTCTTTTAAAAATTATCAAAATCTCACAAGATTTTGCAATCTTACAAGATCTCACATATAATTTTTTTAAAAAAGGTATCACCAAAACCACACAAGATTTCAACATTCTCACCTAAGTATTGTCCAGGACTTGGAAAAGATTGCTAACCATGATTTATAAAAGGGCAAAATGGTGCTTTAAAACATTTTCATTGTGAATACTGCAAGATGGTTAAACAGGCATTTTAAATCCATATACAATTAATTTCAGCATCTATCCTTACCTTAATCAGATTAGCAGTGGTTTACAGATGAGGTAGCAAACATCTGGGGACCAAAGGTTCCCTACCCTGCCCTGGCCAGATATGCAGAACTTGGGGAAATAAGAGGCCAATTGTTAAATAATTATTGGTATTCTTGGGAAAGAAAAACAGTAGTTGCTGGAGTCAGAAGAAAAATAAGTGGAAAAGTTGTATTCCTGATGAAAAGTTTTGCTGACTGTTTTCTCTATAAGAGAAAGATGGGACTTCACAATGTTTCTTTCTGAGCTATTGAACGGTCTGTTTCCAGGTGAGCTGTGAGCAGACATAATTTGCACATCTAACAAATCCAAACTTATTCCTTGAGATATCTACCTACATGTATTAATATCCTACAGATTTCTGTAAATAATAAATTACAACAAATATAGAATCTACCTTTACTATTATTTTTATTTATGTCCTTGGGACCAATATACAGTTGTAATCGAAATTATTCAACCCCCATTGCAAATCAGGTTTGCTCACTGCAGATTTGTTCACTGCAAACAGCTGAAAGTTTGTACATTTTGACAATCAGCCTGATTTGCAGTGGAGGTTAAATTTCGATTACAACTCTAGGCCTTATAGGTATTCTTAGAAAATAAAATGCTAGGTGGTTACAGCCCAGTGCTTTATTTGGAACTGACACTGCCTGTCTCCCAAAGTACAAAGGCAATCTGGACTGGTAAGAAGTGTTCAGGGAAGAAGGTTGAGGATTTGACGGAAAGCAACACTGCTAATTTGCTTTCTAGTAAATGATTTATGATTGTCCACAATTGAGACAGCTTTTTATGAATAGGCATTTTGTGAAAGCACCTACAGCAGACAATGTATATATCCAATGTGTAAGCTAATGCTTACATTATAGAACTCATGCAGTCCTCTAACATATATTGATGCTAATAATTAATACAGCAAGGTCATTAACTGTGTTCTGAGTATCTAGGAAATATTCCTGAAAAGATGCTGTTGATTATTGTTATTGTATAATATATACTAAATAGCTATATGCTAATAGACCAAGAAACAGAATAGCATGTAAACACATAGCAAGCAATTTGAAAAATCAAAATTACGACTTAGAATATTCCACTCCAATTATATATCCCACCCCAATTATATACATTCAGCTGCTAAATACACTCTGAAATGACACAACAGTTCCATATGTTTAAATGTGTTTCGACTTTAATTGCTATAAAAACAAGTCATGGGATTTTGCTGAGTGGCCAGAAAGGCAGATGGGTAAGAGGCACAAAAGTCTTCATACCTGTGCTTTAGCTTCCATAACTCCTCTGCGCAAATATTTTACTCTTACTCTTACAGTTTTCATACCATATTGGGTCTCAGTTTGCTGAAAGTCCAAGAGGGAAGGGACTGTAGGGAAGTGGTGGTAGAAACATGTTAAAGTACCAACCATATTTCCTTAGTGGAAAATACAAGCTGCCCTAATTTGATGATTATTTAAGCACTGTAATACCTTAGCATAGAGAAGGAGACTATATCAGTGTAAATCTTTTTCTTTGGACACTTATTGGATATGTGATTTCTTTAAGGAAAATGCTATAGAGTTGACTGTGGCATTCAACATAATTTATTTCATGGAAACCAGAGTTTTACTCTATATGCAGTAGGTCCCAGTTGCTAATCAAATTAGCCATGCTGTATAAAATTCTGTGTTTCTAAAGAATTAAATAAATATATTAAAAGGAGTTATACAAAGTTTTTCATAGTTAACAATTAAATGATAAAGGTACTAAATTATGGGCACAATATAGATGGACGATTTTGATTAGATAACTAGAAATGCTATATCCATTTGAGTGCTATTAGAGGTTGTCCTCGCTTAACAACCATTCGTTTAGTGATGGTTCAGACTTACGACAGTGCTGGAAAAAACTGACTTGCAACCAGTCCTCACACGACCATCGCTGCATCCCTGCTGTCACATAATCACAATTTGGGTGCTTGGCAACCAGTTCGTTTTTATGACCATCACAGTGTCTTGTGGTCACATGATTGCCATTTTTTACCTTCCCAGCCGGCTTCTGGCAAGCAAAAACAATGGGGAACTGTGTGATTCGCTTAATGACCACATGGTTCACTTAATGCCTGCAGTGATTGACTTAATGACTGCCACAAAAAGATCATAAAATCAGGTCAGATTCGCATAATGACCGCTTTGCTTAGCAACTGATCCCATTTCTGGTCCCATTGTGGTCATTAAGCAAGGACTACTTGTACTGTATGTTTAGATTCCATGGTACAAAATCATTTAGCTTAATGTCTTTGTATATGTTCAGATTATTCATATAAAAAGGCATTTCATGCCTTCATTTTAAAGGGCCGCTATTTATATAGAATTATATTTATATGACCTAAGGCTGGAAAGGCAGATAGTAAATCTGGATTAGAAGCAGATTTTTCTTTATGGATTGTTAAAGTCATATACAAGATGATGAACATTACAGGATAAACCTCTTCGATTCTAGCATAATATCTAGCTATATCTTAAAACTGTTGATTGATCTTGTTCTGATTCTCTTACTGTCACTGACTGAAGATCTTCTCTAACACCAGCTGCCTTGCTGTCAAAACTTTTAGTGACATTAGACAGCTTGCTCTAGACCCTAGATATCGTAACTTTGAACTGCCATTAGGTCAGCTGTTTGAAGTCATAGCTTTGTTTCTGCTGAGATAAGAGAAAACTCTTCAAATCTTGGGCTAGATTATTGGCAATTAGAAGCAACAGGAATAGGGCTGCCCTCTTACAAGACAGGGTGAGATGATATTCTCATGGCAGGTGCAGTTGGGAGATGGCATGACAGCTGCCTCAACTATTCCTCTTTAGTCCCTTGACTTGGTCCCTTGACTAAGAACTGGATGTGACACACTCTACATCTCCTCAGTGGGGACTTTTACCCCAGGGAACAAAATGTCTTGGACCTGCCTCAAATGATTCTGAATTCTATGGTCCAAATATGAGCTCAATTTTTTAGCATATATGAAAACATGCTTATAATATTTATTGATTGATTGATAGGGTGGTTTGCTTGTTATTTGTTACCTTTTAAAATCTAATCTGCTTTTCATTGATAATATTTCCGAGGTGAGGATACAATATATTATAGCAATTTACAATAAAACCATTAAAAAAAACAATAAAGCCCTCTAAAAGGTTCTTCAGGGTAAGGAACATAAAGCAACTTAACACAAGTCATTAGTAGCAGAACAGAACAACAGCACACATTCAACCAAATGCCTAGATTAATAGATAAAGCTTCAACACCATCTGTGACTGAACATAGGGAAAAATGCCACAATTGGGGCATTTTTATCAAGAACACCCTCTTTTGGGTTACGCTCACTAACTGAATCCCTGACAAATGTGACCCACTCTAATGAACATCCTTACTAGAACTTTATGCCCAGCCAAATCCATAACAATGGACTGTCAGATAGCTAGGCGATCTTCAGACATATAGCGCTTTACGTTTCAGGACAAACAACCGGAAAAACAGGTAAGATGGAAATGGTAGGATAATGATCTGCAGATTTGCTTTGGCATAAAAGATTTTGGCTACATAAAACATAATCAACATTTATACAGGACAGAATGAAACGAAACTGTTGCATGACTGAACGTTCTAATAGAATATTATTACTTCAAACGCAAGTTCTTCTGTCCCTTTTTCCAGACTTTGAAAAAGTCCTTGAATTTGTTTTTCTGTTGGGCCTAATTTTGTGTAGTTTCACAGCAACTTTGTTAACAGTCTTTTATGTTTTTATATAATCTCTTGGGTGGTTTGCATTTGAAGTTTAAAACTTGTTTATACACACTTTAGAAAACAGCTTAAGTTTACGGTAAAGCAGCTGCTAAAAACTGTAGCTACACTAATTGCTTCTCTGACTGCATATTGCAGATATTTAGGGGCAGACAGCAGTTCCAGGTTTCAGAGGTGGGTATGAAGATGACAGGTTTTGAATCTGGGAGGTTTTCCATGAATAGCATGTGCTTTACCACAAGAGGACAGATAGGGCACTGAAGGCATGGCTATTCATTTTCCCTATGGCAAGTTATTGTTAATAAAATTGACTAGCAGTTGTCACTATGGGCTCAGTCTCATGGCTCCCTAAATACAACACAAACATGCCTGGTAACCAGGTTTTTATGCCATGTCTTCAAGAAGTTGCATTCAGCACATGCCCAGCTGAAATGGCTTAAAGTTGTTTTCAGCTGTTCCAGGTTTAAAATAGTGTTTTCCCTTGTCTGCTGACACAATTTTTGCCATGGACACAATCTAGTACACTTAATTGTTAATATGGCTGCTGATGTGGTCAGGGATTGGAACTGACCCACCTCCTATTGGCTACTTTAGGCTGCTCTGGGCATGCCCTCCCCCTCCAGTCACAGAACATTAACTTTCAGGGCTATATTGGTGTGGGATGCAGGAGAAACCAGACGCTTGGCTTCCATGGAGGATTATTATGTAGACAGGTTTAGCAAGTTTTTAAAAAAGCACTAGGCCAGCTTTCAAATAAGAATTTAGTGCTGTTTTAAAGGATGCAGGGAAGGTCAATTTAATCTCAGAAAAACAGCCATGTTCTACCGTGTGTTGCTGATTCTGTCATCAATGAGTGCATTGCAGGATTTCTGCTGCTATTATTAATAAGGCTTTGCATGGCTGCACTTTTTACTGATGTTATTACTTTAGTGGGGTGGCAGCACCATTCTGCCTACTGCTATGCCATTTTACTACTCCACAGGCTACTTGCAGGAGATGCTGGCCATGGAAACTCACTGCCAGCAATGCCATTCTCTTGCAGCATTTTTTGAGGAAGGTGCTCACTTGTTATCAATTTCTCTCTTCCACTTTAGCCCACAGCCTTTCCATGCCTGTGATCTCTCAGCCATGCTATTTTAGGGCACAGACTCTTAGAAGAGCACTAGATGCCTGTTCAGAAATAGCCCAATTGGCAGGTAATAGATGAAGAGGACCTCTATATCTGCAACCTGTTAAAGAGACACGTTTTTAAGCACTCTCATATCTGTGCTCATCCCTATGTCACCCACCATAGCAGGATCTTAAGCATGATTACTGGGTATTTTTCTTACTAGCAGGTGACACTTTATGGAACAGAAAATTAAGCCACAGGAATCCACCATTTTTTTCTTTAACTTTGCCTACATGAAAACAGGAAAGTGCCAGCATTAATATGGAGACAAAATAAGGATCAGCGGTGAGGGCAATAAAATTTATGCTGTTACACTTTTCTGCTGAGTAACAAACAGATGTTTCAGCTGATATGCCCATTTTTATTTGCATTTCTTTCCATTCAATTGCCCTTCCATCATGGAAAGCAAGATTGTATTCATTAGATTTATAGGTAGCCTCCCCTCAAAATACAAGCAGACTCAGATCTACTTAGCTCTAGTAACATGGCAAAATCATATAGGCTCAGACTGTACCTTGGGACCAATTCTAAAATTATTTATGGCCTTGTTTATGTGAAAATCTACCTCACTGAAATGGTTGATTGTTTCATAACTAGAGTTAAGTTAGCTAAAGGAAGACGAAGACTGGAGGAAGACAAAGACTGAATTCGACCGAACACAGGTAAAAGCCGCCATTAAGGCCTACCTTGTGGCGATAAAAGCAGCGAAATGTCAATATTTCTCCACTCTTATTGCATCTGCAGAATGCCGCCCGACGGCCCTGTTTAAGATCACTCGATCCCTTTTGGGGAAGGTGGGTTCAGCGACCCACCTACAGGGCCATGCAGAGGAATTTGCTGAGCATCTGCAGGACAAAATCGCTCGGATCCGCTCCAAGTTGGACTCCAGGCGTGAGGCTTGGTCTGAAGAGATACCAGGGGAACAGGCTTACCCAGTTATCTGGGAGTAGTTTGATCCTGTTGGATCTGAGGAAGTGGACAGGATCCTACGGACAGTAAATGCCACCACATGCCATCTAGACCCATGTCCCTCCTGGCTAGTAAAAGCAGGCCGGGAGGTTGCATGTGGTTGGGTCCATGCGATGGTTAATACATCCTTGGGAGAGGGGGTGTTTCCGACGGCCTTTAAAGAGGCGTTGGTACACCCCTTCCTCAAGAAGCCATCGCTGGACGCTACTGTTCTGGACAATTTTCATCCAGTCTCCCACCTCCCCTTTTTGGGGAAGGTGGTTGAGAAAGTGGTGGCTTTGCAGGTCCAGAGGGTCCTGGAGGAAACGGATTATCTAGACCCCTTTCAGTCAGGTTTCAGGTCCAGTTATGGGACAGAAACGGCATTGGTCGCACTTATGGATGATCTCTGGCGGGAGCGGGATGGAGGCAGTGCATCCATCCTCGCTCTCCTTGATCTCTCAGCGGCTTTCAATACCATCGACCATGGTATCCTTTTGGGGTGGCTCAGGGAGTTGGGGGTGGGCGGCGTAGTCTTACGCTGGTTCACCTCCTTCCTCCAGGGCCGATACCAGTCGGTGTTGATAGGGCAGGAGAGATCAGCCCCGCGGCCCCTTCTTTGTGGGGTGCCACAGAGATCAGTACTCTCCCCTCTCCTTTTTAACATCTACATGAAACCGCTGGGTGAGATCATCCGTCACCATGGGATGAGGTACCATCACTATGCTGATGATACTCAATTGTATATCTCCATCCTGGGTGAAATAAGTGATGCCGTGACCTCCCTCTCCGACTGTCTGGGGGCTGTGGGGGCCTGGATGGGGAACAACAGGCTTCAACTGAACCCTGGTAAGACCGAGTGGCTATGGGTTAATGGTTCTTCTGTATCTGGGACATGAACATCTCTGGTTCTGGATGGGGTTGCACTGCCCCAGACAGACCCAGTGCATAACTTGGGGGTCCTCCTGGACTCACGGCTCCTGCTCAAAGAGCAGGTGGCAGCCGTGGCCAGGAGAGCCTTTGTGCAGCTACGTGCTGTGCCCCAGTTATGCCCCTTCCTGGATCAGGAAGCCCTTCGCACAGTCACTCATGCCCTTGTTATCTCTCAGATAGACTATTGCAATGCGCTCTACATGGGGCTACCCTTGAAAAGTATCCGGAAGCTTCAGCTGGTCCAGAATGCAGCTGCGCGAGCTGTTTTTGGTGTCCCCAGAAGGGCACATGTAACACCACTGCTGCGCGAGCGGCATTGGGTACCAGTTTGCTTCCGGGTCCAATTCAAGGTGTTGGTTATTACCTTTAAAGCCCTACTTGGCATGGGACCAGGTTACCTGAGGGACCGCCTCTTCCCCATTACATCAACCCGTCCCACCTGATCATGCAGAGGGTGCACGCTACGGACCCCGTCTGTAAAAGAATTTCATCTGGCATGGTCCAGGAAGCAGGCCTTCTCTGCAGTAGCTCCCGCCCTGTGGAACATGCTGCCCCTGGAGGTAAGATTGGCCCCATCGCTCCTGGCCTTTCGGCAAAGTCTGAAGACCTGGTTCTGCCGCCTCGCTTGGGGTGGAGAGGGGAATAGAGCCACATAGGGATGGTTGTTATAGACCACTCCTCCCACACTTGGACTGTTTTAGATCTTTCATCGCTTGGATTTTTATTCTTTATTTTTATTTTTATTTCTATTTATAGTATTTTTATTGTATTTTATTATTCTGATGGTTTTAATCATTTGTTGTAAACCGCCCAGAGGCCTCCGACAGGAGGAGATGGGTGGGAATAAATTAGATAAATAAATAAATAAAGCCAATGGGTAAGGGTTGTTTTAAATTTGTCTGAATAGGGACAAACTACAGCTTTCCCTAATCTTTGGCCATGATGGTTAAGAATTCTAGGAACTTATGTCCTAACGACATCAGATTGGGGAAACATGATTAACCTGCCATATGGAGCAAAATACCATTTTTTCAAGGACAGATTTTTAAAATCTGAAAAAAAATTAAAATATAGATTTCCAAGAATTGCTCTTTGTACCTAGATTTGTCATGATTATCTATGTGCTAACCTTCTGTCATTTGTAACTTTTGCATTCTTTGCACAAATAAAGCAACATGGAAACTTTCTAGCTGCATTGCATTTTGGTCAGAACTGGCTTATTAGAGCCAATGTTATATGCTTTGAAAAGCTATTGTGGGTCTTAGCTGAAACTGTGCCAAT
Source organism: Candoia aspera (assembly GCF_035149785.1). Taxonomy (NCBI): domain Eukaryota; kingdom Metazoa; phylum Chordata; class Lepidosauria; order Squamata; family Candoiidae; genus Candoia; species Candoia aspera. The sequence continues at coordinate 39,960,340 of NC_086160.1, forward strand.
TGCAAGCACACCAGAATGCACATCATGTTCATGAAGGAGAAAGATTTCCTTATGATTATATCAAGTATGAACGGCCATACAAGGAAAAGCAAACACATCTGTGCTAAGCACTATGATGTCTAGCACGTTATAAATACCTAAGAAAATAAATTCAGAGACCCGATCTTCCTAGATTAGATAAACCTCTGCAATGTCATAACAGACCTCCCTGGTGTTAGAACTACAAAATTCCTGAATTAATTTCATCACTGAAAGTTTGTGTTTGGTTGAAAGAATAGAAAAAGCCTGCTGTTTCTGACTTTATCAACTTTCTCTTATTTGCCAAGTCAGGCAAGCCACATAAACATTAGAGGCAGAGATGCCACCCACTTCATTATAACCTCCCATCATAGCTCCTATTCAGAGCTGCACTACCAGGCTCCAGTAGAACAAAAGCCAGGCCATTCTGTTAGCACTGCTGGCCAGCAATTTTGGACTCTTCAAGGGGAGGTGTTTCCATTCCCCCTACCTGTGCTAAAAAGAAAAACCACTGCAGTGTACAACCTGGGATAGTCCAAAACATTTTATTTCCTGAGTCAGAGTAGATACCCATCCCTCAATTCATGTTCCCAAACTGATAGGACTGGCTGCTGAATATTCAGAGGTACCCTTTCTGGGTAAGGAATGGGTATAATTGCTTTAATAAAACAAATAATAACTACAGAAGGACAACTCTGGGAAAGTTATTTAGTCCCATAATTTATCTCCCACTGTAGTCAGGTAGCTGTCCCTTGGGAAGGCCACATTTTATCATCTTTATTCCTTTTATGTGATGGTTTCATCCTTTAGTTTCTTTCTGACCATTGTAGACACTACTTCTTCTATGGACAGGAGCATATTTCAGAAAGTACAAACAATTAGGCTGTTATACCAAAAGGTAAGAATCAGAGAAGAAGAGGAGGGACAGTCTAATACGTTTCTTGTGCATAAACACAGTAAGTAGAAATTCCCTGATACTATTGACACATCATTAGTATTTCATAATATTAATATTTAAAGACATCTTGGTAATTAGGAACTTTCATATCTAATACTACATCCAGTTATCAGCTACAGCTCTCTCAAGTTGCCACAATAGTGGTGAAAGGTGAAAGGTCCCCTGTGCAAGCACCAAATCATGTCTGACCCTTTGGGGGGATGCCGCTTTTGCGACGTTTTCTTGGCAGACTATAGCGGGGTGGTTTGCCATTGCCTTCCCCAGTTGTCACCTTCCCCAGCAAGCTGGGCACTAATTTTACCGACCTCGGAAGGATGGAAGGCTGAGTCGACCTGAGCCGGCTACCGGAAAATTCAGCTTCCGCTGGGATCAAACTCAGCTCATGGGGAGAGTTTTAGTAGTTTACTATTAGCCATAATAGTAGTATCTCCAATTAACTCCCCACTTTTCTGCCTGCATTCAAGAAAACATGTCATCATTATATGATATTTTCCACTCCTCCCATCCATATTATTGGATGATGTTTGGAGATAGGAAGAAGGGGGGCTGGGAAATTCTCCCATCCCAGTAAAGAAATGGAGAACCACTTAATATGTCATTTTGGCAGTGATTGTATATTCTTTGCCATGCCTACTTCAGCTCTCAAGTTATGTAAATAAATTCCATTGCCTTGAACAAAATTCAGACAGAATTATAGATGATGCTATGAATATCTTTTGGCACAGATAAATGTCTATGTTCTAGTTACACTTGTGTACTCCATGTTCTGTTTGTAAATGGGCAGGGCTGGAACACTCAAACTGTGTAAAACTCTGATTGTTGATTGATATCAACAATCACATGGAAGACAGATCTTCAGAGTTGTCTCCTAACTCCAGCATTAGCAAAGAAACCTTGCAGATTTTTTGTAAGTGACCTAAGCAGGTTTTGAATGGGTTGTTTTATTCCAGGATTTGGCAGTAGGGTTTGCTCTCCTTTGCCAAGGCCAGTTACTAAATTACAGGATTTAACTCTGTTATTGGTAAAATGCAATACTGGAGAAGACAGTGATAGTTCTCAAGACAGGTAAATCTGAAATGCAAAATAACTATATTGTCCCCTGCTGTGTTACTTCTATTTTCTCCACCACACAGTTCCTGTTACACAATGTACTGTACCTAATAAAATAATATATCCACACAGAGAGGAAACATCTAAACATTGAGCTGTATTGCCAACCTCCTAGCTGGATGATGTATGTTATAAATACGTTCTTTTCCTACCTTCCACAATTTTTCCTAAGCCAATTACCATTACATTTTTTTTATATTTTAAAGATTGAATATATTTTTTCTAATCTAACTGAAATAATTTGCCACATAGTGGTGATTATTTGGTATCATTACAAACTGGAATTAAGCTTCAGAATTTTATTTCAGTGAAAAAAGACATTTTTTTTAAAAAAAGACCTGTTTAAAAACAAACAGTCAGCAAATACCCCAGAGTTCTCCACACTATGAATGTTGGTTTAATAGTAATTTGTGGTTTTTTCTTTCTTTATAAAATAATTTATTTAGAAAAATTAAATGGTGAAAAAATATAAGAATGTCAATTCATGTATATATACTGTTGATCAATTATACCTCTAGCTATTATATGCGCTCATATTAATTGAGTACAGGGGAAATTGTAATGAATAGAAAAGTTAATAATTTGTTAGTGGGTTTGGCTTTTCAGAAATTATGCTGTATTCTGCTAGAGCATTCAATGAATTATAACAAAAAGGTAATAGTCAATATAGGTGACTATGATCAAGTGAGAGTGCATTTAACCACTAGATATCCATAGCAGATGGCAACATCTAGACAACCGTAACTAATCTCAAAAAAGCTAAGCAGGATTGGACCTAGTTAGTACTGGATAGCAGAGCTCAAGGAATTCCCAGGAATCTCTGATAGACTAGAAAATTAAAAGAAACCAGACCAAACCAAACCAAAAAGCCCTGGAAGAAAGCAATAGCACAAAAATTCTATATCATTGCTAAGCAAACTATGTGAATACACTCATCTTAGTACCAGGAGTTGAGCTTGACTCTGAGGAGCCTTTACCTTTACAATGTTTGCCCAGTCATCTCCTTGTGTATCCATAGCAGCAGAGGAGCTGCTGACCAGTGTCCCATCTGAATGATGACTATGGACCTCCACATACAGTTAGCCACATCCAGTTACTTCTAGTATTCATACATGCAAATAACACAGCCATGTGGAGTCACACAGTAAGATACTAAGTTCAGCAATACATTCTTTACTATTCTACCATTTTGTCAAGAGAAATGGAAAATTCTGTCTCCCCTTCGCTGCCCAAGATTTCTAATTGTTCTAAAGTGAAGGAAACAATCAGGCTTAATAAGTAGGACATGTATGTCCAGATTGAAAAGGGCCAAAGGCACATTATAATAAAAATTTGCTTGAAAAATATTGACCTACTGTAATTCCACTGTTTACTTAAGAATAAACCCAGCTGAATTCAGTAACACATACTTCCTAGTAAGTGTACTTAAAATTGCCACCATAATTATATAAATAACAATCAATAAATGTATTGTCATATGGAATAAAACATTTTTACTTTCTGCAGTATACTTTCAAAACTGGGAAAAGCAAAGATGATAATATTACTACAGTTCCAAGTAAAGAAGGCCAGAAAGTATTTTAGAGATTCCTTATTGCAATTAGTGTCTGCTAATACACTTCAGGATCTCCAACGGGTTGGATGAGGGTCATATTTTTTTGAACAGGAAGTTGATAAACACATTGAGGAAATGCTGTGGTTAAGTCTCATAATCCCAATATTTTGGGTTTAAAATTGTTGGTGGTTACTTCTACTGCAGTATGCCATGAGGTGGCTATTAGATTTCTCTTCTGTCCTCCTTCCCTCCTTTTCCCCCTTTCTTTAATTATATATTTTTAAATGACATGTCATTTACTTGGTTTTGAGATTTTCTGACTAAAAAATTCCTCTGCCTACAACAAATTACATATCAGAAGAAGACATTCTGAACACTTCTTAAATAGCTGAATGCTAAAAATTGAGTTGTACATATAACAAAACAGAAACACAGATTATCTAACACTGTGTGTGGGATGCAGCTCTAATTCATGCATTGCACAGAAAAGAAACTGGCAGTCTTGATCATACTACACACATCTCCATAATAACAGGGTATAAAGCATACAATTTCAAAGAACACCCACAATGAAAACTACACTTTCCAAACAGAGACTTGTTTTGGACTAAGCTCAGTTAATTGGCACCAGGGGATTCTTCTTGAGGAAGTACAGGACATTAAACCTACACATGTGTACGTAAAATGATAAAGGACCATCATCATTCCTCCTGGAGGTTCTTCCAGCCTAGGACACAGGGCCCAAAGTCAACATTCTATAATCTTTAGCATAAACATACTGCCCACATGTTATCAAATCATTCTATATCTAGTAGCATTCACTAGAGTTATCTTGTTCAGAGCTATAGATTTCTATAAATCTTCATATATTTTATTGACAGCTAACAGTACTACTTTTTTTAGCTTATTCCAACATAGTTTATGGAACTTTCTTTCTGACTTTTAAGAAAAAAAGGGTGATTAAAATCTCCAGTCATTCTCTCAAAGTCTGTAAGAAAGAAACAACGCAATACTATATATTGTCACACTGATTAACTGAACTGAGAGAACAGACATAACTTGGTAGAGAAGTGATATTAATGTAAATCCCTTTTAAGCAATCACAGATTTGTGAACAGGGCATGAATTCTATCAAATTTGAGGGATGAAATGCTCAACTTTATGTAGCTTGAAGTATAGCTGCAATTCTATTTTTTGTAATTGCTGTTTGAATTCTGCTTTAGATTAGACTATTTATGAATTTTAAAGACCCTTAATATCTATGCTAAGTTTTGCATTCTCCTCAGATCAGCTCTGGATCATGTGTATAATACAGAAATGTGTCTTAGTGAGAAGAAAACCACTGAAGCAGCCAAAGGTCTGTCCTGTCCAGGATCCTATTTTTCCATAGGTAAAGGTAAAGGTTTCCCTTGACGTAAAGTCCAGTCGTGTCCGACTCTAGGGGGCGGTGCTCATCTCCGTTTCAAAGCCTTGGAGCCGGCGTTGTCCATAGGACACTTCCGGGTCATGTGGCCAGCATGACTCACGGAACGCCGTTACCTTCCCGCCGAAGCGGTACCAATTAATCTACTCACATTTGCATGTTTTCGAACTGCTTGGTGTGCAGGAGCTGGGACAAGCAACGGGAGCTCACCCCGCCGCGCGGTTTCGAACCGCCGACCTTCCGATCGACAGCTCAGCGGTTTAACCCGCAGCGCCACCGCGTCCATTTTTCCATAATTAGGTTAAAAAAAACAACAAACCATACTGTGGGGTACAAATATTCACCAGTGCTTAAGCCTGTTGTCTACAGATCTTAGAATAACTACTAGAGAAGATGACAAGGCATCCCTTTATTCTAAAATGTAATAGTTAAAAACATAGGTAAAAAATGAATAATTCAAGAATTAAAAAGGGTGCTTTAAAAATAATAAAGAAGCTAAAAATACTTATAACATTGTGATGTTTCATGTATTTAAATGCTATTGGTTCCTAAATAATTCCAATTACTTTCAGAATTTATAGCAAATATGGCTTTGGACTAGAAAGCCACTGTCCAATACAGTCACTTGTATATACAATTTCTTCTGTTTCAAAAAGGCTAATCACACTTAGCATTGTGCTAAATGATAGTTATGGGGTTGTTGTTCTTAGGAGGCTTTGTTTTGGCCAAGTAATAGTCTTGGAAAGGGTTAATACCAAAATCTTTTTAAGAGAAGAACAGAGATATGATACAAATTAACCATGGTCTTCCATTCAAGAAGCATGGATGAACTTTCTATTGGAAATAAAAGCTAGCTGTTCATTACATTATTGAAGGCCATCACAGGAAAGGAGAAATGGCTTTTATTCGGTCCTAGTAGGCAAGAAAGAGCTGACTTTCTCTTCATTTTATACTTCCATATTTCCATTTCAGGTATGATGAACAATTCTGCTGAGGCCCTTTCACAAATATTTATTGCACGTCTATGTGACAAGTACATAGATAGTTGAAAGGCAAATGCATTTTTGTAACATGTAATAGAATGTGCACACATAATAAGACCTATCAATGATACCTGGCAGAAGTCCACTATATGGGATATTTATAGATCACATAATCAGTATCTCACGTAATTCATTCAGGCAGCAATAACAATGGGATAAAGCTGTATATATAAAATGTGAATAAATGAAAATGAAATTAATTTTTGCATTTTTTTCATAAAATATATTTATTAAAATTCACTGTGGTTTGACATGAGTTGAGCTGGAAAACTACATATACCCAATGTATATGTAATTTACAGGGAGAAAGTGAAAATTGTCTCTAGTCTAAACATCCACTGATGATATATCTTTGCTCATATCATTAAATTACAATAGATTGTGGCAAACTGAATTATTCAGATGATTATACAAGCAATCGTATAAGAATATTGTATTGTCTTGTTAAACAAGGTGGAAATCACTTTGTGTAACTGACTTCACTGTGGTATTCAGCTGAAGAAAGAAACAAAGAAGCAGAGGTAGTTCAAGATTTAGGGAAACTTCCTATTAAAATTTAAGCCATTGTGACATGTAAAAACAATTCATAGCCTGGAGGGGAGCATAAGGTGGCTAAGGTCAAGGAGTCTAGCCCATATATTCTTAACAGTCTCTCTCCAGTATCACTCATTTCCCTGACATATGTTTTCTCTTTCATGGAGGTTCTCTCATTCTCCTTAGAGGATTTGTGCTTTCATCATGTTTTCATATGATTTATTACTAAAACACCATTATCATTTTTAAATGGTTGATTTCAATACAGTGTCATAGCTTCCTCCCAACTGGCACCTCCAAAAATAGTAACATCCTTCTCCCATAATTCCAGCTAGCATGGCTTGTCATTAACAATGCTACCTGGAAATTAGGAGAGTTATAATGCAACACATCTGGAGGATACTTGATTAGGTCATATTACAATATGATTTTGATACAATTACTTTTTCAGTTTCCAAGGAAGGTGTTTTCTTCAGTATCTGACTACTCAGACTGCCTAAGGAGGAATGGTTAACTAGCCTTACAGAAAGTTGTTTTCATACATTTATCAAAGCAGTATACAATAAAATGACATACCAGATTTAATCACAAAAGCCTAATGACAAGTAATTAAAAACAATCACATTCATAAAACTGTTTCATAAAAAAATCCAGGGATCAACCTGAAGCAAGATAATGCTTATCATTATTACTAAAATGCCAGCCGTTGGCTCAGATTAATAAAGATGTATATAAATAAGATCTGATTGCAGTTACTAATCTGAAATAAAGATTTCTATCTCAATTTTAACCTCAACATTTAAATTCCATGCTGTTTTTAAATAGATTTAGACTTCAAACAGCTAATCTAAGTGTTAGTTACTTCAGGTGCTGCATTTCTGATGTGATAATATAAAAATAAAATCGTAGAGTTAGAAATTCAGAAAGTATACCATTGCTTTATGATAATCCTAACATAGTACATACCTTTTCATGAATTTTTCTCAGTCACTTAACCATTCAGTTGGTAATACATATACTGAAGTATAACAGGGTCATTTAGCCACTCAGTTTCTAGTTAACACCATTTAATAAAAACTTCCCATTTATCTTAATGAAAGTTTCCAATGTTCATAGGTTAATGTCTTAATTTTGCAAACAAAATTTATTTTTTCTAAAGGAATATGTTGTGACACATACAATCCAGATTAGGGGGAAAAAGGGCTTTTGCAATATGTAATTTATAGGGGAGAATCTGATTTTAATATAAGCAAAAGCTAAGCAAGTGTTATCCTTTTAAACAGCCAATGCAGTGAGAGCTCCCCCTTCTGTATTTAACAGCATTTGATAACAGGGATGAATCTATATCACTGAAATAATTTATAAAGAACTATCATTTTTACTGAGATGGAAAATGAACTGCATAACTAGATCACATTTATAGGTATACATTCAGAGAAAATTGAAAAGCCTGCACAGCAGCTGTTCACTAGTAGCTAGCTGAGTTCAAATCACAGTTGGATCTTAATTCTGATTAATGCACATTAGGCTGAAGCCTTTTATTTTTCTAAATCTCATTTTAAAAGACTTGTGTACTGTTTTATTACTTACTTTCTAAAGTTAAAATTAGGCACAACTGGAAATAGTATAAAACATAACACAAGGTTAGATTTAAAAGAAAGGAGGTCCCCAATGGTAAATAAAAGGAATTCCAACCTTTATTCCACTTTGAACAACTTTGTGTATGTCCAGAAATGGTTCTTTGACTACATCTCCTTCAGGTGTTAATATTTTTACATATCCTTCCTTCTCAAGGATGAAAAGGCGGTGTGATCCATCCCCAGAATGTACTGCTCCAACAGGTTGCCTGAAACCACTTACAACTTCATGGATGCAAAAGCAGTTGTGTTTATGTTTCCTAAAACAAAGAAACAAGAAAACTATTATAACAAACAAACAAACAAACAAGAAAACTGGCATTTATTTAGCATGACACATTTCAACATGAAGGCAAAGTAACTTTCAGTATGCAGAACTGCTAATAAAACTGCTGACTGGCAATTATTTTATAAGCTAGGTTTTTGGTTAACTGTCTACAATATTAGTTGACGTTTCATCCATGGGAGTTTAAACTGAGACATGGAAACAACATCATTTGATGGGACCCAGAAAATGGGCCTTCTCTGTCATGGTACCTGCCCTTGGAACAGCATCACCCCAAAGGACAGTATAGCCCCTATCCTGACTGTATTGAAAAGGTCTTTAAAATCCTGGCTTTTCCCCAGCCGTTGAGCTAGAGTGAGATGCAAGCTTTTTGTATGCTTGGACATATTAGTCTGAATGCTTTTTTCTCTTCTGGACATGCATTGTTCTTTTCTTTGTTACACTGTTTCTTGCTATGTCATATGTTGTCCAGAGTCTTGATGGTGTTGGATGGCCTTATAAATTTGACAAATTAATAATAAATAAATGCATCTTTCTTAATTGTTTGGAGAGGTATCTACTATTACAGCTTAAAAAAAACCTCCACATAGAGAAACAACTAACAAATAAATAAAACACTGCAGAAGAAGAGGAGGTAGAGAAAGAGAGCACCAAGCAAACGAACAAACATACCATTATAACAAATATCTAACACAGATAAAAAGGGGAGATAATATTGAGAGTTTTGTAGAGAAATTAGGTGGACCTGGGGATGAATCCTTGGCAGAGGAAATGGCAATTCAAGTTTCCCAGGGGAATATACTATCTGCTAATGGAATGTCTTTTTGCTTCCATTGAGTTTTGCTTGTGTATTTCCCAAACTCTATGCCCAGAAATTTTCTCATAGCTCAGAAGTCAGAAACACTTTACTATAAAGTAAGAAAAAAATGAGCATGTTTATTCTGCATAAAAATAAAATTTAAAATCTGGCTGGTTTGTTCCTATGGTAATTTAACTTAAGGAAGGCACAAAAATAAAATTTCCTGTCTGCTTTTCTCTCCTGGAGCTAGCTGCACCCCAGCAAAAGCCACTCAGAAGCATTGGGATGATCTCCTGAATAATGTGGAATGTTAATTCCCAATTCTCCATATGTCTCATCCCACACTGTTCAGGAATATTTACTAGCCCTCCAAAAAGCAATTGTTTGAATAAACATCTGAAGTAATGAAACTAATCTTAGCATCCAAATTAATTATTTCAAAGCTAGATAACAAAACATAATTCATGTCAAATCCCATTTTAAGGCAACGGGAAAGGATCTGCAATAATTATAAAAATATTACAGAAATACAAAAAAACTTTACAGAAATATATATTTTTTAAAAAACAGGGAGATTGTGGAAAAATATTTATTTACTTGTTTGCATGCATTCCTACATTTTGTAGAGTATTAGGCAGCACACACATAGCAATACTTTCTTCAAGAAGAATGACCCTGTAAGATAAATTGGACTAGAAACTATGACTGATCCAAGTAGGTTTCCATGACCAAGGATGGAACTGAACCTGGGTCCCTCTGGCTCTGATCCAGCACATTAATCACAATATTACACTAGCTCTCTTTCTCTGCTGACATTTATTTACACTGAAACTTTGTTTATTACATAGGAAGTGGTTAAGGTGTTGGATTGTCATGGAGGTTCACAGGGTGACTTTGCCAAGTACTCTCCCTCAGCCCAACCTATCTCTCCAGGGTTGTTATAGGATCGTTATTATGGTCACTGACTATAATTTTATACAGTTTATAAGAAATAAAAGATCCAAGTTAAAATGCATACGTGTTATTTATAATACAGGCAGGATATTAAATAAATAAATAAATAAATAAATGTAAATAGTAAATAGTAAATAAAATAGCTCAGACTACAAAATAGTTCACACTACTAAATGCTATAAATATTAAAGCTTCACTAAAAAAAATCAAAATACTTAAAACTAATTGATTAAATTGTTAACTACATTGTGAAGAAAACACTGAGATGCTAAGATATTGGGCTACTAAACTACTGAATATTTATGTCTATATGTGTGTATATATTACACACAAACCCACACACACAACATAGGACATAATTGAATTTTTGTATATTTTAAGAGCCAAAAACTAGGAGAATGTTTTCCTGAATAGAGCAATGGCAGCTGAGAAAAATGTTGTGACTGTGGGATCTGGGGATTTTAGGGTTTCAGTCTGACAGTGAAAAGCAAATGAAACAGTGTAATGCTATGAACAGGTAGAATTCTGTTAACAAGTAGAGTTATGTGGGTAGGGCATAAGGTGATCTGGAAAGGACAGTGAAGGGACATGTGGGCTAGAATCTCAGGTTCTGCCAACTGACGGGCACGTTCACTCTACAAAAGGGATATTATTTTACCTTCTCTACAATATCACATTAAAGACAGTAAAGCAGGCTAAGGAAAGAGCTCTACAGTGCATTGGACAGGTCATACTGAACAGGTAATTTGGTTGGTTTCCTGTTTATATCCTGCCAGTATTAATTGCCTAGATTACCATGTTCTACCTACAGAGTTATGTCAAACACATGCTACCAAATTGTAGCTCTAGCTCTTGATAGCCCCATGGCCCTGAAAGCTTTACAGAAAAGTCACACTGAGGTAGATCATTCTGAATTTTAGTTCTCCAGAAAGAAGAAAAATTATCTAGAATTGCTGGCAGTGTAAACCTTCAGCCAGAAATAGAACTGGCATAAGCAGACCCTAGATTCCAGTGGGATCCTTCTGGTTTCTAAATGAAATGCGACTTTTTAACGGCAGCAAGGTACTTCAAATAGTGCTCTAATGAATCAGGACTGGATAATATTATATGCCCATACCTGAGAGCCATGCAGTGTTTGGCAAATAGATTTGGCTTTAAAAGTTTTATAGATGAAAGTATGTCATTACCTCCTTTTATATGAAAAAAGCTCAGTCTGTTGTTGGCCTTGTCAGAAATAATTCTATTCAGACCAGGTTCAAAGGGTTGGAATACTACGGCAAATTATTTAAAGGATGAAACTGGTATTGTCATGAGTAAGGATGGCGAGCAGGGGGCTCCCATCCAGACTGTTAAGCGCATGCATAGCACTGAGGAATTGGTCAGCCATTCAAAGAGACACAGATCGGGACTGCCTTAACCTTTGGGGTTTATATGTCTGGGTTTTTCCCACGCTTCTTCAGTTTGTTAGGATTCCTGTTATGTACAAGCAATAAAACATTAGAGACCAGTTCCTTGTCTCAGCGTGTTTCCTGGCTGTTAGGACAGGTATGTATTATTACTGCTTATTGGCAATTGACATTTGTGATGTCTTAAGTCATTTTAAAAAAAGACAAAATTCTGGTTTTGGAATAATTTATTATGAGCTTTTCTTCCCTATAGTAATCACTAGCACCCATAGACTTCTTCTGAAGCCACGCTGAGTTAAGGAAAGAATGGCTGGATCATCAGCATTGAGAAACACAGCCAGCTGCCTATTGTCAGGTTTACTATGGTAGAATCCTGCTTTAATTAAGGTAGTGACCATTGAGTTTACATAGATATTAAAAAGCTCAGAATATATCCCCATTTTACTTTTTTATGAATTAAGATATCTGCAGAAAGGGGATTACTACTACCACATCTAGTTTACATAATTGTATTTCTGTGTAACATCCTAATTAACTGAAGTAATCTCCAATCTTTGGATGAATGAAACAACTTTCTCTAGGGATGGAGTCAAAATCCAGTTTTGTATCAATAGTGCAACATACTGTATATCAAAGTGTGCTTATATTTCTCTGCTAAATACTATAAAATAGCACATTGATCCAATAGCACACTGATCTCTCTAAAGGCTCCTTGTTCATTGGTTAGAAATTTCCCCTAATCTAGCCAATCCAGAAGTTTACAGAAAGCATGGATATAATTTAGTGGGAATGCTTAAAAGACTGATTCGGCAATAATTGGAAGGGTCCATTGGCTATTGCCTGTCTTAAAAAGTGGAACAGTAATAAAGCAATTCCAGTATTTAGATATTGGGGATGTGTTACTAATATCTGTGAATAGAAGTGCCAGAGGGGGATCCCACCAAACAATGCTGCTTTTTAGCAACTTAGCATATCAGGTTGGGTTGGTTCCTCTATGAAAAAGTAGTAGGAGGCAGTGCTATGTGTACTGCCTTGAGGTAAGATATAAATCAAATAAATTAACATATTAAAATGAATTAGCAGAGCACAATACAGAAATCAGAAATAAAACTGGGATTTAAAAAAAATCTGGAATAAATATATGAAAGTTTGAACTGGATCATTGTTGGACATTATGTAACCTCATACTCATGATGACTATAAACTCTCATTGCTAAAAATACTGGTTGAATTTCTCATTAATTTCAAATGACCATCGAATATTGGCCACATATGAAACAATATTTTTAATTGCACTAAATTCAAACAATCTCATTCCATTTTTTATCATAAATGATTATGTATAGTCACATGGAGTAGGTGAAATCAGGTAGGATATAAATTATGTAAATAAATTATGTAAATAAAATAACATGAAAATGTTGAGTGGAAAGAATAAGCAGGAAAACGAGTGATTTTTTTCAACAAATCAGAAGAAATATTAACAAGTAAATTTGATAAGATTTCAGACAAGACATTTGCAATATATTTGATCTAACTATTTTATGAATCATTAGTGAAGTATGTATTATGAAAGAATTCATTATTTTAAAGAAGACATTGCTAGCCAAAGCAGGAGAAATCAGCATCTGGATGACATAGCTAGGGAGTATGAGCAGAAACTGACTCAACACATTATCAAACTACAAAGATTTGTCAGGCTTTCTGAATTATAAATTATTTATCTTTATAAACCTGCTGATATCTTCTCCTTTGCCATATTCTTCTATTTGATCCAAATAATTAGAAGCTGGTCCTCGAATTTGTTTTCTTGGGAAATCTGGAAAGCAGAAGCCACCATCTTTTCTTGCATAGTAGAAACAAAAGTCATCAGCAGTAATTTGGAGCAAACCTTTAAAAAGGAAGGAAAAAATGTTTAGCAAATTAGTTTTTGTTAGTTCCTATTTAGTCTTCTGCTACTTTTCTACAAAAGACAATATCCAAACACCTCACTAGATATTGTTCTGGTTCACACGTAATGCTTAACCATAATGTACTTTCTGTATTTTGAGGTTAGTACGATATGAAAACCCATATATTATGTATGATAGAATGGAACAGAATGACTTGCAAAAGTCAAAAGGAATTCCAATTTAGCATTATGGGTGAACTAGGCCACTGACTAATTTTGATATCTTACACTTTAAAATACTAATGTCCTTCCCACAAATGTACATAAGCATATTCTTTATCTTTCAGAAGAAAACTGATATAGGCAAGTAAGGCCAAAGAAGTTTATTCATCTTCGAATCTCTGCAGTACAATTAATAAAAAGAAATTTAAGGCTTGAAAAATAGCAATTACCCAAAAGTTCCCATCTCAAGGGAATCATTCAAATCAGAATTTATGGAGAGAAGCTTTCCAATAATGTTGAATACAGACATCATATTTAGAACAATTATATTACATAATACAGATTTTCATTCATTTTTGTATCCTATAATTACCTCATAAGTGAATTTTCCATCAATATAAACACAGAGCCTAGAAATAGCATTGTTTATTATACATTCAAATCTTCATGATGAGTGAATGCTGAAAATGACTAATAAACCCAAACAGAGTACATCAGTGGGGCCTAAGAAACAGCATGGAACTTTTTCCATTGGAACTCTAATTATTCTGCTGGAAGAATATTTATCTCTTAGAGTCTTATGATTTCTTAGAATAATTACAGATTACCTTATTGGTCTTTAATAGAGCATGAACAACATGGCTGTTTCCACAGGTCTTGGGTCAGGGGGACTGGGGGAGCCTTTTGCCTGTTTCTGTATCTTACTGGGGCAGGTGTGAAGAATCAGTTGTTTCCTTCCAGATGATTATCTTTTTGCATTTTATTTTGATTGTTTTACCCTTTTTACATGTTAGCCACTTAGTGTCATTGGAGTTGGATGGCATTGAAATTTGAAATATAAATAAAACAAATAAATACATTTGTCGTTCCATTCCACTGACTCATCTGTAAATTCTAGAATGAGCCCAGTGTGACTCTATGTGTTAGACAGAAGACAACAAAGTGAACAAGTTAGGCAAATACAGAGACAGGTGTGGTATAACATGTTGGATATGGATGCAGTTCCAACTCTACCAGACCCACCAAATCGGGGAGGTGGAGTATGTTATGGGTCCCCCCCATTAAGGAGGTCCATCTAATGGGATTGAGAAGAAGGGCCTTCTCCATGGTGGCTCCCTCCCTATGGAACATCATCCCTGCAGAGATCAGATTGGCCCCCATGCCCTGAAGACATGTTTTTCCAGCGGGCCTGGGGATCCCAGATCAATGCGGAGCCCATGAAGTGGTTTGTCTGTATTGTATTGTTGCTGCTGGGGTGGGGGTGTGGGTGTAGTGGGTTTTGTATTTGGGCTTTTATTTTTGTAAGCCGCCCGGAGTCACTGTAACTGAGTTGGGTGCAATATAAGTCTCTTTAAATAAATAAATAAATAAACCCTTGCTTAGTTATTTTTTTCTTAATCTAATTCACAGCATGCATGTCAGTCTAAAAGCTTTAGAAGAAAAGTAGATACCCTTTAATTAAAAATAAAAACCTGTCAAGTATTTGGATGTATTATTTGCTACATATTATTTTTTTATTCTTGAACAGTTTAATAAAAATATTATAAATACCATATCGTGAGTAAACAGGTCAATAATAAATCTAATTAGAAGTCATGACAAAATCTCAGAATTAGGAGCAGCAATCGAACACTCTACACTGCTTATTTATTTATACATGTTTTACAAACAACCAACAACAAAAATATTCATAAAGATGCAGTCAGTGAGATCCTGAAGAACAACTGACCCTATGGAATGAAGCCATCTATCTTTCCAGTTTGCTGAATTTAGAACTTTCTTACATTAAAATGTATTTAGGTTATCAAAATCAAAAATAAGGACAAAGTGGTCTTGAAAACTAAGATATATTCTAAAAATTCCTTTAAAAAGTTAATCGCTTTTATGCTGGAGTTGATTTTCAAACATGCTCCAAACTTGTAATTGCATTGGATTTTTACAAACTTTACTGAAGACCATCAATTTCCATCGCTGATTTGGGGACTGATTTTATGATTTTTGAAGTAACATTAGGAGATTTAAAATGTATTTTTCATAGCCAACATATTACAGTACACTTGACACAATCCTTATAAAAAACTATTGTGTTCTGTATGTATGTATTATGTTGATACAAATTATATACATATTTCTATAAAATATGTGATTGATTTATCTTTTGTCCATAGAAAAAAAAATCAGCCTAAAACTAAAACATACATGGAGATGCTCAGTCTTATGCTTTGAATACTCAGTAGAATTCTAGAGCATATAATATCTTTATCAATTCATCTAATATATTCCACCAATTCTATATTGCAAAAAATGAATATATGAGACACAATTTTAGATAAATATTTCAATATATTTATTCACCAAAAAACAATACTAGTGGATAATTCTTCTACATAATGAATTAGTGGGAGGGACTTGAAATAAATTAAAAATGTCTTTGTGGAACAAATAGTGCCAAGCCCACTTATTGATATTAAATATCCACAAACACAAAGACTGCAGGAATATTTGTCTTCCAGCCATACCTCACCTATGACAAAAATATACAGGCCTGCACTCCCTTGATATAAGCTGCAAAAACTAAAGCCAGAAACACTGCTGCAACCCATTTGTCTCAACCTACCTTCTTTTCTCCTTGTATCATTCTACCATTCCCCATTCTTTTCTTCCCTTCCTCCCCTTTTAGAAAAAAGTAAGACTGTTCTTGCTAAAGGACTGATCTAATTGCTTATAGAATGCTTTTGAAATTGGGCTGAAGGTTCTGTGAATTTGAATGGAAAATGTAAGCTGCCCTTGCACTACAGGATACCAGTCTGTAGGAACCTATAAATTAACCAAAGGAAGAGAGACCCTCCTTATTTCTTCAACTCTAAGTTACAGTGTTACATGAAGAATGCAGACCAACCAAGAATTCACCAAGAATTCATTAACAACTCCAATCCACACCAATATATTATAATAGCTTAGGTTCTGCTTATTCATATGGATATCCAAGTGTTTAGAAAGGTGAAATGTGATACATGTCATCTAAGACACCCTATTAGTAATGTTGGGAAATGGAATATTTTATTCATTTCACTAAAAGGTATGGTATCAATTCTGCTGCATAATAAAAGCAAACACTTCAGCAGACAAAAGCTGCATCACTAAAAAATATTGCGCACAGCTCTTGAAAAGGAGCCGAGTAGGATCATGGCTGCTTAGTTCTTATATGGGAACATGAGGAAATTCCAGGGTTGTAAATTAGACTGGGAAGTTAAAAAAAAAAAAATCCCCAAACAAGGCAGTGGCAAATCACTTCAACTCTTTGCCAAAAATATTGCATGAGTGCTCAACTTAAGGTCCCTTTACTTTCTTACTAATATAATTAAATAGCTATACTAGACATTTTTGTTTTCCCTCTCAGAAAGACAGTAAATATCTTTGTTGAATAAGTCAACTATTGAAACATCTTACTCAGCAATCAAAACTATGAATCTTGATAATTCCATCGAAATGAGTATTCAGCTTTTAGAAAAAGCAACGAAGGGCCTTGTGATATTTTAATGACTAATACATGTATCAGGGCATTAGGATGTTTCTTATGGATTTCAGATCTTCATCCATAAAGTCTGTGCCATAAAATAACTGTTAGTTTTGAATTTGTAGTTATGTTTATTGCAACAAACCAACTTGGATACACTTCTGAAAATGGCTAAATCTCTAAGAGACAGTAGAAATTAAATAAAGTATAACAGTATCTATGCTTTCTGAGAGTAAGGTTCTGCTCTTAAGATAAATATTTTCAAAAAATTGTTTTATACTTTATTATTAAGCTTTCATTTGGATGGACCAGAGATAAAAAGGCACAATATAAATACAGCAAAGGCCTGCATTCTAGAGCACATTTATTTTAAAAGAACAAGTGCGAAGATTTTATGTTTAAGGTAATTGCATTTTACAGTCAAGCCATTTTTGGTTCCAGAAGTGGGAACCTAATCTCAGAATAGCACTTTGATTAATAAACACATCATTCTGCCAAACAGATCAGTTAATTTGATTGGTCGTGGGTATGCTGCTTTGATGGGGGGTCAATGTGACCCACTTTACGAGTATATTCCTAGAATTATTATCGGGGTCTGATTGAGATAGAAAATCCTGTTCTAGTTGATAGTGCAGCATGCAGGGCTCAGGCCTCTGTTCAGGGCTTAAGCGATATTTTCATCTGGTTCTCTTTTTTAAGGCAACCTGGGTGGTCACAAAAAGCACTTGACATCTTGATGCACTTCAGCAGTTTTACATATACACAAACTCTGTAGGAAAATAAATTTGTCATTTGTCACCACATATGTTGATCTGGGGAGTGAGGCTCTCTCAACTCCAGCTCCTGTGCAGCTCGGATGCCTCTCTCCCTGCTTCCTTCAGCATTTTATTCTTTTCATTGTGCGAAAGCAAATTTTCCCCTAGAATAATGACATTTGTAGGAAAAATAGAGTGTTGAAGTTTAGCAGATTACTGTTCATATGTTTGCTAATTAGAATTATATTTATGTAGGGGGTTGTTGTTGTTGTTATTATTATTATTATTATTATTCAAAATAACCTCTCTTGGAGCCCTGCAGCATGAGCCAAACATTTAATCTAATCTGTTATCGCTGCTCAACAGGCAGTCTTGGCAACCGTGATGTATTCTGCTTTGCTTTGGGGAATGCAATAAAGAGCAAGGAACAGCTGGTTTAAGAAAGCCTAAGAAACATCTCTGTAGTTTAGAGAGATAATAATAATATTTTCATATTTGAACAAGTTTAGATACATGCTAAACCACACCAAAAGCAACTCTTTCGAAATGTTTCTTTAAGTCAGTCGGAGAACACACCCCCAAGTTATTTGTCCATGGGAGTTCAAAGAAATAAAGGTATACACAGTAAGTGTTTCTTAAAAGTTTTTCTTAATTTATTTCATATTAGCCTGCTGCCCTTTTAAGCTCTTTTTGTGAAGTTTTTTAAAAAGCTGTATTTATTTCATAGATGGTTATTGTTCAGCTTAAGATGTGGTAACACACTTGTAAGTACTATTTAAAAACAGTATAACAATTACTATTCATGTTTTATAGACCGCATTCAGAGGTAATACCAAATTATGGATGGAATTATGTGCATAAAAATGGGAAGGATTTCTAAATTTCTTTCCTGTTTGTTGGAAAACCATAGTGCTCTGTTGCATTCAGGTTCAATATACTGTGGTTTCTATTGCAGAGCTTTTTGAAATAGGCTGATGTATGACAGGAAACCTAGGACTGCATGCAGCCTCCACAGTCTTAATTTGGGTTTCCTAGATTCCTTCCAAACATTGTCAGCAAATTGTTAACTTTTGTAGTTCCATCTTCCACATGCCCTCAATATCCTAAACTATAGTTCCTAGAATTTTCAGCCAACAGTAAATCCCATTGATGTTGGAAAAATTGTCCTAAATTTCTCTGGATTATACTCCTGTGAGATCAACATAGATTGGATGGCACAAATTCTCTTTTTTGTCTTACAATGCATGAAGAATCTCATTTACAATATTGTGGTCTTTTGTATTTATGAAAAGCCACTGTCTGCCTGATGTGTTTAACAACACCGTGGAATTTCTCCAAGGCCTATAAATCAGTTGAAAGTTTGATTTAGCCTTCTTGCATCACTACCAAATTATCTCTCTTATATGGATAAATGTTTGGAGTAAGTTTACAACCCATATAGTATTATGACTCAAATTTGCATCCAGGCTGTTGTAACATTGTAATTTAATTTTCTTTGGTAGACTTTGCTTATCTTTCCTTTGATCATTTGTTGAACTGTACGATCTTTTTTCCTCCCTGTTTCACTTTCACTTCAGTTTTTTTTCTTCTGCTACCTCAGTTCTTGTATTTTTTTTTTAAACATTAAGATCTAAACTTTATCTTAAGCAATAATTGATTTCAGTATAAAAAACTGTTGGAAGGAAATGTCATAGGAAACGAGCCATGACTGATAATGTGACAAATCTTAATGGTGGATTATTGACCAAGATGCTAATTATAATTTCAATACAAACACTGGCTCATAAGAATGTAGCTTAAGGGAACTTTGTGCTTTCTAAATGTTTTATATTAAAATTCCAAAATCTCCCAGTCATGTGACCAATGTGGGAAATATGGGAGATGAAATTCAAAATGTCTTGAGTTCAGGCTAACTAGATATAACTAAGTCTCTGGTCATCTGATTTTTCCATTGTAAGAAAGTATTCAGTTTATTTTAAGATTATTCCAAGCCATGACCAAATTAATCTTTATCATAATAATGATCACAACAAATCTATTGAAAGAAAATAGCTATTAAAATTGCTCTGTAAACATTCAAGGGGTGAATTATTATTTATCACATTTTGGTAGTGCCTTTCTTCAAAGAATATGAAAGTGTAAAATACGGTCCTCCTCATTTCATTTTATCTTCATAACAATGATCTGAGGTAGTAAGTAGTGAGTGATCCAAAGAGGGCTTTGGGACTGGATCCTAACTGCTGGTCTTGTAAGAAACTGAACCCATTTTCAGTTTTAATTTCCATTTTTCTACACATATCTCCACTGAAAAATAGAAAACAGTTCTTCAGAAGCAGGACACTTTTGAATCAAACCCATCAGTTATAACAACAACTGGAACGTAATGAATACTACCTTCCAAGTCCTCTTTAAAGAATGGTTATCAAGTTCAAACCCAGGGATTAGATTTTTAACTTATTGGAAGTAGAAGCTGAGTTACTTCCACCACCACCCCAAGTCAATTAATTCCTGAGAATTCCCCAGGTGGAAATTAGAGGGTACCTTCTAAGGCCATTCAACTGCATTTCATATGAGGATTCAGCGTAGACTGCCACCCATTGTCTGCCTCTCTCCCTAGTAGGTCTGTTCTGTTTTGAAGCTAAACACATCTTATAGGGCAAGTAGAGCATGGCTGGTGCATCTTAGCACCTCACTCCTCTCCTCCTCTGCAGGGCTGGGGGCTGGGCCACCAGATCTTCCCATTGCCGTTCTTGTGCCTTATGCTTGAAGCAAGTACAACTAAGAAATTCCTAGGACAATTAGAGGTGAGGTGGGGGTAGGGCAACTAGATAAGTTGAGCTCTTTCTCTTGTTGTTGCCCCAAAATGTCCTCCATAAACTCAGGCTCTCACTGCTTTGGTCAGAATTACAAAGAAGCATTTCAGTATTGCACGACAAGCTGCATCCACTTTAGGATGTGTGTAATATCACAATGCATGGAGAAAAGGAGTGGGGCTTGAGGCATGATGCTGGGACACTGCTTTCATCAGTCTGACGTCGCTTGCTTCCCCCCTGGGAATCAATTCACATGGATGGAAACTGCTGGCTCACTAAAGGAAGGCCTTGGCTACCATCTCTGGCTCCTGGGGCAGAATACAAAAAAGACTAAGGAGCAGGTGGCCAGCAGACTGACAGCATGTGCAAAGAAAGCAAACTGGTTGGAGACAAGAGTGAAAATAAGGGGTTGACTCAGTGGTCCACATCGCCCTGAAATAGTTGCAGTGTATGCGCAAAAAGGTTGGGAAGCCTGTGGGGAGCCCTGAGAAATATATCAGGGAATTTTAAGGACTTTATTTATTTGTTTGTTTAGGCACTACCTGACTCACAACTGACTCTGGGCAGATCACAGTATAGCAAAGCAGAATCAAAATTAAATAACACAATACAAAACAAATAAGATGGAATTCCAGCCACTCATCAGAAAAACATCTACAAAACACATCCCAGAAGTGGCTCCATCCACTTCATCCACCCTACCCACAAAGCCTGGGAAAACACCATCAAGGTGGGAGCCCTATGGATCTCAGGAGGGTTCTCCTTCCTGAGGGCAGATGCCATGGCATGTTTCCTGGGTCCTCAAAGGTGACACTGTTTAATTGAAGGGACAAGGAGTATGCCAACCCTGCTGGCCTGTACCAGTCAGGCAGAAACCATGAGAAATAGGCAGTCCCTCAAATAAACTGATCCTATGCTTTGTGTTTTACTAAACTGCTTTTGTACCATCTGAGGTACATGCATCCATGGTTGAGGAACAGATCTAGATGACATTTTAAAATCAAAATCAGTACTTTCCTGATAAAGAACATGAGCATTCAAGCAATGATTTTTACAATGTATAAGAAATTTAGGTAAACATATGGTGACCATATTTTCTTGGAAAAAATAAAGGACAAATCTGAAAAAGCAGCAAATCAGAAAGGGGTTCATAAGAATAAAAAAAATCAATTGTTTATGTTGATAACTTTGCTTTACAAAGGAAAATTGAAGACCAAAATCAAGAAAAACGTTTTAAAAACACATATTCTAATAAAAATATCTAAAATCAAACAGTATGTGTAAATTTATTTTAAAAAGACAATTCAATTTCCATATTTTTCACATGAATGTGAAAGATTGTGCATTAAGTGGTACCATTAGTACAGTAAAAGTTAAATGATCAAAATAACAGACAAAAGTGAGTTTTTGGAAAATAAATAAATCTAAAGGACAGCTTTATGAAATAAAGGACTGTCCTTTATAATAAAGGACGTACGGTCACTGCAGGTATACATTGCTTCAATCTATTACTCTTTTCCAATATTTTACCTGGGATGTGACCTCTGCAAGTGTAATAGAATTCTTTGCAGTAATCCTTGCACAGGAAAGGAAGGGCTAATTCTCTTTCCAATGCTTCTTTCACAGTTGAGTGGAACAGATTCTGAGCATTCGGTGAACAGTGAGCACATCTGATTTCCTGCAGCAGCTTCACACATTCTGTGTTGTTGGTAACAGAAAAGATCTGCAAGCCACAAACCAGAGACATATAAGCTTTCTTGTATCGTGCAAAGCACACTGCAAACGTATATAAAAAGTTATGCCAATTTAACCAAGATTTTTACTGGTTATATCTATTATATGTAAAAACAATAATGTCACAATTCTGGCAATGACTTTTAATCATACATGAGATCACACAGGTAATTAATAATCTGATCTGACTAGATTAAAATATAGCTTCTGTTTAAAAATTCAGCTATATCCTATACAAGTGACTCCTCTCACCTAGCTCTTATTTGGCCCTATGAAATCTGATTTGACGGCACACAGAATAATAGTTTGCATATGGTTGCAAGTTGTTCTACCCAACATTGAGTAGGTTGCCTCTTTCTGAGCATGGCTATTTGATATGCATACCTGTTACACTCATGCCCATGACAGAATGAAAATGTTAACATAAGAATTAGAGAGTTTTTGTATATGAAGACCAGGTTGTGGAAAGGTGCTGATACATCTCTTTCACTTTGACCTCAGTAGAAAGAAATACATAGAATAATAAAGAGAATTTATTCATGTAATAAATAACACAACTCTGGCTCCCTTCTGCTAATTCTTTGTATGGAAACAGAACACAAAATAGAAGTTATGATGTGCATCTCTTTTTCTACTAGCATTTAGCAATGAAACAAAAAGTGGTACGGTATGACTGTTTATATGTCCGGGTCTAGTTGTAGTTATAACTCCATAATGTATGTTTTGTTTCCACTGAAAGGAAAGAGTCTTAAATGTGTGAAAATTACATACTACCAATTCATGTTAATTGAACAAAATGTCACAAACAATTAAAGGATAACTCCCATTTATGTTGACAATTATTGTAATACTGAAAAGCAATTACCCTTAATATAATACTGTAGTATACTGTATTATACATGCCCAAATACATGCCCAGACAGTATTTTTTACTGAATGCTAAGATTTAGCCAATATTTTACACCTATATGTTGACAAAAATACTTATGTCATCTTTATAAAAATACTATGGACTGACAGACACCTAATATATATATAGAGCCAAAGACTTTCCTTCCTATTTATTTGTTTATATTAATCCAAATATATTTCTATTTATGGATAATGCAAATTTACTACAATACTCTAATAGAACTAGAATGTACAAGATACCACTATCAATTTACTCTTACATAACCAGTCAGTTTAAAGTTCACAAGGCTGTGTTGCACAGTGGATAAACGTAGTCGTATAAACAAATAATGAAGTTAATTTTTATACAAGGCAAGTACTGTTATATTTGAAAGATCATATAAATGGTATTATGTGTACATGTTAAGGACAGTCTCACTTTTCTTCAACTTCATGTCCTTTCTTGATTCTAATAATTGTTTATTTAAACTTCCTAAAGTATCTCTGAAATCAGAGCTTCTCTGAGATATTTCTTCAATCAAGAAAAATGGAAAAGCCCAGTTATCTAGCCTTTGGCTCAGTTTGGATGCTTGCTTGCCTTCCTTAGGTCTGACAGAATCATATACTAGAACAGTGTTTCTCAACCTTGGCAACTTAAAGATGTCTGGACTTCAACTCCCAGAATTCCCCAACCAGCATGCTGTCTTCAAGCTGCCAAGGTTGAGAAACACTGTACTAGAGACACATAAGATAGCAATAAATAGATATGCTATAGGATTTTGTGTGCAAACTATACTGGGTTTAAATGCACCATCATGCACCATACAGAAGACAGGAAGGATATGCTTCCATGGACCTGTTTATGTGCATCTTAACTGCAGAGTACAAATATGGAAATGAATTACACTGATGTACAAATTTAAACTAAAACAGCTGTGCAGCCAACATTCACCAATAGAGAAAAATAACAGTCTGGGCTGCTGAAAACGATCAGGTTAATTGAAAACCAATCAGATGGCAAATCTAGGTGGTGTGAACTAAGCTGAAGCTGCAGTAGAAAACTATCCCTAAAATACACTTGAAGTAGAAACTAGCTACTAGTCATGAGTTCCTAGGCATAGAAAACAGATCATATTTTGTTTGGTTTTATGATGCCACAAAACTTGTATTTTCTGTCTTGGAAAAAAAATGCACTTCAAATGTTGTGAGCATTATGACCCTACACACAGACACAGACGTACGTGTTTGTGTGTGTGTGTGTGTGTGTATTCAGCTTGGATTTTTTTCAAAATGGGTAAATATCACCAATTGTTCATATTTCTACCCCTCCCACTGAATTTATATTGTAAATTGAACTGTTAAATAATGTATTTTATGTGAAGTCTCTTGACCCACATAAATGATTGAAAGGTTGTTTATAACTAATATCAGTTTGAAAAACTAATTTACAAGTATTTCAAGGGCCAGGAGCAACAAGATTCATCAAAAGATTCAATTGATTTATATCTACATAATGTTCTTTAAAAGATAAGTGAGGGTGAAATTAGCAAAGATTATTTATGGATCTTGTAGTATTACCATCTTCATATTGCTTTGAACTGTCAGCTACCCATCCGAAAATTGCCAAGTTCATTCTGACAGAACAACAGCCTACAGAAGAATTGCCAGAAGAATCAAAATGTTGGGATACATGGCAAGCTATCAATGTCTAATCAGAACAGAGTTGGCAGATACTTAGAGGTAAAGGATGACATACAATATAAGTGCAGGATTCGGTGGATATTGCCTTTAAAATGACTGGATATTCCCTACTTAAAAGAACCTCTAGTACTAGAAGATGAAGTTAGATCAGCACTCTGGTCATTACCAAGTGAGAAGGCTACAGGAACTGATGGAATATCCACTGAAATATGGCAAGCAACAGAAGAAGAATCAGTCAAGGTACTAACTAAGCTTTGCCAGCAAATCTGGAGAACAATACAGTGGCCAACAGATTGGAAGACGTCAATCTACATTCCAATACCAAAAAAGGAGACTTAACAGAGTGTGCAAACTATCGTACAATATCCTTAATTTCACATGCTAGCAAAATAATGCTTAGAATCTTCCAATGCAGATTAGAGCCCTACATGGAAAAAGAGGTGCCAGATGTTGAAGCTGGCTTTAGAAAATGCCGAGAAACATGAGACATTATTTCTGATGCGTGCTGGATAATTGACAAAACCAATGAATACCAAAATCAAGCCACTATCTGCTTCATTGATTATAGAAAGGTCTCTGATTGTGTTGATCATGTCAACCTGTGGAATGTGCTTAGAAAAATGGGAATCCCAGAACATCTCATTGTCCTTATGAGAAACTTATATACAGGTCAGGAAGCCACAGTACAGACAGAACATGGTGAACAGACTGGCTCCAGATTGGCAAAGGAATGAGACAAGGCTATGTGTGTGTGCGTGTGTGTGTGTAAACAGGATTGGAAGAAGATGAGCGTGATTTTAAAACTGGAGAAAGAAACATCAATAACCTGTGCTATGCTGATGATACTATCCTGACAGCCAAAAATGCAAAGGATCTGCAAGCTCTAGCAATAAAAAGTCAAGGAGTGAAAAAATGTAGCTAAAATTACCTATAAAGAAGGCCAAACTAATGACAATGGGTAGAACAACGAGGCTTAGAACTGACAGTGAAGATATCGAAGTGGTGGACAGCTTCTGCCTTTTAGGATCAACCATTAACAGTAAAGGAACAAGCAGTCAAGAAATACACCGTAGACTAGCACTTGGTAGAGCATCCATGAAGGCTTTGGAAAAGATATTCAAATGCTGTGATGTGTCTGTACCTACAACAGGGTCAGCTGTAGACATTTTGATGCCCTAGGCAAAGTCATATTCTGGTGCCCCTTATGGTTATATTTAACCCTCAGGTGGGTGCACTGGTGAATGGAGTGTGCTGTTACCGCTTTTCCAGGTATAACTTCGATAAGCTGATAGTCATGCAACTTGTTTGCTCAGTACCTTCCTATCAGACCTTGATCTTGCTTCAGGAATATTATCAGCTTTCTGAGGTCCATAGCTCAGGAATAATAATTTCTTTTTCATAACTTGCAACTTCTAGGTTGCCTAGGCATAGAACCAGCCCTGCCTACAAAGATCAGAATCATGCAAGCCATGGTATTCCCTGTGACACACTATGGAAGCAAGTGTTGGACTTTGAAGAAGCAGGATAGGAAGAGTATTGATGCTTTTGAACTTTGGTGTTGGAGAAGTTTCCTGAGAATATTGTGAACAGCCAAGACAGTTTGTTGGAAGACTTGAAAGAGCAGGTTAGGGACAGATCATGATGGAAAAAATCTATCTATGTGGTCACTAGGAGCTGACAACAACCTGATGACACATAATTAATTAATTTCCCCTTATTAGTAAACATAAACATGCTATCCACAAAAGAGATTCAAATAGTCAAGACATAGTGCTCTCCGCATATTGGGAATACTCCTAAGATATAAGATGGTCTAGATCAGTGTTCCTTAAACTTTCTTCTCTCAGGACCCTTTCCCACTTTTAAAAATTAAGGAAGGCCACAAAACAGCATTATATTTAGCATATTAAAAATTAAAATTGATGCATTTGTTGCTGCTATGGCTTCTCACAATTGTTTGATAGGATATTAATACTGTATTATTTTCAACATTGGCTGGCAAATAATTTTGATTTCACGACCCCTGGGAGGGTCTTGTGGGACCCCTGGGGTCCTACGACCACACTTTAAGAAACACTGGTCTAGATGTTTAACAATATTATGGTTTTGTACTCATCTGCCCTGCCAGAAATTCAAATCAATGGAGCATCCTACTTTTTATAGAACAAGAAAGATAAAATAAAGAGGCACTACATACTCAATGAATAAGCATAGCAGTTAGTCTGAAATATAGTAAGTGGGACCTAAGTGGGTGGGGGAAAGTGGGCTGGGCATACAACCTCCAATCCCAATGCCCCACTTCTTTAAAGTAAGACAGAACAGCTCTTGCAGTTTAAAGAACAACAAAGGGAAAAGAAATTATTAGTCTTAGAAAGTATATGCAACAAAGAGCAATTTATCCCAGTATTAATTTCCCATTGCAGCAAAGGTGTTATGTAAATTAGGCAACATCCTGGCTCAGTGTCTCAAAAGTGTCTGAGCTGAGCTACGAGAAGGTATGTGTTGGCCACAATAGTTCCCTGAGCAGAGAAGGTGGTGGAAGCTGGGACAGCAGTAGCAGTAATAGCCTTTGTGCTTTCTACAGCTGCATGGTTGGGCTGCCCAAAGAGAAAAGGCAGCTGTGACCTAAAGAGCTGACGGTGGCATCTGGAACCTTGGATGATACCAGCATTAGAAAAAGACTATGGGAGAATGAGCAGGAGCAGCAGGCACTGCCACCCACCACAGAAAAACCCACTCCATGTCTAACAGTGGCATTTGCTAGAAGAAAAAGGAGAACGAGAGGAGAGGAAAAGGAGATGCAGGAAACTGAAAACCACCACAGCAGCAACCACAACAGAGATGGAAATTATCAGTTTCAGTTTTATTTATTACGGCCTTTAGCCAGCAAAGAGATGGAAATTATGTGAGCAGCCATTCTCTACATCAGACTGATGACTGCCTAAACGTATCTAGGGCATGCTCCATTCATCTCCAACTAGATGGCGACCTTAGACACAACCTGATTAGATAATATCACATCACTGTTAGGCAAGGAGGTGGAATTGTTTCTGGAAACTGAGCCCAGGTTTTCTTCTACTTCTCTTTCATCTCAATCCTACTTTAAGCAACCATTTTGTAGCTGAAGGTATGGATGTTCTTCCAGTTCTCATGTTGCCTTCCAAGGATACTGCTGCCAAACTGGATAGCCACTATAACCCTTCCTACAACCTCTCTTTTGCTCAAAATAAATTGACCCTCCAAGTGTCTGGTCTTGACACCAACACTATGGAGCAAAGATTGAGAAGGCATTTGGAACTTTCTGTTTGATCTCAGCATTCTAAGTATCTACGCTGAAGGATATCCATCACCATATACTTGAACCAAGTACTTCTATGTTGAACAAATAAGTTATAGTAGTTACCTTAAAAGTTGGGCCCATGAGCCTTGTTCTAGCTCAGACAACTTGAATGAATGAAAATGTAGGTGTCTCCCTAGCTTTCTATTGATTGTTGGTTACATAGTTGTGTAGTTTTTGTTCCTGTATGTAGCTATTTCAGACAAGCTGGATGTGGCATAAAAATGCATGGGGTTGGAATGTCAGCTGGAGTCTGTGAGGTGCTTGTGTTGGCAGTTGTTGCTGTTTTTATCTCAGCTGATAATTTTATATTTATTTTGCTGTTATTTCATGGGTCACTTGTTTGAGATGGGTGGCCATATAAATGATGAATATATTTGTTTTAATTATTTATTTAATGATCCAGTATTATGATTTTTCAAAAACTTGTGCACAGTGCATTTGTCGAAAAGTATATGTTTAAAGTGTGAGTATGAGAGAGGGAGAGAGAGAAATAGAGACAGTTGAATGGTCTAAATCACTTTGAATTTTGATGTGTTCCACAACTGTGAAATATTTACTGCTAAATACAACCAAATTTTCTTGGAAGATAATATGGCTCCTGCAAGAATGCAGAAACCATATTAAAAAGTCAATTTAAAAGATTGTGTTTCTTAAAAAAACCACACACACATTGTAGAAACCACTTCATATGCACATTATATTTTATTCTTTATCTGAATCATATATAATTTAGTATGTATTTTATTTACTTCTCATTCCTGTATACTTTTTACATATTTTGGACCTTGTATTTCTTAGAACAGGGTGAAATGCCCATTATTTCTTTTATGTAAGTATATGACTTTTCAAACATTTAAACTATTCATTGAGTAGTGTTATGCACAGATACAGCACTATAAGGAGTGTGATAGTCTTATACTAGAAAAGGAAAGGAAATTTAAGAAACAGCTTATTCTTATCTTTTGTCTTATAAACTTCATAACCTTGGGAATTTGCACAAAATATTTCACAATCATTGATTTATGCATGCTTATTTATGCTAATCATACTTTTTCCTTCCAGGAAAATAATGGATAATGTTCCAGTTATTTTCTGCATTCTAAAAGATGTTGTAACCAAGAATTAATTGATATTCAACACCTATTAACTTCAAACCATGGAATATAAGAGATATGTGTGGTGGCTTAGACTTGTAAAGCATAATGAATAGTTCTGGCAATTTTTTTTTTTTTGCTATATTACTCTATTCATTCTGCTCAAATTAATTGCTTTCTCTGTCAATTCCAGCACTGTTAATTCAGTTTAGATCTCTCCTGTAATTTATACATATAATTTCAAGCATCTTCTAAGATACTGCAGTTCTACAACATATTTTGGCCATCACATTTTATTGGCTTGATGGTAATCATATAAAACTTAACATGAAAGTAGATCAAAGGGTGATTTAATTGTGTTATGCAATCAGTTTGTGATTTTAAAGCATTTAAGCTAGGGAAATATACTGAAGGTATTACGACTGCCTTGACATAAGAATATCCAATTTAATTATATGGTATTAGAAAGTATTTATTAGGCATTCGTCTTAAGTTATTCTGTACTTGTAAACCACTATGCCTTCAAACAATTAAACATTTTTCTTTGACTCCATCACACATTTTCAGTAGCAAACCTAATGCCAAGAAACATGTGTAGCTTCAAGTTCAAAATTAATGGGTAAAATAAGCAGAATAGTACTTAACACTGTTTAGAATTTAGCAGATTTAATTCCTACTGTGGCAATAGGAATAACAACTAGATTTGCAATCCCTAAGCAACCTTTAACACAGTGGTCTTCATCATTAAGGTCATAATACACCTTAAAAGTTAAACATACACAAACATCCATCCATCCATCCATCTATCTTTAAAGAATGTGTTTGGTGGGCTGCTACTCTTAAAACTAGTGATTTTGCTACAATCTTTGCTACAACTGTCACCCTCGCATAGGAAGCCAGTCATGTGAACTGCATGGTTACATATAAGAGGATCAACACAACTCATCAGATTAGAAAAGCGTTATTCATTCTCATCTAATATACAGTACTTTCATGCCCAATCACTGGTCTAGAATATTCATAGACACACTTGTATCTGGTACAGTATAAGTTTTAAAAAAAAGTCTGAGAAATCCATGAGAACTGACAGAATCATACAAGTCAGCCATATTTCTCACAGAGGGTGGCCAAGTAATTCTGCCCTAAAAACTGGCCTAAGTCCCTTCTGAAATGGTTTTATCCAAGCATTGAATAGCCACTAATATCTCACATATCTTGCACAGAAGTTAATGTTATCTATCAGTCTTTGTTGTTGACATATTTTAGAGCCAAGATGGTTTATTTTAGGAGTGATCAAGGTATCTCAACTTTAAGGAAGATGGTGCACTCTCTCTTTTGAAGAGACATTATAATGTCTAATTACAGAGCTGGCAATACTGTACTGCATTAATAGTGGAATCCAATTTCTAGCAGATGTGAGGAGTTTTACTCTTAAAGTGTCTTACCAAGTGTACATGTGTCCTAACAAGAGTTTGCCAAATCCCCACTGGAATAGACAGAAAAAGTTGCTACACAAATGAAGAATAAACATGGAAATGATGCAAAAGTAGAAAAGAAATATAGATTTTTTGTCTTCTTCAGTAACACAGAGTATTCCTGATGATACGTCCTGATTGGACCTGTCATGATTCAAAGTGTCCCAGCCGCCTTCCAATTTGGTTTACTGTCCTCAGAATAGGTCTGTACTGGAAAAGAGCTCTTGGGAATAATTTCATTGGCTTACTTAGAAAGAGATTCTACTTCAGAAACTCATAATTATTTCCTTATAATTGTATTCCTGTCCTGAAATTGCAAGGAATGTTTAGTCCATTTGTTCTAACCTTCTGCTCCATG
Organism: Candoia aspera; assembly: GCF_035149785.1. Lineage (NCBI taxonomy): Eukaryota > Metazoa > Chordata > Lepidosauria > Squamata > Candoiidae > Candoia > Candoia aspera. The sequence continues at coordinate 39,991,854 of NC_086160.1, forward strand.
CAGGATATCACAAATAAGTTGTTGTCCAGTTTTGGCTTGAAAATCTCCAAGGTGAAACCATCACCCTCTGGAATTGATTACCATTGTCAAATTGTTCTTGTCAGTGTGTTGTTTTTTTAATGTTCCTCAAGAATCCCCTATTTTGCAAGTTCTGGTGTAGACATAGCCCTATCATTTTAGACCTGCTTTATAATTGGAAGTACATTTCATTTATATCACTGGCATCTACTTCAAAAATATATTTTATGATCAGAGTGTAATCACATATTTCAGAAAAAGTCAATTTTTATTATATTATCAGAAAATAAAAACTGATGTCCACAATCAAGAGGAAAAAAAAACAACTTGCACAAAACAGACTTATGTACCAGGTGAGTAACAGGCAAAGTTATTAAGACTTTCCTTGTAAGTTCATTGAAATTACATCTTGTAAAGCTGGAAATGGTGCAGGAAGAAGGCAATCAAAATTATTGTGGGACTCACCTACAATGAAATTATATTGTTAGGTAGCTTTCTAGCTTAGAAAAAAAAAGTGAGCCAATAGGACACATATTTGTAAAATTACACCTAATCAGTGAATGTGAGTAGAGATAAGTTTTTCTCCCTCTCTCAGAAAGTTATAATTTAGGGTCATCATCAAAATAGTAGAAGATTCAGGATACGTAGGTAAAAGGAAGCTTTTTTTTTTTTTAACATGGCACGTAACTTTTGGAATATTTGGGTTTGGGGACTTTTTTGGTTGTTTCACCTATCTGGAAACTATGTTTTTTGTTCATACAGAATGTAATGATGTCTATCAACTTTGATAATTTTAAGAGGATTCAGGAAACTCATGGCAGATTAGCCTATCAGTAGCTACTGGTGATGACAACTCTATTTTACCTGTAATACCAGAAGTAGTATGCTTCTTGACACCAGCTTTGGGGCAAAGAAGTGGGAAAATACTACTGTTACTTTTGTGTTTCCTTATGGGTTTTCCAAAGGCATAAAGTGGACTATACAGGTGTTTGGTCTGATCCAGCTCTTCCTATGTTCTTACCCAAACATCTGAGGCAAGTATTTTTGGAATTTCAGTGTCCTAGATTTACCTTGTTTGCCTATATAGTTGGGCTGGTCATGAGAAAACACCTTAAGAATACACACAGGGAAACATTCCTGGTCTGGGCAGATTCTCTACCCTCAAGAAAACTGCATTCTTAGAAATGCCACAAAACCTCCCACCTTGTGTCCTGCTGCCAACAAATAGCCAAAAAAACGGAAGAGAACATACAGGCTATGCATGGCTCTGAATTGCTTAAGAAATGGAAATTAAATGTATGCCAGATAAGACTTCCTGAAACATGGAAAAATTTCTACATGAAGATCCCATGCCCTCAATCTAGGTGCAATATGTATAATGGATATTGCTGTCACATTACAGAATTACTCTATGTGAGCTCAGGTACTCATATTGCTACCTTCCAGGAGATCAGTCTATCCATCTAACTCACTATTACCTACTGTAGCTGAATGTCTTTTTCCAATGTCTTTTCAAACATACTTTACCAGGTCCCCTTTAGTCTAGATACCAGGAATTGAACCTGGGAATTTTGCATAAAAAAGCCTGTTCTCTATTCTTCTCACAATATGGATCTGTTACCTGAGATATTTTAAACTGAAGATGACAATTACTGAACCTGAGCTTTGAGAAATGTTTGTTGATACAGATTATGTTCAGTTCTTGGTTTTACTAACTGGCACTATATTTGTACTAGGCATGAATAAATGGATTAATTGATCCAAATGCACCAATCAATTCAAATTCATTTTTAATAATAAGCATGTCTTGAAGCTAAAGATTTGTCCTAATTTTTGCTGTTTTCAAAAGCAATATATAAAACCATGAAATCACGCTGATTTACATTTATGCAACATCCATACTAATTATTATGTCTACTGCTGACTAATTTATGACATCTCTTAACTTATTCTTTAACTTTTACACAAAGACAGATAAAGAGGTGGAAGTTATTGAAATGTTTGGCCTGGCAATAGGTTAATAGCAAGAAAGAAAGAAACACAGACTGACATAATTTCTGCATATGAAATCTGGGTACAAGTAGGAAAGTGGTATTTGAGATTGGAGGAAGGGAGGGGTTCAAATCATTGGTTCGGGTGTTAACATTAATCAGTATTTGAAACTTGAACCTAATTTCTTTTAACTGCAAGATTATTCATCTGAACATAAACTTCATTGGGACTATCGTGCTAGATTATGTCATTAAGGAGTTCAGTTTCATTTTTAGGAGAATAATAAATAGATCATTGTCCCAAGGCAGCTGTTAAAGGGACCTCAAGATGAGCTATTTGTTTAGTTGGATGTGTTCAACAATAGTCTTTGTTTAAGAAAGAATTAGAGAAAACAAATGATTTTAAAAGGGCACACTTGAAAATTACTTTTCATTCATTTCACTACAGCCTCAGTTGTGAAACCATCTAAGGTAGAAAAAACAATTGTGCTTGACAGTCTGCAAGCAAACTTTGAAACCACACACAGAATGTTAGTATGTATTATTTGCTGATGAGGTTAGTAAATTAAATCAGGATAAAATGTCAATGATACCATTACAAAAAGAGACTGTCATTTCATTTCTGTGCACTAAAACATGTTTTCTATTTCAGCTCTGTCCTGTTAAGAAGCTGACAATGTTTTTCTTAGCAAGTAATAATTTTGATCATAAAATTGCCAGAGGGCTGACAAATGTAAACTTAATTCAGGAGGTTCTTTCTAATTAAAATATCTGCTGAGCATGTTGTCTTACTTTAACTCTGCTGAAACACCTATTCCTTAGAATACTTACTCTGAATATGGAAGAATACATAAATACAGTGTCACTTCAAAACAGATTAAATTAATGTTTGGATTCTTTCCAGACTATCCTGTTCAAGGTATGCTATCTTTAAATGTATTGGATGCATTTTGAAGGAAAAGTCATCCCCCATATGTCCAATGCACAAGGAATGACTTTAAAAGCAAAGCAAAACAAACCCCACATGCATCTATTAGAAAATTGCATTTATCTGGGAGTTAGTTCTACTGAGCTCCAAATGCATAATCCTATGCATGCCTAAATGAGCTTAAATCCCATTGAAATTAGAGTCCTGTTTCTGAGTATGTATGACCAGGATTGCATTGTATGCATGCTTACTGTCACTGAAATGTAAAGTATGTACTTTCGTTTTTCTGTTTATAAAAATAAGCAGGTTTTTTAGATTACAGTTACAATTATTTGGTGTGTTCTCTCTCTCCTCCATGATAAAGCCTATGTCTTCCAATTAAATGCATTGTTAAAATGTCGCAAATGTGAAAAATGCTGAATACAATAAGACTTAGAGGTCAAGTTTCATGACAGTCACAAATTAATAATAACTCCTAGAAACTCAGGAATGTTTAGAATCAGTCTCACTTTTAATTCATCCCATAAATGTAACTCATTATTACAAAAGTTTCAAGTGAGTTCATATAGTAGATGTTACGCTACTACTGCAGTGGCTAACTGTAGATCTTACTAACTGGGTAGATTAAGGACAATTTCCTTCCCAGCTTGGCTTGGGCATTTGTGGGTTTCAGTTAGAATCTTTAGAAAATTATCTGAATGTAGTTAGTGTGCAGTTAATGTGATTACCACACAGGAGCTTGCTGACACTACCTCTGGCCAAACATGAGGAGAAAATATCCATCCAAGCTCCTGTTGCATCTGGTAAGAATAGAGTTCGATCCGTTGAAACCCTGCAGCAAAGGCAGCTCTCACCCATCTGGGATTGGAGGCAGTAGGACAAACGCTCCCTCAAAAGGCATGAACATTTGGACAGAGCTGGGGACTGAAGGAGAATGATGTTCTCCAGTTTCACCCATTAGCAGACCAACCAACAAACACAATGGTGTTGTTGTTATTCTTTTGCCATAAGCAACAGGACTCTGTGTGTGGGCAGCAGTTTAGTGGGGAGGAGGATAAGTCGACCCCTTTTTGTCCTATTGATTTTTTTCCCCTATTTGCATGACTTGAGCAAATTAAATGATGCAATATGGCTTTTTGTTACAAAACAAAGTGAGAGATACCACCCAGACACATATGTTGATTCGTAGAAGCTGTTTACATGAGAATGGGGTGAAATCTACCGTGAACTGAGCATAAAAATTCGATTCAGCCTGGGTATTTTTTTTTAATTATGCTTGGGCCAGAAAGACTGAAGCACAAGTTTTCCAAGCCACTCTCAGACCTTGACAACTGGAGTGTTGTAACAGAGGAATTCTTAATTAAACTTAAATGCTAGAGTAAGGGGAAGGAAGGGAGAGGGCAGTGAGAAAGACACCTGATTGTTTATTTCACGTGCAGTGATTCTCAATGACATTTATTCATCCCATTTCCCTCCCTAGATTCAGTTTGCACATTGCACTCCTGATCAAAACAATAGCCTGAAAAACTTGTAACACCCACATGCTAGAAGGCAGCGAATAGCAGCCCCATTAACTGGCAGACATCCTTCTTAGTCTAGAATAGCTAGATTGTCTTTTCTCAGTCTCATAACGCTTCCAATAAGAGTAACAGAGGAGTGCTCTTTTCTCAAGTCAAGGCAATGTTTATACATAGAGGGTTATGAAGTATAAGAGACAGTGTACTAGACATTCTCTCTTGATGAAACTAATGTCAACCATTCCACATATGATTTGATCCTATCCCAATTTGCTATGCAACAAATTCATGGAATCCACTCATCCTCTCCTCCAGTTTCTCTCCAGAGGAGGCCAAGTTAATTGCTGAAGACTTGAAGGGATCATAAAAGGTTTGCAGCATCCTGGCATCATCTGCTCTCTCAGTCACCATCTGCTATCTGAAGTTCCCTGCCCAAACATGTGGAGAAACTGTGCACACTTTTCTAGCCTCAGAAAAAATAAACAAGAAACCACCACCACCACCACCACCACCACCTTAATTTACAATTACATCACTACCATGGTATGCCAAATGATTCCAAGAAAATTCCCCAGGCCTTCTTGGCAGACTTCCCCACCTACACCATCCCTTTTTCAGCCTTGGTCCAGGTTGTACCAGTTTCTAACCCAGAGCTCCTTTCTGCATTTTTTCGTGAAGGATCTATTGGATAACTGAAGTTCTCAAAAGGATCTTTCTCTTCCTACTGCAAAAGTTCCTAATCTCAAAATTTGTCTTTTAAAATAAATAAATAAACCCAGCTCTCTTCATAACATGTTGTTCCCCTCCTTTTTTTCCACATATGTGTTGGAACCCACTGAGCACCTCACTAGGGATGGGCAGAGGTGAAATAGACTGTTTCCTGTAAGTTGAGTTTGTTCTGTTGTCCTAATTATTCTTCAGCATTTAGAATTTAAAGTTCTTGAGCATCCTCCTTCTAATTTTGAAGATCAATAATAACTACTACCAATAACCCCCCACCTGAATAGTTTGCCCAGGTGGAACAAAGATACCTGGATACTGTAGTTGGATTCAACACAAAGAAACATTTAAAATTAACACCATTTGATAAGAAACCCCCCAAAATGAATATACGCCAATGTCAAAAGCACAGACATCCAGAAGGAACAACACTTTCCCATACTATTTCACTATGTTCCGTGAAGTTCATTCTACAGACAGCTTTTCCCCAATCTAGAACCTTCCAGAGGTAATAGATGACAGCTCCAACCATGCTCAGCCAGCATGGCAGAATGGCCAGGCTATCTAGAAATAATCCAAGGAAGGACTACAAGGAATACAGTTGGGGAAGTCTGTCAATAAAGATGTATTTCAGACTGTATTGTTGCCAGGGGATAATGACATTATCAGTGGATTCCAAAGTTCATGGACACTTTTAAACTTCAGAATCGATCCAGTGAAAGACACTGGCCTCTTCCTACCCAATCTCTAAAGCAGTCTTCCCAACTCACCACTTCCTGCAGCCAAAGAAGTAGCCTTCAAGTCCAGCAAAACTCAGGACCTAGCAAAGATGGTTTTTTACCCTCTTCTCTCCCCCAAAACACCTTTCCAAGCACAGTTAAGCAATGCCAGTCCCACCTCCCTTGTTCTCCACTGGTTCTCCTCCCTCCCCCAGGTCACCAGGATCCTAGATCCAAAGACTCTCGCCCAACCTAGTCCAGCCCCAACAACGGCCTACCTTGTTGCTCTCCATCTGGAGCAACCCTTGTCTCTCAGCCCTGGAGCAGCAGGAGAGGCGGGGGTAGAATCCCTGGCACAGCAGCTCCCCTCCGTTGGATGGCTCCAGGAGCATCAGCCTCCTATCCCGCTTTTTGAGACGCCTGGGGGGGCTGCCGTTCAAACACCTTCTCCTCTTGGCACTGCTCTCGCCAAACTTGGTCTCCCCTTCGAAGAAGCAGAGCACCATGGCCACCAAGAGCAGCTTCAACGGCAGCATCTTCAGCCCCACCATGCCGCTTCCCAGAACTTCAAGCGCGGGCTGAGACAAATCCCAAGGCAATCCAATGATGCAAGGCTTTCCTTTGGAAAACTCGGAGTTTTTGTTTTTAACTAGAAGGCGACTTCCAAGGCGAGTGAGAGGGAGGACAGCCGAGGGTCGTGGAATGAACAAAACTCCGTGGGCCACCAGACACCCAGGCGCACGACCCAGCCGCGCAAAAGGGAGATGCTGAGCCTCGGCGCGGGGCGTCTGCGCAACTTGACAAGAGCGGCCGCCGGCTTAACAGGCGCTTCTGAGGTGCCCAAGCGCGGAGCGTAGACTTCCCCGGGCCGAGGGTTCTCTGCGCTGGCGCGCGAAGCAAAGGAGGCGACGGTAGAGATGGCAGCCGCAAGTCCCGTCTCGTCGTTCCATATAAACGAAGCTGCAGTTCTAAGAGGACAGCCTGCCTGGGGTGATGCCTCCTCTGCTGCTGCCGGCGGGAGCTGGAGCTCACTAGGGCTCTCATGTTTCGCTCCCTCTTTTCTTCTTCTTTTTAAGCAGCGCGCGGGGAGGTGCTGCCACCGCGCGCCCCTACACGTCACCGAGGAAGGGATTCGCAGGGATAAGGGAGAGTAGGGGCGTTCGTGCACGAGCGGCGGCGCGAGAGGGCGCGAAGGAGGGGAAGGCACGGCGCCGCGCCCGCCGCGGCAAGGACAGCGCGTGCGCGAGAGCGCTCCGAGCCGAAGAGGGTCGAAAGAGAGTAAGGAGGAGACCAAGCGGGAGGAGTGGGGGGTTTGTGCATTGAATTTTATCGGCGTGACTTACCAAGACTAGTGTACTACAAGGCACTCTGTATTTACAGTCTTGGATTCACGACATGTGTTCACTTTTTGCTTCGAAGTCGTGGAAAGATCGATCACTATTTTTCTGTGGGATCAAGGGTTAATGTTTTGTTTGAAAACTGAGATTCTTTAAAACATATATGCATGTTATTTGGCCCCTTTTTCTGTGTTTGCCTTTTTGGATACTTTTTTGTTTTGTTTTGTTTTGTTTCTTTGCCTCTTTCTGCATAAGGCAAAATAAAAACAGGAAACTAGAATGCTGAGATACTGGATTTTTTTTTAAAGTCGTAAACTTGGAGCCACCACTAAGGGAGTCCCGTCTTTGGTTACTGCTCAGTTTACCTCATATCAGCCTTAGCACCCTGAAGTGGGACTTCTGGGAATTGCAATTCCAAAAATGTGAAGGGTGCCGTCTTAAGTGGTTGGAGGACTGTAAGAAAAGCTTCCGAACATGACAGGGAAGACTTAGACGATAAAGACTGGAGTGGGCAGGGTCAAGTCCCTGCTCATCTATGAACAACTATCGTCTCTGCCTAATCTATTGTAAAAATAAAATTGGGGGCAGAGGAAATATGACATGCTATGTGTACTGCACTGAATGCCTTGGAGAAAAACTTCAATAAAAATAAAATTCATATTTTAATCCACATTAAGGGTGACATGCGGCATCTTAAGAAAATGCAGTTTTATGCAAAACAGTCATTGACATTTTTGTGTGTCTTATGATTGTGGTTTTACATAGGCTCAGGCACTGAGCTGACACTTTGGAAGGGAAATGTACCTAACTTCAAGTATATTCTGAGTTCCTGGTCTTGAGACAGTTAGCAAGCAATATGTAGTTTGTAGTAGTGGAAGTGGGAAGAGAAAAGTTGTATCATGAAGTGTTAAGGTTTATCAGGTTTTGTCAAGTTACTCATCCCTTTCGCATTCCAACTAATTACTTTTAAGGTATCATCATATGGATTAGTAAAAATAAGATGTTATTACATCCATTCCACCTAAAACATTAAACCTTTGGGGGAAAAGACTTATATTCTCATCGCTCTCTGAGTGAGATGGATAGGGAATAAATTTGATATATAAATAAAAAATATAAATAAATATGTCTACAAACTCTGGTGAACATATTGGAAAAGGAAAAAAAGAATAATATCCAAAAAAACAAACCAATACATAACTTAAGGACTTCCCTGGAGTCTTATTTTGCCACTGTCCCCACCCCTCTTTGCAGGTGTAATGAACAGACTGAAGTTATTGTTACTCTCTTAAGAGCTTGCTAGTTTAAGTCATTATAGTATATGAGCAGCTGAGATGAAAATACTCTAATTCCATCAGAGTTTATTTATTTATTTTTCAAATTTCTATCACTGCCCATCTCTCCCGAAAAGGGGACTTAATATCTAGTTCAATAAACGTAATTCATACACTGGATGTATATTCAAATAAAAATTGGATTTTTAATATCAACTTAAATGGAAATACGATTTCATCTATCTATTTTTGGTCAAAGACCAAAATCAGATTACACGCATGTGTGCGTGCATGCGTGCACACAAACACACACACACACACACACCATGGTTGCCACAAACCTCTTCAGTATTGGTTTCCAACCTCTGGAAACCTAAAAAGCCTCTAATCTGAAGCCTACTTAGTGGCCTACTAGGACCAACTGAATTGGAGCAGAGCTTATAACACAGCTGAGAAGCTGGCACAGAAAAAGATTATCTGTAAAATAGCTTCAGTGAGCATGCCAGAGAAATACAGGTTATGGATCTTACACATTCAGCCCTCACAAGCGTAAAGAATTACACAGTCAGGCATATTAGGTTAAGAAGTAGAAAGAATCTTACTGACTTTAATGTTGCTTCTGCTACATCCATCTTGGTGGAAAAGATGAGGTTCCTTTGTTCTTCTTTTCTTTCTAAATACTTAGTTTTGCCCTAAACTCTCAGCCCTACAGCTGCCAAGAGCTGTGTGGAAGAAAGGGGAATTCCAGGCCTACCACATGGTGCCCAGAATGGAGGAGAGCAGCACACATCCCTGTGCTTGCTTCTGGTGGAGAAGAAGGAAAAGAGGAAGTGGGAGTGGGAGTGGCAACAAACAGCTTCCTCAGAGTTGCATTGTGGGACAACTCAATTTGCATGCTAATTCACATGCAAATGAGGCATGCTGGATTTGCCAGGACTTCCAACATAATCCTTCTCAGCCCTTCATCTCCCACTACAACCAACACACAGGGCCGCAACTGGGGGGGGGGGACAAGTGGGGCATGTGCCCCAGGTGTGCTGGGGGGTGCTAAAATGAGTGCTGGGGAGACACCAAAATGGGCGCGGAATCCATGTTTGCCCCGGGTGTCACAGACTCTACTTGCGGGCCTGCCAACACAGTGCAACTAACAACTGCTGTGGCCCATCTGTCATGAGTACTGATGGTGAGCAGGAGGGGGCCTCTATCCAGGGGGGAAAATGCATGCGTAGTACTGACGAGTTAAGCAGCCATTCAAAGAGACACAGATCAGATCCGCCTTAAACTTTGGGGTTTATCTGTCTGGGTTTTTCCCACGCTTCTTCAGTTTGTTAGGATTTTCTGTCTAATGTAGCAGTAATAAAGCACTAGAGACCTATTCCTTGTCTCAGCGTGGTTCCTGACTGTTAGGACATCATCATTTGCATACCTCCAACTTCAGCCATACATATGTATACATAATTTTAGTCACAGTTTGGTTTTTGGTGGCCACCAGAGATATGGTGCCTCTGTCAGGCAAGATGAACATTGATATTTGACCACAGAGTGATGTTTGATGTTAGCATTTCTGCAGAAAAATAACAAGTCAAAGAGAAAAATGAAATAAAACTTAGTCTTTCTAAGAAGAAATCAAACCTTTGGACTCCAAGGTTAGTGTAGGATATTATAAAAATACATTTTATAGTTTGCTTAAAAATGGATAGGTACAAGAGAAATAAAGCCCACGGAAATATGGCAGAAATAGCACTGATGGGACAGGATGCAAGTCAGAGACATAATGATCCTAGAAGATGTGGAAAGGTTGGGAGTCAGGTGAATTAAAAAAAATTAAACCAGAAATGTGTGGCCTCTTTTTTTAGCATAAAAATGATGAATCATAGTTAATAAAATAACCAGAATCAAATAAGTATTGCAGGATGAAAACAGGAAGTAGCTCTGGACAAGCAGTGACTATTTTGTTACATGTGATGAACAGGATACCAAAGAAAATATTGCGAAAACTTTACTGAGGAGCTTGTACATAAAAGCCATTATGATAAACATACACACAAAGTAATTTGCACAGTTGAATGAGAAACCAGATGCACTGTATAAATTTAGAAAGGACCAGAAGACATTAAATTAAGCTCCCTAATTTAATATATAAAGCATAATACCATACTATGTATGATTCACAGCACCTCATATACTTTATCAGTGTGGAGATCAAACTGGAATAATAATTTACACCCTCTTCTGTAATCCACAACCACTTTTATATACCATTACAACAAGTGATTAATAGTGGTTCTGATGGACAGTTATGGCTAATATCACTAAGGAGTTTATGAAATATAGAAATATAGTCTTTCTTTTTTCCTTCCTTCCTTCCTTCCTTCCTTCCTTCCTTCCTTCCTTCCTTCCTTCCTTCCTTCCTTCCTTCCTTCCTTCCTTCCTTCCTTCCTTCCTTCCTTCCTTCTCAAAGATTAATTCCTGATTTAGAAAGTCAGAATTCTTATACATTCCTTTTTAATATGTATGACAGCATAGGAATATATCTAGTATTATTCCTAATACTGTATTAGAAACTTGCTATATTTCTTCATTACTATATATCATTAATGTCACCATTTGTTAATGGGCCTTTCCCAGGCTGCATTCCAACCTATTAGTTCCTTTTTAATAGTCAACATTATCATTCCCAGGATCTTTTTGCGTTGTCTTCAAACTCAAAATACTATCATGACAGTTCCATAAAACAACTTTTTCCAGATTATTGAACACAAAGTTTAATATACCGGTCTATGCAATTATGAGTTCATTTATTGAGTTTCGGACTTCTAAAAACTTAAATAGTGTTGAACCGGAACCAGTGGCTTTGTATAGTGTTCTAATCTTTGAAGGTAAAAAAATACCCACATTCCTTGTTTTCAACATGGGACAATAATACTAGTAATAATTGGAATTATTTTTTTCATATTCCTCAGCATATTGTTCCATTTTGGAAAAGCAACTTAAGCTTAGACTTAATTTGGACTTGACTCTCCTAAGTGGTGTTTCCCCCTTTGGTGAGTAAAAGACAATCTAGATCCTGGGAGCTGAAATTGATATCACATCTGAGGGAACTGGATTGGAAAAAGTTGCACTCATGTATTCCTATTTACAGTATCTCTTCTTCCTTTACTGGTTCTTCATTTCCCAGCCATTATTTTAGAAATGACAATGAACTGTTAAGCATTATATTTGGTATAAGCAATACATGGCCTGCTGGCTGCCTGGAGGTGCCAAAGTCCTTGCACAGTAAAATTTAAATGGCCAACTACCAAGAAACACAGACATGATTTCCTGCTATTTTGTGGCAGAAACAAAAACAAGAAGTGTCAGTCTTCTTTTAGGCTTCACATCAAAGAGGCAAAAAAACCAACCATTTCAAAATATATATGCATGTACGCACGCACTGACACATACTCACATGGAAAACCGAATTCTCTCAAAACATATACTGTCACTTGCATGACATGACATAACCATTGCTCCACTCACCGCAGCTGTTGGCTGGTCCACGAAATAATACAAATATGTCTCAAGCCATTGAAAGATTGGCCAGCCAGTTTTATATGGCAACATCAAAGAGACATGAAAACAAAATATTGTGAGTTGGCACAGCCAGATTAAATAATAGGGCATGAAATAAATAAGGTCCATAAATTTGAAGACTCAAAGGGCTAAAAGCAAGAAAGAAAGCAGTAGCAGCCTGGTGCAACAAAATGGTCTCAAGGTTTTGTTTTGTTTTTAAGATAATGGTGATGGTGGTGGTGGTGGTCGTGATACCACTATTCCTATTTATTGTGAAGTATTTAAATTAGTTTAGACCACTTTGAGTTTTTAAAAATATGCTGCAGCATATCAATATTTTAAATAGATCAATCAATCAATAAAATATTGCTAATATATTTTGTTTGTTTGACTCATCACATATACAGTATAGGGTATACTCATCACTTATCACATATAGATCACAGCTACAGTATAGTACTTTCAAAAGGAATATTGGCAAAAAATTATTTGGTACAGTACAGCCTTAATTTTAATCACTATTCTATTTTCCATTTACTGCTTCTGGATAACTGTTTATAGCAAATAATGTGATCCCCAGGAAGCTTCACCTTTAAAAGGAAATGGAAGAAAAGCATTAAGCTTCTCTGCTTCCTTGAATGTGGCAAGCACTGTAATGGGAGCTCTACAGGAGAATTCCACTTGGTAATTGTTTTATGTACAAATATCCCAGCAAACCACAGTGAAAACACAACTGCTAATTAACTTGCATCAGATCACCAAAGACAGCAACTGCAGAAGGAGGACACCTGAATTTAAGTCAAGTGAAACTCAGTTGTATAACTGACTTTAAATGCAACATGCAATTTCTTTTTTTTTCTCCTTTATAAATATATTTGTAACTCTATTAGGATATCCAGGACAACAGCATAAATTGTTCAGATGAGAAAACAGTCTTCCTGATCTCAAGTCACACTCAGGGAACAACAAACAATTTCATTAGCAAGCAATCAGCACAGCAATGAATGGTTATTGTAAAAGTACATGTGTATTTGCCCCAAGGTGGTTAATACATTTATTTATTTATTTACAACAAATCAAATGTTTAAGAGCTATTTGATTGTCATCATTGGTCTTTAGCTGTATATTTGCTAAAATCCAAGTTCAATTTTATTGTCAAAATATTAAATCATATGTAAGTATTTGTCAAAATACTACCATATTTAAATTTTCTGGTTCATAGCAGCAATGAATCTGTACTACACAAATTACAAAACAAACAAACAAACCAGGAACATTATTCAACTGTGGAACTAATTGCCTGGTGTTCAATAGTGTTCAATAAGAGTTTAAATATTGTAACCATCTATCTGACATGCTTTAATTTGGATTGCTGCACTGAGAAGGGGATTGGACTCAATTGCCTAAATGGCCCCTTCTTATTCTGTAATTCAGATTCTGTTGGATCCATATTACTTGGAAATAGGAATAACATTTTATATTTCTCATTAGGTTCTATATTATTTTTAATAACTTCATTAAGAGTATTAAACAGAGGTTCATGGTAGACCCTGCTGAAGATCTTATATTACTTTTCATGAAATTATTTATCCTAGGGCCTTATTATTCTATAAAACATTTTATTGTTTTATGTAGTTTTTCCAGTGTAATGAAGTTTTCAAACTTTCTGTGTGTCAAATATGGTAAATTGTTATAGGAGGAGACCCATGTTAATCTCAGTCTTTTCAGGCTAACAAATTTTATTAAAAGGCATAAGCTTTTGTGAGCTACAGCTTACTCCTCAGGTACACTGAGTTGCTAAACTGATGTAGGATTTAAATTAGGATGAAATGGGGAAAATGGGAGAGAGGGGAAGATAGGCTGGTTATGCAAATGCTGGTTACATCTGAGAAAGATTGCAAGTAACTTAGCAATTGACAGCTGCAGTGTATTAAAAACTGCTTGCATTTGTTGAGATTTTTTAGCCTGAAATCTTTTGGTGTATGTGAATTTTGCGCTCTCTCTTTCAACTGTGCTGTTAAAGTTTCTTTTTCTCAAAAGTTACTTTAAGATCTGGAATAGAGCATTTTGGGAGGTTGAAATGGGTGACATCATTCTTTCCTATTCCCAGATCATTTCAAATGTACAACGTGCATTCAAAACGTGCATTGTTTTCCAAGCCAAGCCATCTTAATTCATTACATTCTAGTAGTAGCCCCAGCTCACATTGTCTGCAGTACCTGACGTGCACCCTTCCCTCCCATAGTTGGTCACTGCCACAGGCAGTAATTTCATCCTGGGCTGTCAGGTGACTATGTTTGCTGCTGGTTGGCTGCTGGTGGTTTTTTGTTTTTTAAATAATCTTGTAGTCAATCCAACAATGCCCTGTTAAATTAATGAACTATCTTCACCCCTAGAAGCTCATCCTGCATACAATGGCCCAGTGGGCATTCTTTTTGTTTCTGCCCAGGTTGAATGAAATATGCTGCCCTTGCTTTTCTACTCTTGCCCATAGTATTGCAAAGCTTCCCTTCCCTTCCCTTCCCTTCCCTTCCCTTCCCTTAATTTTTTTTTTTAACATACTATATTTAAGTTGCAAGAACATTAAGAACATTGATGCTTTGTTTCTATGAAGCTGAAGTATCCATTCTTATTTGCTACAAAGTTTCCATAACCTGACACAGAAATTAGGAACAAAAGAACACCCATTGCTTTGATTTTTGTAGCATGAGAAGGCATCCATGGATGCAAACATCTAGGAAAGCAAAAGAAAGTCACAGGAACCAGTGAGAATGAAACAACCTCTAAAACAAAGGCGGCACTGGTAGTTTGGTCATCACAGGAGCTAGCTGGTGAGGTTGCCTTCCCAGAATGGATGGGAAGGGCACGAAATAGGGGAATGACCAATCAGGTCTTGCAGTGGCCCTAGTCAGGACTAAGTCCCAGCCCAGCCCCATCACCAACCCACTGCAATCTGGACTGGTATTTCTGAACCTGGCTTAAGAAACATATTGTAGCAGTGTGGAAACAAGCCGTGTGGTGCCCAGAGACACCAAATTTGGCATAGGATTCTTACTATGGATGAATCAGGAGCCTCTCAAAGACAATCAGAACCAAACTTTATATTCTGAGCAACTCCTTGATTAATCCTTTTACTTTAAAGATATGAATATGGATTAATACGTTTTTTTATTATAAAAATATAGACAGTAAAGAATGAATATAGGAAATTTTTATAAAATTTATCTAGGTTGGATTAGCTGCCACACTATTAGCATCCTGTGTAGTCAAATGCTGCAGCAAATTTGCAAAAATCATATTTTTCCATATAAAAGTTGATCCCTGAACAGAAAAACACACATTTGGATTGAATGGTGGAAGGAAAGTTTTGGAAGGGTCCTGCTGCTCAATAAAAACAAGTATTCTGGATAAGAAAATGGCATTGTCAATGAGTTTGGGGGTTTGGAAACTTCTGAAAACATTTGATCTGATCATTCCAAAAGCCTAATGTTTCGGCCTTATGGAAGAACTGGAATCAACAGGGTTTGGAAGCTGCCGCTATTCTTTGATTTCTCACCTAATCTTGATTAGTGGAAACCACATCCATTTCAAGGAGAGCCTTCCAGGAGCTGCTGCTGTCTCCTGGTGGGTGGTATTCTTGTTGATTAGGAACAGAAATAGCTTGATACAATAGACACAATTTTTGTTATGGATAACATCTGGCATGTTTCATCAATGATTTTGTTGCTCATGCAGTGACTGGAAACTGCCATTCATGGTCATTTTGGCTTGTGTTGTAGGATAGAGCAGACACAGAGGCATCTGCTTACAACAACAATGACAAAAGCAACCATCACAATAACAGTTTATTCCATTTATATACCTTCCAACTCCCAGAAGCACTACATACACTCTCTCATACATAATGCATGATAATATTTTCCATGGCCCTTATCATGTCTTACAATCTATAAACATGAGTTTAGTTCTTTTTAAAAGAGTACTAGATCTGTATTTAAAAAACATGTCTAGCATTCTCTTAAAAGAAAACTAAAGATCAATTTAAAACAGGAAAAACAATCTGGTCCTACCAGTTGTATGCTACTACTTCTGAGTGCATATCAAGCTTCCACCGTGTTCTACAGTCTATGTGGGGGGAGATAAAAAAAAGTCAAGATGACAGTCATGACTACATGATCAAAATTCCATCCCTTGTAAATGGGCAAGATGTTGATAGCAACTGGGTGAAGCTTTGATAACATGGTCATGAATACCATCTTGGCCCTTTTAATCTTCCTGTGTGTGTCATGGTGACCACGTTTACTTTTTTTAATTACTTTTTTATTTTTGCAGGAGTGCAACAACTGCAGTTCTGGTTTGTTGTGAGAAGATGACTGTGGAGGTAAAAATGCTTGCTGCTTCCTCTCACTTTCTTTCCCCAATGGCTTTTAAAAAAAATGATGTATTGATCTTTTTTTTAAAAGAGAGAGAGAGAAAGAGAGAGAGAACAAACAAGCAAAAGGAGACAAGAAAATATCTTAAGGATGGTCCTGTGCAGGAGAAAAGGGAATGCTGCTGTTTCAAAAGAAGGACCATTTGCTTGTTTGCTGGAGCCATGAGAGTGTTTGGGAGTGGGG
Organism: Candoia aspera; assembly: GCF_035149785.1. Classification (NCBI taxonomy): domain Eukaryota; kingdom Metazoa; phylum Chordata; class Lepidosauria; order Squamata; family Candoiidae; genus Candoia; species Candoia aspera. The sequence continues at coordinate 40,008,526 of NC_086160.1, forward strand.
GACTTCCAAGGAAGAAATGGTGAACTGAAGATGGCTCCACTAGAAGCGGAGCTGATGACTGTGGCAGAATGAAGAACTGGCAAGTAGAGAGGCTCTTCGTAATTCCTCTCCAAACAAGGAGAGGACTTGAGATCCAATACATGAGCTTATCATGAGGAGTCCACAAGACAGCTCTCAGGGTTTAGAGCTCTGAGAGATGAGGGACTAGACATCTTTTTGCTCAAACCATGGTCAGCACCTTCAAAAGGGACACTGGGTTCTCATATTTCCTTTCCTAATCACTTTTGAAAATTGCTTGTTAACTGCTTTTCAGCTATTAGGAACCTTTGAATCAAAGAGTTTTACAGCACCAGATGAGTTTCCTTCAATCCTTAGCAAAAGAAGTTTTAAATGCAAGTTTAAGGACTTAATATTTTTTTCCTTTTGGAATAAACAGAAATATGCGGATTAGAACTTTGATTTTGAAAAGTTACAAACAGACTAAGGGTCCAGATGGATTTAAAATAAGATTTTGAAATTAATTATAAGAATCCTTCCCATGGGAAAATGCTTTTGTTCTGAATTCTTAAAAAAAAAAAACATAATAGGATGTGACTTTGAAGGCTGGATCCTAGAGGGAACCAGAATTCTTTAATGAACTAAAGATTACAATTAAAGGAAAAGAACAGTTAAATTTGATTTACTAATACAGAATGTAGCAAAATAGTTTAACATTGGACATATTGAAGGATATTTTTGAACAATGAACCCAGAAGTTAAGTTTAAGAGTGTCTGCCTCTACAGACAGACCGTGTTTAAAAGACATTATGGAAGAGGAACAAGTTTTATCAGACAAGACGAGACTGATCTGAAAATGGATTTAAAAATTATAGACTACAAGAATGATAAGGAAAAAGATGCTACACTGGACATACAAAAGAAACCAGCTGATGTCTTAATAATTAAAAGGGATATACAAATAGCAAACCAAAAGAGTGACCTGGATAACTTATCTATATTGGATTTACAAAGAGACTTGTTAAAGCTTTGAAGAATTTTGTGAGAAGGAATAAAGGAAAAATAAAAAGAAATCACGTTCTAGGACATTATTTGAAGGGACTAAAGATCAAGATTGTTAAAAGTATAAAGAAGAATATAAAATTGGTTTATTTGATCAAGGTTAAAATAGATTAGGTTGTTATCTCTGGTAACCCTCAATGAATTTTTGCTGATCAGGATTAACGATGCGGCTTTAAGGATTTGTTTATAGACAAGAGATGGGATATGGGAAGAAGAGATTATATGTTGTATTTAAAAAGAAGGTGGTAAATTACTAAAATTGTTTACACTTGTGATGAAGGGGGAAGTCATTTCCTTATACATTTATTTATTTACTTTTTCTCTACTATAGTCTTACTTTTTCTTTCTTTTCTATTTTTCTAGTTTTTTCCTTTCTTTTCTGCACTTTCTATTTTTCTTTTTTATTTTAGTATTAGTTTTTATCTTTTTAATTGCAAATTTAATAAAATTACTACAAACTCTTGGAAAAAGGAAATGAGTGTGTTTGGGAGTGGGACCAGATTTCAGAGTGTGGGAAGAAAAAGAGGAGGAAGAGGAGGAGGAAGAAAGCAAGCAAGCCCAAAGATGCTGTGAGGAGGGGAATCTAGCTGGCAGCTGGTGTAAATGTGTGTTTGTGTGTGGGCGTGCGCACGCACACATGCTCGCAGGTGTACCCATGAACTCAGGCCTGATGAAGAACTGCTCTGCAGCAGGATGGAAGGAGAGAAAGGTCTTGGGAATGGAGAACATAGCTGCAGCAGATCCACCCTGATGTGGAAAAAGAGGTGGGTGATGAAGCTCAAATATAGTATGTTCCCTGGAATAGAAAGCCTAGTAGTGACATGCTGTGTTCCTAGAAAGAGACTAAGCCAGAAGAAGGAAGAGGAAAGCTGGATAAAAAGGTGATAGATAAAATTTTCTTTGTAATGGAAAACAACATATTTTATAATAAAACACTTTTTAGATGGAATTGATTTATGTGCATCCTGCTTGAGATCTGTATAATTCCTGAATCCATGGCACTGGTCAACACACACGGGATCATTATCATGCAATTGAAAATTATTTTATTTATTTATTACAAGTACTGCTATGCCACTTCAGTCAACTAAATCTAAGTGGCTTAGAAACCAAATATCGTTATTACAATGCCAGATGCCAGATACATCTATGTATTCAGTTCTCATTTTTCATATGTTTTCTGGAACAGGTCTTAACTAGATTCCTGAACATCCAGATTGGGAGTGCTGATATTATTTCCACAGGGTAAATTATTCCAGCAGAGAATGTAGACCCTCTTGCCATATTTTGCAGGGAATGGGAACTTTTAACATTCATTCTCTGTCAGAATGCCTTGAGCAGGCAGACTCTAGTTGGGATGGGCAGTCTCTCAGATAACCAGGTCTAAGTCACCTTGAATGATACTCAGTAACAAACCAGAAAGCAATTCATCTCCATCAGTACTAATGTAATTTGACAATATTGGCTTGTTCCCATTAACAAGTGGGTTGCATTCTGTACCAGTTGGCTGGCTAGTCTCCAAGGAGAGCCCAAGTACTGTACAGTACTCCAACCATAACGTGGCAAGGACATGAGTGACTTACCAGTGTCTCCTATTCCAGGAAAGGCCATGACTAATGAACCAACTGGAGCTGCATGAACCCTCCTGGCCACAGTTTTCATATGCTCTTTTCAGTAGGAGCCATGAGAGTAGGAAAATGCCCAAGGTGAGGACCAGCTCTTTCTGGGACAGCACAGACTCATCTAGAGCTAAAGTTTGTGCTGTCCTGAATTTGGTTAGCTTGTGACCCCCAAGTCATGCTATCTTTGGTGGGCTGAGAGAATAAAAAATTCACACTTTGAGCCTTGAAAATGTACTATGATGATAGGAGAGGTTATCTGCTATCTTTATTATTAATACTGTAAGAGTCAAAATGCTTTGTACATCATTAAAGCTCTTCTTCATGCAAATTAAAGGCCTTCAAAATACAGTACAGAATTTTGATAAGAAGACTAGCTGGAATGCAAGAAATATATACTAATACTAATATTTCTTAATCTTATCATTAGTTGAGAAAATATTTTTATTTATTTATTTGTGTATTTTCTATCCTGCCTTTATTATCATTATTTTTTTATAAATAACTCAAGGTGGTGAACATTCCTAATACTCCTTCCTCCTCCTCTTTTCCCCACAACAAAAACCATGTGAGGTGGGTTGGGCTGAGAGAGAGAGACTGGCCCAAGATCACCCAGCCGACATTCATGCCTAAGGCAGGACTAGAACTCACAGACTCCTGGTTTCTAGCCTGTTGCCTTAACCACTAGACCGATTAGTAGTTAACTGGTTAAAAAAACTATTTTTATTTATTGCCTGTTACTTTTTACTACATGCCTTTGTCAAACAGTCTCCCAGAGATGCTTTCAGGTATCACTGTTGCAGCTCTTGCTGTCAGACAAACGCCACAATACAACTGAATAAAGGATGGAAAGGAAAAGGGGGAAAAAGCAAGATTGGGCCTCCAGTATATGTCCCTGCAAAATCAAAGAAAGAGTACCACTTTATTTATTGAAATAAACATGCACAGAGACATGGTTAAATATAAAAATTGAGATGAATTCAGTCACCTAACCTTCTCTGGAGTGTGCCACAAATGCATATAAACATGTAAATTATTTCCCTCTTTACATTACATAAATTTAGTGACTAATAATCTCTATATAGAGTTTATGTGTCTCTTTTGAGGTTATGGAAGCATTTTGTTCATTAGCAAGAAAAATTATTGGCACAATTTATTATAATTAAACCCTTATGCCCTGGGTTTAGAAAATGGTTTATGTTGGCTACACCCATTCTCCTGTGTGGCACGAGGATGCCTTTTTGAGCTGTTTAAGAGGAATGCACCACTGACCTTTCCTCGGTTCTTCACTGTAAGGTTTCTTGCAGATGAAGTTTGGAATTAATGTGGAGTATGTGAAATAGATTTTCCTAGTCTTGAGACATTTGGGTTGCAGTAAAAATGATAGGGGTGGGGAAGGGGAGGAACAACAAGACCAATTTGACAAATACCAACATTTTTGTGAGACTAGAGTTTTCCTCAAACGTGAATGTGTGTGGTTGAATACAAATTGCTGAATGGATGGTGAAATTGCTTTACCAGGATTAATGGAGGGGAAGATTTTGTGGGCAGACATGCTGGACATTTGGTGTGCACTTGGAGAGAGGATTACAGTCTACAACACTTTCTCTGAAGTTACTAGTGGATAAGTAATGCATTATTACACAACACATTCACAGTTAGATATTTTAAATTCTCATTCCCTTTCTTGTTAGATCTATGGCTCTTTCTGGTTGACAAAAAATGCAATTCAAAGTATAATCTGAATAGGGGTATGTTATGTTAAATATGAGAAATAACTTCAACTATCAGATAAGCCAAAACATACAGAAACCTTCGTATAATCATTCAAAGGCTAATTAAATGAAAATGGAAAATGTTCCTGTTGAGTTCAAACTAATGTGGCCAACCTTGGCTGATCTTGAAAAGCTAAGCAGACTGGGCCACCAGGGAATCCCAGGGCTATAGGCTAGACTGGGAAGTTGAAAAACATCCTGGAAGGTCATTGCAATTTAGGTAATTTTAATTTACACAATGAAATCTTCCCAGAAAGTTCTAGCCAGAGAAAATTATTTAATATACTATAAAGTTGTTTGAAATAGTGTGAAGGAGTAAAAGTAGGAAAACCTCTTAAAATAAATTTACTTCAGAATTAAATTCATCTTAATCACCTAGCGTTCGCAATCGACTGGTAAGAGCAGCCAGGAGGCTGAGGCATCACCATTTCCAAGCTGCGATGTAGCCTTAAAGGGACATTAAGACTGGCCACCCCATTTTTAAATCACCCAATTTATTTCTCTTTTATGTATGTGTACCCTAAAAGAGGCTTTCTACAGCAAGGAGAAACACATTCTCTTGGTGCTTACCATTATTTTTGTGATCAATTTCTTAAAAATTTTCTTAAGTCTTGGATTTTGCTTTCCATCCAAATATTAAGGAAGGCTGAGGGTACATAATGATCTCCCTGTTATTATTTTTGTACTAAATTTGAAGATTTTAGCATTTTCCTACATGTTGAATCTGCTGTTTTGAACTTTCAGCTTTCTGTTGCTACTTTCCCTGGGGAACTGCCTGTTATCATATGTTCACTTCTGTAAACATGTTTCGGAATTTTTCTATTATCTCCCACTTTCACTGGTTAAGTACCTAGGGGCACCATAAACTATTCCGTGAGACATAGAGGACTTCAATCAGACTTTCTCCAATTTCCATTGAGACCTTAAACAGATTCTTTTTGATGCCTGTCAAGTTTTTATGCAGGGCATTCAGGACATTGTGGAAAACATGAGGTTTAAAATGTCAGGGACGAAGCTTTGCGTTTGCGTGCTGAGTCAGAGCCGGACCCTTTGTGCTCTGAGTTGGAATCGGAAGGTGAACTTAGCAAGCAAAAAGAAGAGGACAAGAGGCAGTCAGAACAGGCAGAGGGGGCAGAATCAAGAAGGCAGGAACAGAAGCAGCCACTGGAGGAAGAAAGCCCCGAAATGCCTCCACTTCCCAGCACGCACGAAAGAAGAGCTGGAAGACACACAGAGCAATGGAGAAAAAGGGAAATCCTCAAGCACGAAGAGAAATGTCAGCTGGAACATGCATGTGTGCATTGGGATGAGAGGCTATATAAAAAGAGCCCCAATTGTGAAGAGGTTGTCAGGGACAACTGATCCATTTACGAACTGCCACCTTGTTCTGAACCTGAAAAAGACACAGACTGAACTAGCCTTGAACAGTGAACTAACTTAAAAAATGAGTTTTTATTACAGAATATTAATGTTCTGTAATAGTTTGGCTAGAAGTATTACAGAACGTTAATATTTTATATAATTTAAATTAAGGAGAATTGGGTTGAAGACTTGTGAGGTAAATTGCTTCACTTTCCTTGTTATTAATAAAAGTCATTTGACGTTTATTATTGTTGAAGTGCCTCATTTGGGACAGGACAAATGTGTCATCTGGTTGGGGATGTTGGGGAAGAAACTGAAGAGCTTAACAATGATAGAAATGTTTCTTCTGATAGTGAGATCGGGGCTTCTGTTGATGAAGATTGGATAGATGAAGATCAGATAGTCAAGTTGAAGAAATTAAGGGGACAGATCGAATTGCAAACCATAAGTGAAATTGATTTTCTGATGGAATGTTATGGAAAAGCAGGGGTTATTATGTATGGGAAGATTTCTGTTGAGAAGTTGGATTTTGTAAGGGGGGCAGTTGGGCTGTTTGATTTCTTTATGAAAAAAGCTCTCTGTGTATTGTGGAGATATGTAAGTGCTTTGGTTTATTTTGAAGTGGGGGTAAGGATTTAAGAATATTTATCTGGATTGCTTCCAGAGCTTGTTTGACTTCATTCATCTTTAATGATTTGGATTAAGATTAATAAGGTATAATAATGAATGCTTGGTTTTAGGCTTAATATGATTAAGATTATTATAATTGTATTATTAATCATAATGTCAGATAATTTACGTATACGCTTTTTAGTTTGATTTTTATTAGAGTAGACAAAATGTATGGAATAGTAGTAGGAAGGAAATAATTAAATAAATGATATCTTTGGGGGGGGAAGTTGATTAGGAGACACACACACACACATACATCTCTTCTTTATCTTTTAATATAAGGGGATGGAGCAACTGTATTTAGTGATTTTTATACTGTGCCAATGGAATGATTGATTATGGAAGGGATTGATTATGGAAAATTTGTTGTATATCCTTGCTGTTAAAAGTCGGAAGTCACCTCTTCTTGTAATCTTAAAAAAAATTGTCTTGTGTTTTTCACACTTTTTAAGTTTTCTTTTTTTCTTTTTGTAGTTTTTTGTTTTTTTGTAGTTTTCATCTTTTTCTTAAATCTAATAAAATTCTTATAAAAAAAAGAAAGGCTGATTTAGAACTTAAATAAAACATGTCAATCCTGAGTATAAAATTTTAGGGAAACCTAAACCATTATCAATTTTAGAACCTTCCAAGAAATCATATCAAAAGCTTTTTTTCCAGTGCCAAAATAAATAAGAGCCAGATATTATATGATCCACTGATCAGGTGTACCTGAGTTCTGCAGAATCTGTATTTGGACACTATAGATTTAATGTACTGAATGTGAGTCCCTAACCTAACACTGACTATCAAAAAATTACATTTCATACCCAATTTCTAGTCAAAACATGTCTCTACTGAACTCTAAGAATATTTGGTTAACACATTAAAATCAATAAGAGGAGAAAATAAAAACTATAGATAATAAGAAAATAAAGTAAATTATATGTCAAATTAATATATAAATTCTAAAATATACATTTTGGATGTGGCACAATTTCATGTGTAGAGTTGTCGTCTAAAAATAGGATTTCCAAATAAGATTGAATTCTACATCAGATTTATTTCTGAAGTTATTCTAGACATTGAAGTTTCTTTCCACAATTGGTTATCCATTCTTGCATATGATCAAAGATCTTTTCCAATAAAAGGCATATAAAATCCATGCAAGTTCAGTATATTTTAAAGAGGTATATGGTATAGTGAAGTTTGCTGAGAATATCCCAGATTTAAATGGAATTGTGCCTTTCAAAATTTATTCCATTCTAGGATTAATTATTTTATAGTATTGTGGGCTTTGCAACATTGCTATTACTTATGAAGGAAACATTCAATCTGTTCATTGCATTTCCAGCATTTCATGGAAGAAGAATTAATCATTTTAGCAAACTTGACTGGCATAATATACCAGCAGTAAAACATCTTATTCCAATTCTCTGTAGGTAAATTCCCACCCTTCCATCTTTATAGCTGTATTCAGATTTTCATCCATTTAATTGTACAATCTTTGACTTGTTCAGGTTCCAAGTAGTATTTCACAGATAAATTATAAATTGTGCTTAACAAATGTTCGATACTATGAATTATAAGATTTTCAAATGCAGTCAAGCTTCTCAATATTCCCAGTTGTTTTCACAATTATTTTCTTGCTGTGCTGCTTATCTGAAAGTTTTGAAACCAGTTGAGTGTAGAAGAGCATTGTGTATTATGACACTCAAAAGATCTTAATTTTATACTGTTAATAATAAAATATTGTAATTTGAACAAATCATTGTTTCTCCACTGAGAAAATTTCTTAGAGCCTTATTCATCATAAAAATAGACACTGAATAATAAAGCAAGAGGGGGGAAATCTAGACTTGCTCTTTTCTTGTATTTGTCCCATACATTTAATAAGATACTTAATATTTCATGGTCTCCTGAAAATTGTTTATCCCTTGGTGGATCAACCCAAATATGTCTGGAAGGCTTGCCCTTTCCATAGAGGTAATGGAGCCATAAGGAAATATAATCCATTCTGAAATCCATGTTAGACATCTGGCTTGATGGTATAATCTGGAATTCAGAGCTACTAGGCCAGCTCATTCTTTTGAATTTTGCGTGTTCTTGAATGTAACAGTCTAACAAATGTAATGGTCTAACAAATGCATTTTGTTAGACCATATATACTTCATTAGTTGTCCATGCTAGTCATTTAATATTTTATTCTCAATAGAAACTGGAATAATTTGAAATAGAAAACTTAGTCTTCATAAAATGTTCATTTGGATCACTGCAATACTTCCTAACCAAGACAAATTTAATTTCTTCTATCTAGAAATATCTGTTGATATATGCTTCCAGGCTGGTAAACAACTGTTCTTAAATATATCTTTATTTAAAACATCCTAAATATTTGACCTTTTTAGCAGTAATATTAAATCCATGCACAAATTACTTTTCATCCCCTGTCAAGTTCCATACCAACATCTGAGTTTTCTCATTATTAATTCAGTAGCTAGACACTTAACCATATTGTTGTATATGTTCCATCAATGTTGTTAAGGAGATTAAGCAATTGTTAGTACAGTATCATAGCAAATAATTTCAGTGTATTTCATGTGCAGCTAATTTGACTCCTGGGATTCTATTTTCTTGATTTGTGTCATGAGTACTGATGGTGAGCAGGAGGGGGCCTCTATCCAGGGGGGAAAATGCATGCGTAGTACTGAGGAGTTGAGCAGCCATTCAAAGAGACACAGATCAGACCCGCCTTAACCTTTGGGGTTTATCTGTCTGGGTTTTTCTCACGCTTCTTCAGTTTGTTAGGATTTTCTGTCTAATGTAGCAGTAATAAAGCACTAGAGACCTATTCCTTGTCTCAGCATGGTTCCTGACTGTTAGGACAATTTGTTTGGATTGCCACAATTCTAATGCTAATAAAAATAATGAAAGAGAGAGGACATCCCTACCTTGTTCCCTTCAATATAGTACACTGCTGCAAAGGTAAGCCCATACATCATAATTTTAGCTTTTTATTCTTTGCAAATATTCTGTATCCATGTTAAAAAAAAAAAAAATTGGGTAACAACTGATTTTTTGGGGGGCGGGGGGGAATTGCGAACAAAGAGGTCCATTCCAGATTATCAAAGGCTTTTTCGGCATCAAGAAAGTCATGGCCAATCTTTGACCTTTCTGATTTACCCTATCAATAATGTTTAAAGTATATCTGATATTATCTCTCATATAGCCTATCTAGTCTATCTAGTCTCTCTCTCATAAAGCCTATCTAGTCAGGATGTACTGTCTCAATTAAAAAGCCATTAAAAACTAGCCTCTTAGCAAGAATTATTGTGAAGAGCTTATAATCCACATTTAGTAACAATCTGTATGCTTTAGAACAAATGGAATCCTTTATAAATCAAGGAAATAAAAGCCTCTTTCTATATTGAGGGGAGTTCTTCATGTACATGAATGTCATTCATTACTTGAGTTAAAAGTTTAGTCAGGATCTTTTAAAAAGTTTTGCAATAGATTGCAGAGTCCTGGAGTTTGATCATTTTTAACTTAATTGTTTCTCTAGCTTTATCTTCTGGCCATTTGCATGTTCAGAATTACCATTTATGTATACAGTATCTCTCCCACTGAATCAAGCCATTTTATCCTTTAGAAAAATATTAATCTCCTATTAAAAAGCGATTTCAGTTCTTTTTTTTCAACTTAAATAATACCTACACTTAGTAAGCCCTACTTCTTAATATTCCATATTGCATCCATTTGAAAGAACATTAGAGATTTTTTTAAAAAGAAAATATAATTACCATGTATGTCATGAGTAAATAAATACCTCAATGAAGACATTCCAGATTTCCCTCAATGAGAAAAGAAAGAACGGGTGGGGGAGGAGCAAAGAAGAAAGAAAAAAGAGCCAATCACAGTTGCAGAAAGGATTGTGGTTTATCATAACATTGCTTCTATCCAAGATAAATTTTAAAAATGAATACCTAAATACAAGCTAAACACTTTAGCAGCCTGAAGTTAAAAATAGGGACAATAGAGCATGGAAAGCTTTTAGGCCTCTGAAGACATTTCTGCAGAATTCCAAAAGACTGTCTCCATCCAATTATCTGCAAAGAAAAATGGCTAGATCCATACTAAAATATTGAAAATTCCTGTCATGAGCCATGGATCTTGGTATACTAAATGCTTTTCTGCACTGTTGGACCTCTTTATAACTTGGGAGGATTCTAATATAAGACTTATTCTTTTCTGGTTGAATGATACCAACAGATTGGTCTTTCCTTAAGATTTCATCTCTTCCAGCAAGTCTGAGAAACTTCACCATAAAAGGAGAAGACTTTATTAGCTGTCTGAAAAAAAGAGGCTGCAATATGACTTGTCCTCTCAATATCAAGTTGTTAATCTTCAACAAGCCTAATATTCCATGTGTTGGTGGTGGTGTTGTTCAGTCATTCTGATTCTTTATGACCTCATGGATATCATTTTGCCAAGCATCATTATTAATGTTTCCAGTACACAGTCTGCTTTTACTTCATCTAGTATTGAATTTTTTGTTTTTCTTGCAGTCCAAGGTATTCTCTACAATTTTCTCCCACAGCACAGTTCAGAAGCATCAATTTTTCTTCAGTTAGCCATTCTGATTGTCCAGCTTTCATAGCCCTATCTTGTAATTGGGAAAACCATAGCCTTGAAAATATATCCCTTTGTTGTCATTGTGATACTTCTGTACTTTAATATTTTGTCTAGATCTGTCATAATCTTTCTCCCACATACTGTAGCAGAGATCTCTATTTCATGTGAAATGTTGAGCCTAGGAAGATAAAGCTTTAACTGCTTCAACTTATCTGCCTTTAAGCATTGGGTTAGCATTGCCTATTGACATAGCCTTAATTTATTTAAAAGTTGAGCAGCAGACTGACTTTTGTACTTCTGCCTTTCACCTTCAACAAGAGTTTCCTTAAGTCTTCCTTGCTTCTAGCCATCACAGTAGTGTCATTAGTATTACATGAAGTTGTTGATATTTCATCCAGAAATTTTAATTCCAATTTCTATTTATTCTAGTCCTGCATTTCTTATAATATTTTCTGCATATAAATTAATCAGCAAGGTGCCAGGACACAACCTTGGCCCTTTCCTTTCCAAGTTTTGAACCATTTTTCTGCCCAATGTTCTGTCATCATGCACATTTTGCCTATGAGTGCATCAATAGCTGGATGTCCTTTTGCCTTTAATCCAGCCATACCATAAACACCAGTGCTACTTGTACTTGACTCTGCTATTACCAAGTAGCACATTGACTCTTTTCCAATCTGAGGGGCTTATCTTGTTGCAGTCTCCTGATTGTGAGTATCTATTTGGTTTTCTTGGCAGAATACATGTTTCCATTTCCTGAAAAGATATATACTTTTCAGCCACTTCCAATCTACTACTTTCAGAGTTAACAGTACCCCTAATATATTTCATATCTCTTCGATAGCTAAAAATTCTCAACCTCTGTGGGAATCTTTTCTCAATTTCTATGGCTGTTACCCTGAGGGGGGAGTGGGTGGGTAGGGAGAAATAATGGCAGAGCTTTCTTGGAAGACAGCAGGGTAATTAAAAAAACCTAGACCCCCTCCAATAACAAGACAAAAGATAATCACTTGTTTCTGGTTCCAATAAAATAAATTAAGCAGTTATTTGAGTAATAAAAACATAGAGCCATCTTGACTAGCAATCACAAATAATACATTTAGCTACATTTCAGAAACAAAAACTATTTTGATATCTTCATAAATAATATAACTGAGTGAATTTTCTCATCAAACCAGCATTTCTAGACATGTTTTAACCTCAAGTATGCATTTTAAGGTGTATTTTGGTTGTTTTTTTAAACCAGGAAAGAAGAAACTGAAGTAGCTTTGTTCCAATTTGCTCATTAATCCTGAAAATGTAGTTCAGGTCAATTCGCTTTAAAAGGTTCATGGAACAAGAAATATTGAGCATCCCTGCTAAACACTCTGAAATAGTTGGAGATATGTATGCCTGTCCTAAGGTTTATAACACAGATAACATTTATCTTCAGTAATATGAGATTTGTGGATATGCTTGCCTAAAAATCCTTAAGGATAACAGATATACATTCTGCTTATAAAACATTAACTTGGTATGAAGAATGTTAGAAGCCTGGAGTCCTTTCTCCATATGTAGCTGTATAACTTAGGAAATTTTTGACATGGGAGATCCTTTGAATATGTCATTCTCTATTTAAAAAAATTATTGTTCCAGTTGCTTATTCCAAAGTGGCATTAGACATTAGACATCCAGAGGATAGTCTATGAAAATAAACTTTTAAAGAATCTGCAGCATCTTAATTTGTATCTCCATAACATATTTCTTACCATTGTAGCTTACATTGAATTATGTATACTTCAGATATGTTGGACTTCCCAGCCCATAGTTGGAAGCAGAAGCCCAACAGATCTGGAGAATTCCAGACTAGAGGAAAGCTGTTTTAAAGCAATTAGTTTAATTCTATCTTATATAGCTATATGTTTGATAAAATAAAAACCAGATTTTATTGACAAATGGCAGATTCTGAACTACTGCTGTAAATATTTAATTGCTTACTCAAGAATAGGGAAAATTCTTAAATGTTTAAACCAACTAAAATAATTTTAAATTTGTAAGAATAGTGAAAAAGCTTTTCCTGTTATGCTTGAGGGGAACAGGCAAAGGGCCTGAGAAAAAAGACTAGTACATTACAGTAACAATGTACAGGTGCTGGCTAGGTCTCCTGCAGAGGAATGAATGGCTCTCAGGTCAACACATGGGCTGGAGACAGTCACATAAGATTTTAACCAGGGTCTGCTCTATATGTGCTTGGAGACTTACAGTTTCCAGTTGCACTTTCCTTTGGTATTGCAGGCTGTTCTGGTATCTGCAAAGAACACATCAGAGCTGTGTTCTTGAATCTCTGCAAGCCTTCAGTTCTGGTATTGGTCTGGGGGAAGCTTGCCAGTATTGTTTCATTGATTGTTGATTGCTTTTGCTTTCCATTTTTCAAAGACGTTAAGAGCTTATTTAATCTCTTGAATATATAATTCTGAACATATTCAGTAGAAATGTTTATTGGTTTTACACTGTGACTTGAAATGAAATCATTTTAATATTACAGTGCTCAAAGTATCAAGTAAATTACTTTAAGAAAAGCTGCAAATAAACTTTATAAAGTCCCATTATGCAATGGAAATCTGTATGTAATATTCAAAATACGTATCTGAAACTTCCTGACACAAGGTTTGAATCTAGTCTTCTTCCAAAAACATTATGGTAGCTACATAGTCCATTATAATCTCAAATAGTAGTTACTTCCGAAAACATGTCGTTAGGGTATTGACCAAAATTTATCCAATGTGTTCCTGGCCACCGCTTTAGCTTGGAAACCCAAGAGAAGGCCCACATCCAGAAATATTTAGAAAAAAATGGTTTCTGACTTGTAACTGTAATTCTTAGTTGCCATCTGTGAATTCACACATATAGATTATATGTAGCTCATTCAGAGATTTCCAAATTTAACCTTTTTTGGCAAGAACCTAGCTAGTCATAGCAGCTAGATACAGTAATGAGAAGAGATTCCCACCCAAACTTCTGTTACGAAGACTGTCATAGTGTCTTGAAACTGAGACAGCTGGCTTAAGTGAGACAAATAGTAATTCTGGATTGTAAATTCAAAGATGATCACTTGTACGACTACAGTTACAGATAGGTGCCAAGTTCTTCACAGTGGTTTCTATGAGTCACACGGATGGGTGATTAACAAGGCACTCTGTCTAGTAATGAGCTTCCAATCTGGACAGGATCAAGAATACATAGTTGTACCAAATGCTTATCCTTTCAGTATCAAAATTCCAAACTATAACCCCACAGACGTGTCAAAGACTAGGACCAAATAGTTGCCTTAAAGAAATCCAGCAAAGGAAAATTTCCAAATTTAACCAGGTGGAAAGGCCTATTAACCCCATGAACTGTGGGCATCTGAGAAAGTTGTAATTCACTGTGTTAAGCAGAATATATCTCTACAGAATCTGCAAGGAAGAATCTACTGGAGAACACCTCAATTTCCAAGTGAAAAATGAATAAAGCCATTGCCAGAAGCTGTTGTCATATTGATGGCTGATATCATTATTTGCAGAAATGTAGGAGAATCAGTAAACTTAACTGCCCTTGCTCATCTTCCAATGATAGAAGTCAACAAGAATAACTATAGCTAGCCTAAAGAAGGAGTAATGTGGATCCAGATTTCCTGCTTCATGAACAACCTACTTAGCTACTGCCCACTTTGGTTAGAAATAGTCAGTTTTACATTGGTTGTTAATTCCTTAAATCTTGGGAGTTCAGATAATGTTTCATTAGAAGTGGTAATGAGAAAGTTGCCTTTTCAAGCTTTATACATGCTCCTTCCCTCACATTAGGTCTTTAATTTAATGTAACTGGCTGAAAATGTATACGGACAAACTAGTAGGCAGCCCAGAATCACATGAAGAAATGTAACTATCATTACTACTTCTTTGTGACTACCTGGAATGAGATAGCTTGACCTTAGTGATCTATAGCAGCTTTCATATCAGACTACTTAGTAAGTTATATATTATATATGGAATGCCTTTAAAGATAGTTGAAAAACTGCAGTTTGCCCTAAAATATAACTTTGAGGCTGAATCTGTTCATTCATCACACAGTGATGGTTTACAGTTGCTTTCCAGGCTCATTTCCAATGACCTTGATGACTTAGATTCAAGATACATAAAGAACTGTCTCCATATCTTCTGTATGTATATCAAAATCTTAAATAGAAGTTCTTCTGTGAATATATTAACCTTGTAATTCTGGGCTTTGACAGAGTTATAAAATCAGTCAAATAAACCCTTAGAAAATGTCAGAGAAAACAGGATATGAAATAGATAAGATGGAATGTTGTGGAGCCTAATTATCTGCCCATTCTTCAGACTGAAGCAAAATAAGAGCAGCACTGGGAGAATAAGTTTAAGATACCCCCCCCCCATAGATTTATGTAAATGATAATAAGAGATTTAAGTGAATGATTTCCCCAACTGTTTTAACATATTGTGGCAGACATGATTCTGAAAATAGAGAAGTTAACAACGGCATTTAAATTTTGATTGTAAAAAACTTTACTTTTCCTACAGAGATCTGCAATAACAATTGAGATGGAGAGGTATTTCCTTGAGATTAATGGCTGTTTAAGAGGAGTTGATGGGTCAAAGCCCACTTGGGGGTTATTCATTGCAGCCAGTCACTATTCTATAGGAAATTTTCCAGGCGTAAGTCATTATCGCTACTATAAAAAGACAAAGAGATTTTAAAATGGACATTTGGATTTGAAGCAATAAAATAATTTCAATCAGTACTATATGAACTGAGTATTCATAAAATACATACTGAGCAATATATATCTTTGTTCTGTAATGTTTTCTGGTTACACTGTTACTTATATTTGTATTAAAGTCTTTGTTAAATATTGTATCTGCTTTTTATTTTTGGAAGAAAACATTTTTTTAAAACCCTTTTATTGATTTATTTTTAACATTTGTATCTCATTCTTTAAAACCAGACTTTCTCTGAGCAGCTTAAAACACATCCATGTGCCAAAGTCTGCTTAGGTCATATTTTAGGATCAAAAGTTTATGTGCATAAAGAGAACCCAATAAGAGCAATGTATTTCTTTCTAGTTATATTTAAAGGGTATCTATTTCAGAAAGCACAGTTGTAATTAAATATATTATGGTGTAAGTACACATGTCTTATGGAAGCCAGTTCAGTGTAGTAGTTAAGGCATCAGGCTAGAAACTGGGAGATTGTGAGTTCTAGTCTCGCCTTGGGCCTGAAGCCAGCTGGGCGACCTTGGGCCAGTCCCCCTCTCTCAGCCCTGGGAAGGAGGCAATGGCAAACCCCTTCTGAAGAACCTTGCCAAGAAAACAGCAGGGACTTGTTCAGGCAGTCGCCAGGAGTCAAAAACCGACTTGAAGGCAAACAAACAAACAAAACCCATTTCTTAAGTACCTTGCTAACCATTTCGCTTATTTTACGAATATAGTTAATTTATTTTTTATTGCTTTTTAAAATAATGACAGAAAAAGAAAACAAAAACAAAAAGACACAATACACAAAAATACATACATTATCAAAAAAGAAAAAGAAATACATAGCAGGTGCTTTAAAAATGGGGAAAATATCACAAAGAATAAAATAAAAATATAAAATATAATATGCCATTACAGCAGTAAACAGTTACAATTCTATATATATTTATCTAATGCAAATATGATGCAAGTATATACAGTGTATATGTATGTATACACACACACACACACACACACACACACATATTTAATATAATTATATAACCATTATGCTTTTCCCTAAACTACTATATTTTGTATAAATGAGTCCCATATTTCATTGCACTTATCCATACACAGCCTATGTCTATAGGCAATCTGCTTATAGGTGGCAAGTGTAATCAGGTCTTCAATCCATTGAGTGAATGCGGCCATACGTTTACTGTATCTTTCTAATACTGCAATATCAGTCTTTTAGCCATAGTAAGGGCACAGAAATACCTATGTATTTCTACCTATTTAGGCCATACCTAAATATTAAATGGATTTGGTACAAATACGGAATTGATATTCCTTAAATGGATGGGTAACCAAATTTTCACCTACTGGCATCAATTCCGATTTGGACCAGTTAATAGAATATCTTGCTATTTTACTAAAGGCATCTGTCATTTGCATCAACATTGGAACAGTCGTGTGAGGTTTAGTAATAAACAAAAGAATATAATCTGCAAATAAAACCAATTTGCATTCAGCTGAATTATGTACTACTCCGTACATTTCTCTGTCTTGTCTAATAGCACAGGCCAAGGGTTCCATACAGATATTAAAAAGCAAGGGTGAAGGTGGGCATCCTTGTCTAGTTCCTCTAAATAATGGGAAAGTAGCAGAAAGAATACCATTTGCCTTTAGTTTAGATGTAGGGACTCATATAATACCTTGATCCATTTTATGAATTTAAGCGGAAATCCAAACCTGTTTAGTACAGCAAACATGTACTGTCTATATATTTTGTCAAAAGTTTTTTCAATATCTAATAATAAAATTACAAACGGATCATTTTTATTCAATTCTATAAAATCTATAGCTAACCTAATGTTGTCTGTGGCTTGCCTAGTTTGTATAAACCCTGCTTGATCATTCTTTTTTTTTTTCATAAAGCTTTATTAATTTTTCAGAATATAATTAAAACACAAAATACTGAATACAGAACTGATAGAATACAAGTCTAAAAAAGAAACAAGAAAAGCTAAAACAGTACAAGAATAGGCAGAAAAACATAAAAGCAGGTGACTTCCGACCTTCTCCAACACAGATATAAAAGCACATAAAAGTTAATCTCTTGCTATTAATTAAACATTTAGTAACATTATTTCTCTAAAATCAAGCCATTTAATCATCAAAACCCAAAATCAGAACTTCATTTTTTTCCATTACAAGCAAATAGTCCAAAAGTGGCTTCCAAATAGAAACAAATCCAGTTACAGTATTTTCTCTTATCGATGCTGTCAGTTTAGCCATTTGTGCCAGTTCCATTAACTTAATGATCCAATCCTCCATTGAGGGAAGCTGTGCATCCTTCCATCTTTGAGCATATAAGAGTCTTGCTGCTGTTATCATATATAAGAAGAGAGTTCCATGTTGTTCTCAAATTGTTGGTCCATCAAACCCAAGAGAAACAGCTCTGGTTTCAATTCGAAGTCCACTTTGAGAATCTTTTGAATAATAACCTGCTCGATCATTCTTAATAACAAACAGTATCACTTGCCATAATCTAAATGCTATGACAGCTGTTAAGACTTTACAAATATAGTTAATACTGTATCTTGTGAGGCTTGGTCCATATTGATAAAATTGCATGCTGACAGAAACGTAACAGCTTGAGTGCTCCTTGTTGTTTTACAGTGAAAGATTTATTGAATTACAAACATGTCAAGCATCTGTATTTTGGCATAGTTAAAATACATTTAAAATTGAATTAAAGGACAATAGCAAAAATAGCATTTATTTAATTTTTCAGTAATTTTGATATGACCATTGTTTTCTTAAAATTATGTCATACTTATTTATAACAGTATTTATTTGTTAGATTTACAGTATATCCCACTTTCCTCAAGGAAAGCATGGTGGCATATATAGATGTTCTTTTCCATTTCCTCCCACAATATCAATCCTTATAGTAGAGCAAGCTGAAAGATAGCAACAGCTGAGAGTCAATCAGTGTGTCCCGGTCCTAGTCCTAGTTCAATATCTTACCCATTACCAGTTTTCAAAAAAATATTGGAGACTATGAATAAAGATAAATGTGTGACTTAAACACATTTTACATTGACTTATATTCAAACTGAACATTAATCAGGAAAAACTGATTAATTCAATTCTCTCACTTGCTCAGAATTGTTACTACTCTTAAATCAGCTTTTCCCATTTAGATGCCTTCCAGATGTGACGTGATGGCAATTCCCCAAATCAGCATGTCAGGTGTCTACCAGGCTGGAAAGATCATATAGTTAAAATTAGAGATCTGTCTCAGGTATCTGTTATGTGTTATCCATATCCATTCCTCCTGAACCCAGATGCTCCATCACCTTGAGCCAATGCCCAGTGGTAGAAATGTTTCTTGTTGCTGCATCTAGATTCTTAGCTGCCTTCTGTTAATGCTTCATAGACTACATTGCTAGGAAATATTCCTGATCAAGGGAAATGCAACAGGCATCTCAGGCCACCTGTTCTAGCAGGTAAGCCTTTAGGCTGTTAGCACATGCATTGTTCTGCTCTCATAATACTTGCTGGCACTGTTGCACTAAGGTATGATTAAGGATGCTGTCACATGCTAGCGCTGAAGTAAAATTCCAGTTCCATAAGCTTCAGTATTTTGGTAGGAAGTAAGAAGGGATAAGATGATATTTTGTCCTTGGCCTCAGGCTTGGTGTGGGACCAGCAGAAAACAAGTACAGTCAACAACCTACTTTCCACATTGGCATTTCATCTCTTGACCCTTTATTGGATAAACTGTTTCAGATCCCCACTGCCCTGAATGGAAGGTGGTTTCTACATTACTTAGTCATAGCCAAGTCCTTCAAGCTTTGTATTTGTGCATCTTGCCCCTGATAAAATACACTGCATGCAACATACTCTGCTAAAACCTGTATCTACTCACACATGAGGAATTAATTTTGAGATGGTTATTAAAAATAATAATTATGAAAATAATTTGTTATTTTAATCATACTGTCTATAAATCATATGGCAATGATTTAATGAATGAATGGTTCCATTTATACTTAAGCATTGGTGCATATGTCAATAGAAAGTTAGATGAATCTGGTTTATTGGAATGTTACCCAACTTCATGCCTTTATGTGTTGGACAAATGCCTGTAATTCTCAAGCCAACATTGCAGTTATGGCATTTGAAGTCAGATGCTTCTGAAGAGTACCATGTGGGCAAAATTATGATGGGAGCCTTGCTAACGTAACTGCTAATTAATTATCTCATTTAGTTAAATCTCATAGCTATTATAAGTGATGGCTGGTAATCCTGTGCATAAATTATGTAATCATCTAATAAAAACTGAAGGATATCATAGATGCATAGTAGTAAAAGTCAGAGAGTTGTAGAAAAAATTACTTACATTCACTTTAGTTCTTGGAAATACAGTATAGCATCATTTTTCCACTTTTGTCTCATATCAAGACCACCCTGAAGAATAACTTAATTGAACCAAATTCCAAAGACTCTATATTTATCATTTAGTTTATAAATTTAGTAGCTAGCTAGACATAACAAAATATGCAAATTATATTACGACTGATCATTATACCAAAACACACGTTGTTGCACCACAGAATAAGTGTTTTGAAACTAGCAATAACAAGTGATCCATGTAGGACAAGAGGGAATAACTCTACATAATTGATGAAAAGTTGTTATCTGTATCCACTTATGGTCTGAAATGATTGCTGACCCCGTTTAATGAAATAGTTCATGAGAGACTGACATGTACACAGTAGAATACAAACAAAGGAATTGTTTACATAGTTTTCCAATTTTTGTTCTATCTTCTTGGATCAATGTAGTCTTTTTATCTAATGATATATTGACAGTTACCAAATGCAGAGAATTTGGGGGCATCATAATAATATCTCATGGTAATGCACAGTCTATCACCATAACAGTTTATTTCCGTAACCATAACTATAACTGTAAGAAAATCACAGAAAGACAGAGACACTTTGTTTTGAAGATAAGACATGAAGAATAATCCAGAGGAAAGGAAGGGAAGGGAAGGGCAGGGAAGGGAAGGGAAGGAGAAAGTTACTAATAAAAGGGACGAATCACTTGAAATTACATGTAAGCAATGTCTCAGGAAGTTCTGAGTACAGAGATATATGAATTTACTATTATGTTCTACCTTTCTTCCTGTGCCAATTGTTTCACATTGCTATTACCCACTGAGGCAAAATAGAGTCTCTATAAAATTTTTTCCAAACTATTGTAAGAAAAGTCTCAAAATAAAAAGGCATATGGCTATTAAGTAGAATTCTGCCAAAATCTGAAAGACAAATACAGTCTACTCTTATTTGAATCTCCTTTTTCATCAATTTTCCTGGCAGGTTCATCTCTTTAAGTCTATTACTTCCACTGCACTCTTTCTGCAGTCCCTCCACCCCTGACTTCCCCAGCATTCAGAATTTCCTTGCAGCTTTTGCCCTAAAATATCTGTGAAATCCCAAGTGATTTACCTCACAGAATCTGGGCTGAACTATTTAATGGTTTTGTTCTACAGTATCAAAACAGCTTAACTGGTGCCAGAGATTTCATTGCAACGAACATAATGCAAATAAAGTAGTTAACAAAATTGTAGAGCTTAGAATGTAGAACTGTGTAGCATCGCAGCGATGGCAGGGCAAGCTATAAAGAGCATTACTTTTAAGTCATAATATATACAACTGGCATAACTGCACTACACACGCACAGTTTGATGAAATACAGAGAACATTCTTATGTGTTTCTGATACTATAGCTACAAGTGCATGCTAGCAGAATACCTGCTTTAAAAATGCAGTTTCATGAAAATGCCTTAGAGGAAAAACAATTTGTAAAAAGCAGAAAGAAAACACACCAGAGATTTCATTTTGTTTAAATTTTTAATCCCTTTTAATATTGTAGGATCTTTTAAGTAGCTTAAACTCAGTGACTATTATCCCCGAAAGGATAGTAATATAGATCTCTTTTGCCCCATAACTATTGTATCATATTGTGCCATTACCAGAGGGAAAAAGAATCTCTGGGATTTATTGGCCTATCATCTGTCAACTGAGGATGAGCCTGATATGGCTAGAAAGATGCTGGGATTTCTGACACTCTTGTTTCTCACTGACAATGGCTTCAGATTAATCAGAATCCTGATAATAGAAACTAAGATGAAATCATATTACTGCATTTGTCCTACTAGATCTCTTGATGGAGAAAAGAGGCAATTAAAGTTCATTATGTGTGGAAGAGAAAAATGGTCCTGTCAACTGCTAACCTCCCCCCTTTCCGCAGAACTGGTCTTGTTTTCTTCCTTCCATCCCTATTTACTTTTGCTGATTTTATCAGGTATGTCAGCATACCTCCAAGCAATGCCACCTACCCTTTTTATTTTCTAAGAAAACTTATGACACCCAGTGGGAGTATCATAGATATTTTTGGAGCCACCTTTTAATTAAATTATTATTATTATTATTATTATTATTATTATTATTATTTTACAAAAAGTAAAAAGTCAGGTGAGCAAGGAATCTGGTGGTACCGAGGGAGGTGTCCATGGGCTTTTTGGCACCATCAGGCACCACACTGGGGATCCCAGGGGTAATATCACTAAGCAGGAATCACTATGCAGATTCCTGCTTATTGTTGTACTCTGCAATTAAAAAGATAGCCAAGGACATCAGCAAACAGACAGGGATTTTTGCTTCCAAAAATGTGCCACAGATCCTGTTGACTATGTATTTTCATGATTAAGGAAATCAATACTTATTAAAAGCTCAGCATATTTTAAAGTACATATTTAATTTTGAGATGTCTACACTAAATAGATTCCATGGCAATGAACATAAAACTTTCAAGAAGTACAAATAAAATTCTTTTAGGACAAAACAAAACAAAACAATAATGCAAACAAGAAAATTGAGACACAACAAGCAATAAAGCTATACCACAAGCAAAAACAAATCCCTTAAAATGCCTGGAAAAATAAAAGTGTCTTGAATATTATCATGTCGGCTTCAGCAGGCAACACTTCTTTAGGGAGTGTATTCTAGTGTCATGCCACCATGACAAAGAAGGTCTCCTTCTCATTTCTTAATTGGATGATATAGCTTCCTGTTAAGTCAGAAGAAGAGCTATTTTTTCAAGGAGACTAGGGTGTATGATTGGGCTTGCATAGGAAAAAAGCACAAGAACATTAGTTGCAGCAAGAGCTGTTTCCACTACCACCATGACTGAGCAGAAGATCAGCTTTCATTGCTAATGCACCGATTTTCATTTTCCATTGTTTTCTAACAAATAAAATAAAATACTTAATTAGAATCTTGGTCTTAGAAAGTATAAGAGTAATACACTTCAGCTGTGTCTTTTTTTAACATTCTGTTTCTTGTTATCTTGTTGGGCAGTAAATAAACGGAAAACCCCCAAATTAATTATTTCAATGTCTTTAATATACTGGTTTGCCTGCAAGCTACGATCTTGGAAAATTCTAATTATAAAGCAATTCAGTTTGTTTATAACATGCTTTTGATTTTAATTTCACTGTATTCTACTGTTGGAAAATCCATTTGCCATATGGTTTGGGGAAAAATCTTAGCAGCAGGCTTGTATGTTATAATAGTATGCCTTGTTTTAGTGACAAGGAAAACTGGGCTTTAACTTAATGGTGAGATATTTCAAAAGCAAACCACATTATCATAACCTTATTACCAATAAGGACTGCTTTGGATTTACTCAACTGAAGCCCCACAGTTCAGTTTTAGTGGTAATTTCACTTTTAGGGTCTAGACAGAAATAGGAAGAAACTGGTGCTTTGGACATGCACTTGTAAGTCTGGTAAAAAAGCATAGTTATACTAGTGCCTACAGACATTTGTTGACAATAAATTAAAAATGATATACTAAGGAATGTTAGTTATGGTCATCTCAATGGACTGTGTAGTCTATTTTAAATAACTGAAATCTAGGCAATGAATAAACATAAAGACCTTTGATGAATGCTAGTGCGATCTGAATCAGAAGATAAAAACAGCAATTAAATGAAAGAAGCATTACTATAAAGTCAAAATACTGCTACCATCGTAAGAATGTTTGGATATATTTGAGAAATGGTTGTCAATTGCTGTTCTCAAATTTGTCCTCCAAACACTAAACCGCCCCCTTTTTTTGTTATTTTGGGGAATAGCAACCTACATTATAGCAAATTTGACTATTGGTCTATCAGTTTATCTCCTGTGATTGACTGCAGCCCTCCTCTGTTTCAGGCAGAGTATTTTTAGTCCTGTAACTCAGGACTGAACCCTGTTCTATCTCTGTGCTTTGGATTTTTCTTGTTCCTCTACTCTGTTTTTACTATACACTTGCATACCACATTGTTATTCTCTTGCTACATAATAGTTTTTTACTGTTTACTTTAGTTATGAGTCTGTTTAGATCCTGAATCTTAGCATAATGTCACAGGCATCACTATACCCTGAGATACCGTTGAGCTCCCAAGCTACCCAGATTTCTAAGGTTTTTAAATTCTACTTTTTAAAAAAAATAAAAAGTAAACAGGAAGCTAGTATACTTCAAAGCAAAACATTCAGATATTTAGGTTTTTATAAATAGTCATATCCACTATGGCACCAGTGTTTATGACTAAGCATCCTATCAATAATAGTGGCCTTATGGCAGCCATTTTTTAAGATAACCCACAGGATTCCAAAGTTTTGAATGCAGGCCTGCAACTAGGGCCTGTATCACCCAGGGCAAACATGGATTCCCCCCGCCCCCCCGCATGGGTTGGTGAGGGAGGTGTTAGCAAGTTTAATTGTGGGAATTATTATAAGTGGCAGGAAACATTCAGTATACTGTACAAATACTATTTTGTCACTTTGGCACCCCCACCCCCAGCATGGAGCCTGGGGCACATGCCCCGCTTGCCTGCCCCCCCCCCAGTTGTGGCCCTGTTTGAATGTGCCAATCAGCACAAATGGTTGAGGATCTGCTTTAAATATTTACCCAATTAATGCCTACTGACTCTGTCTACATTAAAAATGCATCCAGTTCAAAAGGTTGTGGATTATCACTGCAACATACATGTGAAGCTAATTGAACTTCTTCCACTGAATATACTGTATACCCCATAACTGGAAGAAGAGTTAAAACAAACCACAGTGCACTGAGGAAACATTCTCTCTACAAACCACAGGGGATATATCCCGTTCAGTCCACAAAGGCTTCTGAGAAGAGCCACTTCTTAACAGCTTTGCTAATTCTAAAAAGGTCAGAATTTCTCTAATACAGGGAGTGGGGGTTGGATCTGTTCCATAAGAGGAGGCAGGAACAAAGAAGGCTCACTTCATGGTAACGTCCTCTCAGAGTAGGGACTCTTACAGAACCCTTCCTCACTTTATATTATATTATATTATATTATATTATATTATATTATATTATATTATATTATATTATATTATATTATATTATGCCTGGCAAAGTTTCATTCTTTTACTTTTAGATCCTCTAAGAGGATCAGGATTAACCAAAGATGTAGCCAGTTTTATGTTTCCTTATATATTTCCATAAATTGAATAGGGGATTTAATCCAAGAAAATATACAAAATTATGTCATTTCAGGCAATCATTGTACGATCTGACCAGAACAGAAGAATGAACTTGAGCAGTTAACATATGTTAATGGGCTTGCTGCTATGTTAGATGATGATAAGACCTTTCCTCAAAGTCAGAAGTTCAAAATGTAATGCTAAAAAAAGTAGTAATCACAATTAGAAACTATTTTAAATTTCAGTACTAAAAATATTTTAATTTTTTTTATTTCTATTCAATAGTAAGGCATTTTATCACTGAAAATATGAAAAATAAATGCATACATAAAGAAATGCAGTTATTTGGAAGGATTTGTAAGTTATAAAACATAATGATTTGGTAGATCTCAAACTGTAGAATATCTAGCAACACCTTCCTAACTGAGTGATGAAGAAATTAAGTCTGTAGAACACAGAGTACAAGAACAAATTGCTTCAGAGGAATAGAGCAAAGAAACTTTTCCTCAACATATTTTCCATAAAACAGTGGTTAGCATTTTACAGCTGTATTTCTGATGTACTATAAGCAGCTGCCTTCGGAACCTTTTTTCCAATTGCCAACCCACTGCACATTCCAAGGAAGGAAAGAAGATCCCATCTTCGTGAGTTCTGTCAGTTAAGTATGTGAACAGAAAACCTCACAAGAACACCTAAGAAATTGTAATAATAGTTTCATATGTCAAGGCTTACCAGGTCATTATAACAAGAGTGAAAAGGGACAGGAGTAGTGCTCAGAAGCAGACACATGCACAAGCAACCAGGTCTGATCCAAGGGACGGGCTAGGAAAGACTTCTACCTGAAGGTCTACCTGAAGGCTGCTAGAGGCTAGAGCATTAGAAGGTGCTAGAGGCCATTTAGAGCTAGAGCAAAGGGTTGGTAATAGGTAGCTTTCAGATGTTGCTGAAATGATGGGAGCTGTAGGAAGGCCATGGGTGCCTCATCCCTGAACCATAGGGACCTGTAGCTAGGAGTTCATCCTATATTAATGAGACACATTCAAATGGAGAAGGCCTGGAATCAAAGGAGCTGTCCATGTTCATATCAGTGGCCAGTTACTGTACTAAACACTAAGCAAGAGACCGGCGAGAGCAAATTACACAGTTCTACCATTTAATATGAATGCGGTTGGAACAAGCAGTTTCAGGAGTAAAAATGAGGGAAGTATCAATAAGTGAAATAGTTTAGGGCAATTTTATATTCTGCTTGAAAGCTCCCACTAGAATCCTGTGTTGGGGAAATTACATGTATTTTTATATGACAAGCATGATTGCACTGCTTTCCTATAGCTAGGTAGACAATACACACCCAGCTTAGTCATAATGTGTATTTCTGATTAGTTGCTTCATTCCTCCTTAGAAGATAAAGTGCTTTACTTCAGTGGCAGAGCACTTGCTTTGCATACAGAAAGGTCCAAGACATCACTGGCTACTCCAGCTATGGATGAGAAATACTCCTGTTTAAAGATTTCAGGCTCACAAAACCCAACTTTTTAATGGGAGAATAAAATCTCTGAAACATTACTGTAGCCTGACAAAAAAAAAAAAAGGATAGGAATGTACTCTTTCAGAGATTTTTTTATAGTCCCTGAAGGTGGTTGTTCCTTGGCTGAAAAACACTGGGCTTGTTAAGTAAACATATTACAGCATATGAAACCTTGCCTATTTCCCCCTTGGTTTGCTTTCTTCTGTGTAAGTGTGTGTGTGTGCTTGCATAAAAGAGCAAATACCACTGAACGTGACAGTACTGAATTATCTGATTTGATGTCAGAGTTTATTATAAGAAAATGGCAGCCTGCAACAAAGGAGTTTGTAGAATGGTGTATGGCTTGAATAGTGAGATATGCTTATGTTTCCTAGGATCTGCTTTGCAAAAGATTCTTGCTAGCAGCTGACAGGAGAGGACTCTATTTTCAACACATCTCCTTTTCCATTCTCATATGGATCTGGCACTGCTTATTTCCTGCCATTAAAAAGCTATGCTGCTGAAGCAGATGATTATTGAAAGCATTTGCCACATTTCACCCCAGAGGTGGTCGCATTTCATTTATGGGTGGAGTATTCCCTAGTTATAAAATTTATCCTTCAACTGTCAAGCACTTTGGGATTGTTCTGAGTGGCATGTGTTATATATTATTAATGCTGTGGCAGGACCACCATCTCATTGCAATCACAGTGTGGCGAATGAACTGCTGGCACAGAAATGAAAGAAATATTGGTAAATTCTTTACTGAAAGGTAATACTGCAGAGGGAGTAGACATGAAAGAAATGGGGTCATAGCTGCGTGATAAAGCTCATGTGTTGCACAGAGAAAGCCTCCAATCTATTGCTTAGCACAGCCTTCCCCAATCTGCTGTCTCTACATGTGTTATATAGATTAAAATAATTCCTATCATCACAGCCAGTATGACTCATGCAAAATTAGATAGATAAATAATCTGATCAGACTGTTCTCATTGAAAAGTAGACTTCTGTTTAAACTTGCACATGATATAGCAGTACAGAAATATAGCCACAAACTCCAAATGCCTCCACCAAAAGGAACAGCTGTAATACAATTCTCCCTATTTCTCTCTTTGGAACAAGTGGGCAAAATGACTGAAACAAATTATTTAACAGGAATAAATACAATTTATTAGAACTGAACTAGGTAGAGAAGTTCATGAGTTTGCATGGCTGATTGTAGAATAAAAAGCTACTAAGCAAGCAGGGTGGACCTGAAGGGGGACACTGCATGGGAGTGAAGGAGCTTTGACCCTTTGCTTGTGTTGTGATCCTGATCCCATTCAGAACTTTTTCTCACATAGTATGTGCTGCTTGCAGTGGGTAAAATTAGTTAAAGCTCATAAATTAACAATTATATAACATCACACCTCATTTACCCCATGTTCTATCAATTCTCCCTTACAAAGGAGATGGTCCAAAATGGTGCATGGATTCCAAGAGTAATAATATATATACAGTATGTCTGTGTGTGTGTGTGTGTGTCTGTGTGTATACACTCTATATCTATATCTACACACACACACACACGCGCGCACACACACACACACCACAGCCTTTTAACATTAGCCAGTGAAGCAATCCTCCAGACAGAAATGGTTGTTCATTTATGGACCTCCTCTATAGGTGGTGACGAAGTCTTTTGTAGGGAGGGGTATACAGCACATGATGCTCCTACATTTAGAAACCTATTAGAAACCTGCTCTCTACTAAGTCAGACCATTGGTATATATCCCAGTACAGATAACATGGGCAAGCAATAGTTCGTCAGGATTTCAGGTAGGAGTTCCCAGTCCTACTTAGAGATATCAGAGATTGAACTGGAGATCTTATGCATGCGTACTGTTAAAAGCAGAAGGCATCTTCTGTTCAGCCACTGTTGAATGGTTTTCCCATAAAATCCTAACTTCATGAAGGAAATATGAAATATTTGTTTTCTTCTCCTTCCTCCCACCCACTAAAATGAGACTGTAGTATGCACAGAGTCTTTTGCTGTGGGTCCAATAGTTCTGGATGAAGTTCTTTCTTTTCAGTATCTTCAGAAATTATATTAATCTATGAGCTTCTAAGAAATATGCAAAAAAGCTATTCCAATTTGGGGACGTAAATATATCATTTCAAAAAAAATCCAGGCAAGTTTCTCTTAGTGGGTGGTAAGACTGAAGCTCAGTTACATGGGTTTCCACCCCACAAACAGTTCCATGACAGTCTTTACTCTGCTCTTTCATTCTTGGCTTTGTACAGTAGGGAACTTTCCCTATGGATGAAAAATATGTAGGCTTTCCCCACCCAATATACAGTATTTGCCTGGAAATTTGGATCAGACAAAAGAATGGTGTTGCAATGCCTATCTCAATTAAGAATAGTACTATAATAGCTAACCACAGGAGTCAAAGCCTGATGGATTTTTTTTCATGGAAGTCATGCAAACTTTACATATATCTTATTTGTGTGAAAAGTCCATAAACAATGCTGTTTTAGTTCTTTTGTTAATATCTATAAGCTCTCTCCTCTTACAAGATATGCAACAATGCATGTATTTATAAGTTTATTCATAATTATCACCACAGTGTTTTTCAGGAACAAATTACTTAGGGTAATGTGTGCTAATAGCTACCTGTGGTTTTGGTAGCTTGAAGATGCATGAAATAACATTTGAATTCACAGGCATAAAAACAGGTTCAATTTTAAAAGGTTTATTAGCTGAATTAGGAAGTATTCTTTATATGCAGTATGTGTTCATTGAGAAGGTGAATGCTCGGTAATATTCTATGCTGTTGAAATTTGACAGGTGTAAGTGGACACTACCTTTTCTTTAAATCTTTATATCAAAAACAGAATGAATATTCATTAATTAAGGAATTATATATTTCTAAACTGATTTGGAAAAACTGCCTTAAGAAATTATATGCAAAATAATTACAGCAGGAATACCAAAAAGCATCAAATCTATAGTATAGCCTTTAAATGAGCAGCCAAAATGCATCAAGAATGAAAGCATATAAAACCTGTGGACTTGGATTCTGACTAGAGTTTTGGTTTTAGAGCCCAAGTAAATGCATAGTGGTTGAGGGATTGTCTGAAAGCAGATATTTAATTCTGGATAATGTCTATGTAAGCAGTAGTTCAGAATAGAAATCCACATGATTTGCTAAAATTACTTTTAAAATGTATCTGATATTGCAAGGGCTTGGACAGCATGAAGTGGGGAACTTATAAAATTCATGTTTGCCCTTTTCTGCCATTCATCAGCCATCAACACAAAAGTCTTACTTTTTCAGTGATAGTAATGAGTTTGTATTTCAGAGAATGTAGTTGGAAATTAGTAAACAAAACATTTAATCTTTGGTCAGGTTAAAATGACATTCCATGTTCCCACCAACAATGTAGGTTTTTTGTATAATAAGATATAAACATTTTTATAGCTTAGAAACCTTTTATAATCATCTCAGTTAAAATTGAGCAACCCACATCTCCTCCCAAAGTTTGATATAGCCCATGGAGTTCCCTTCTCAAAAAATCAGCTTACATTGTGGGTTGCCACTACATTTTATTTATTTATTATTTATTTATTTAGATTTGGAGGCCACCCAACTCTCAGACAACTCTGTGGCTTACATTACAAGGCAAACCACTTGAAAACATTCTCTGTACAGTAATTGGATTACAGTTAGAAAAAAGGATAAATGAAAAGTATCCAGGATGGTATAAACCTAAGCTTTATGAATGAATTTAGTATTCAGTTAACTTTAGAAGTAGTTGGACATTTATTTCTCTTTTACATTGTATGTTTTTCTTTGACATCCCTGTTGACAAGATATGCAGTTTTATAAAAAATCAAGTAGCTCATTGTGAACAATTTATTTTTTATTTAAAAGAAAAAAATGGCAAAGTAATTTATTAGAGATGCTGTCGTTTTTGCTAAGGCTCTTGCATCATTCTCAACTTGTAGCATTTTGGTTGGTCACTTCTGAAGGCAGAATATTTATTTTATTTATTCATATATTTCTGTTATAAAATGTTAATTTATAAACTTTTCTTTTCTTTTTTTTGCTTTGTCCCCGTCACTTTTCTTTTGAATCCTGTTTACAGTGCCCACTAGTTGTATGCATTCTTCTAGATTGCCAAACAAGATTAAAGAGATGCTACCAAGGATATAGAAAGGTAAGGATTTTTAAACTACAATTCGTCACTGCTATCCAGGTAAAGCAGATATAGAAGAAATATTAAAGGAAATGTTGCAGTTGATTGAAATCTATTTTACAAATCTCCCTTTTGTGAATAAATCATGTGAACAGGAATTATACAGTTAATATAGACCAGTGTCAGAATTGAGAGCCAGTTTGGTATAGTGGTTAAGGCATCAGGCTAGAGACTGGGAGTTCTAACTCGCCTTGGGCATAAAGCCAGCTTTGTGACCTTGGGCTAGCCACTTTCTCTCAGCCCTAGGAAGAAGGCAATGGCAAACCACTTCCAAAAAACCTTGCCAAGAAAACTGCAGGGACTTGTCCAGGCAGTCTCCAAGAATTGGACAAGATTCAATGGATTTTTTTTAAAAAGGCACATTTCTGTTCTTGCCCCTATGTGTTGCTGTTGAAGTCTTATGATCTAAGGCCCAATTGCTGGTGTTTACATCCATGTAAGTATACTGTAAATGTAAAAATAGCAACACTCAACAATTAAACACCCCTTTTCATGCCATTCAGTACATATTTTCCAACTTCGTGTGTCTTTTTGGTTTTTATCATCTACAACTGATCGCACAGCCTAAAAAGTAAATGAATTATAGGATGGCTTCAATAGCTATTTAATTATTTTAAATTCATTACATGATAAATTCTGCATACAGCAAGTACCATCTTAGAAAAGGGTTTCCCTCCTATGTTAAAGAAAAAGTGGAATGCCTCTTCTGAAGTGATGCTGATTGTGGTTTATGTGACATCTAAAATAATGAGATAGAAGCATGCATTACATTTCTTTGGTCACACTAACTGAAATCAGTAGGATTGAAGTTATGACTAACTCCAGTCCCAGGATGTCTACTTTAAATCTGGATCCAGTTCAAAATATTATTTTTCTATAAACTATTTGTAGGCCAGTGTGTTCAGATTTAAATGATAGGTCAATCAGTTGAAAGTATTATGAATAATGGTATAAGTATTTTTTCTAGGTTCTTGATTTTTTTTTAAAGATAAGGGCTGGGCAAATGTGTATGATTATTTTGTTGAGTAACAAAGTATCTTCTTTGCTCCCATGCTGTGGTAACTGGTTTTGGCACCTGATCTAATTTGTTTTTATTTTTCACCTTTCTCTCTCTCTCTTTCTCTCTTCCCTATTACTGTGTATTCTCTTTATCCATCTCCATCTCCCACTCTTTCCCAAATGAGCATACATTAAAAATTAATTTCAAATTAGGAAAAACAGACATCTCTGTTCCTGCCATAAATGCCACTTAGTGAACCAGCCACTAGGTCATGCTCAAGTGCAATTCAGTCTTGTTTTTCCCCACACAGAAAGCCATTTTTACCTTCACAATGTTTCAATTTTTTGCCAACCTGACACTTAATTTTAAAAGGAAAGCTGCAAATCAATTAAGCCTAATTCATATGTGCTACTATAGATGGAGCCAGGAAAAGCATTAGTTAGGTTTAGGCATTTGATTAGCTTGCATGGATAACCGAAAACTTTAGCTGCTTTGTTACAGAAACGTAAAAGCAGGAGAGACAGTTACGTGCCTCACTCTTAGAATTCCTGGTCTATCCAACTATATGAGATCAGGATATCAGATTATCTTTTTTGTGGCAGTAAAAGAAACAATGAAATCATCTTACTTCAGTCCTGGGGGTATAGTGGGGATGTCCTCCGGCAGAATGATAAAAACTCTTTTAGCACAATAACCTTTCTAAGTTTTAGAATGAAAAGTTGTTTATGCTGTAAATTCTTGGGAGATCAGAGAGTGGTAGGAGAATGGGTTAGAACAAATTCTGAATCATGTTGCTGCAAAAATTCATAATCACCTAGCTCAAAATATAAATTTTGTATCCGCCAAATGCCAATTTGCAAGGTTAAGAACATGTATTCCGTGATCCATGGGGCAGTGAATATATTGATAAAATATATTTTTCAACAGTATAAGGCAGCTAAGGCTGCTGTTATTTTTTGTGCACTAGTTTAGGATTTCTCCATCCTTATTTATCCTCACTACAATCCTGTGAAATAAACAAGACTAGGAGATATGAACCATCCCAAGTCATCCTTCCTCACCCATGGTTGAGTGAGGATTTAAAACACTGCTGTCTTGGTCCTAATTCAGCTCTCTGATCCCTACACCACATTATACTAAATTCACATATTGAATTTCTTGTTTCAAGCTGTATCCACTTTTTCCACATATATTCAATCATAAGCCATTCTGTCATAAGCCATTCTGTCAACCATCATTCAATGGTTAAAAACAAAAGCAAAATACTGGAATGTTTATTTACATAACTTCCCCATCTGTATATTAGTCCAGGAAATTCATGTTAGGTAAATTTTAAGACAAAATTCTCTAGCATTTTTCTTTCTGACTGATTGATTATCAAAAAAGTTTTAAGAAGGCAATTTTCCCTTAATTTTGTTTCCTACATTTGAGATTTGCTTCATTACAGGGCTCAATCATATACCCAGTTCCAAAGTGAAAACCAAATTAAATAATATAGTGCTGTGAGTTTCAGATGATGGATTAGAATGTGTGAAGCAGTCTTAGTATATGTTTTCTAATTTACAATAAAATAGGTATTTTGAATTTATTTTAAAATATGTAGGTTGCAATACAGTAGTCCTTGGGAAAGCATCCCATCATTTATAAGGTTTTTCACTGCTTCTGGGTCACAAACCAAATTCCAGTCTTGGAAGCAGAAATTTGAAATCAGAACTCCTTCCTGCCTACCTGATAACTTCAGGGTCTTTCTGATTCTAAGATTTGCAAATTCTGAATCTTTGGATCCTAAGCTCTTATTAGAAGAGTCACACATAGGTGCACTCCAATGCAACCTCTCCAAACTGAATTTGAAGTGCTGCAGCCCTGTTAAATTTGTTACTATCTGGCTCATAGAACTGCCTCATCATTATCTATGTCATAACAGATAAGTAAGGATCTTGCCCTCTCTTCTCTCTGAATCAGTCTTTTATTGTAAAAATAGAATTCTCACATCATGATCATTAGATTTTCACTATCTTTTGCAATATGAAGTGTTCCTGTTGACTGTGCCACCAATGCCCTTTTCAAGTAAACTCCAGTCCTTCTCTATTTTTTCCTTTTTGCTTTAGTCCCCTTCCCCCTTTTTGTCCCCTTCAAGTCAGTTTTGACTAGCGCCTGAAGTTTCCTTAGCAAGGTTTTTCAGAAGTGGTTTGTCATTGCCTGCTTCCTAGGGCTGAGAAAGAGTGACTGGCCCAAGGTCACCCAGCTGGCTTTGTGCGTAAGGCGGGACTAGAACTCACAGTTTCTAGCCTACACCAAACTCTCTTATCCCTTTGCCACATTGCATACTCAGTGGCAATTGAGCATGCTCATTGGATTTATTAGAGTTTTAGAGTTTCTTTCTAAAGATTCCTTGCTGATTGGCCTCATTTCTGGTTACAGTCTTGTCAGCGCTCATCACATGAATTCACTTTTGAAGGGGTTGATGATTTCCACATTCACTTTGCTTTTCTCTTTATTTTTATTTATCCATCTTAAATACTTATTTGGCTAATTACTGCTAAGATTTCCAAATGAGAAATTATAGTATCAAACCTCTCACAACAACATTCAAAGTACTTAAATTAAATGTACTATATAGTTGCAGCATTTGAGTTACAAAGAATAGTCCTTCGGAATAATGCACAGAGGTCTTTTTTTTAAAATAAAAAAAGCACAGACATTAGATTATGAATAAAACAGAACACTCTAAAACTTTTGGCAAAGAACACTGGGGAAACTAGTCCTGAAAATACAATTAACATTAATTATTTTAAAATCAACGTATCTTCAAGTTTTAGGATTACGTCCAGTTTCAGTTATGTATCTCAGATAACACAGCCAACAAGGCTAACTAATCTACTAAAATGTATTTTCCTTCATCACTGCCCTTTCCTTCTAATTTTTTTAATGGGTGGAGGAAATATAGATTCAGTAAAAAAAAAAAATCCATCAAGGAACTTTATTTACTGTCATTGGAAAACTGCTGTTGATCTCTCTCTCTCTCTTTCTATGATCTGATAGAGGAGGTAGAGGAAGAACTGTTCATACCATCAACCATATTTCTTGAATATGGAACCCATGACTTTTGGTATTAAACAGAATACCTCACAACATTGTGTTAATATTTGATTGGATTTTACTTTCATATGAGCTAATGAACAAATAACGTTTTGCTGTCAGGTTTATTATTTGTTCCTTGCCAGCCGATCATTGTAAAACTTGTATCCCATATCAAACTCTGCATTTTTTGATTTGGTGTCTTCTTCATTTCTTCATACTCTTTGAGGACCATTACACAGGAGTTCAAATTACTGCAGTCCAAATTTCTTGAAAGGTTTTCCAAGATTTCTCCTCATTTAATTTTAGATCAGCCCACTTTTGCATGCTTACTTGTTATATTATTATCACTTCTCTTCTTCTAATAGCACAAGACAGTATTATCTCCCAACAAATCTGTGAGGTTAGTTGAGCTAAGGTAATGACTGTCCCAGAATGGGAAATAAAAGAATTCTGCAACAGATCCTGCTTAGCATGGAAGTTGAACAATTGCTTCCAAAGTATTTATGGTGGGATGAACTCCACTTATGCTTGTAGCTAAAGCATAAGTCTGGCAGTGTTTGGTCTCATTTATAAACATCTGTGGAAGTTGGGGTGAGAGGGTTGAGTTACTTTATTGATTATGTGAGGTGGCCTGGAAATATACAGTACATAGGACAGAATATCCCATTTCATTTACAATATCACAACATGCCCTGCACTTCACAGAGATGCTGGTTCTTTACTGTGTTTCTGAAATTGACAATGCAGCTATATGGAATTACCAACTAAAGTTATAAAACTCAGTGGTGTTTCCATATGTTAACCATTTATCTTAATCTCATTAACCTTACAGACACAAGTTATGGTGGCAATCCGGCAGAATTGCCAGTATGAAATCATATGAATAATATATGTATGGAAATGCTTAGACGTTGCATCTTGGCTATCATCAACTGGATGATGCTCCAAAGTCAAAAGGTACAGTTTGTCCTTCAAAAGGACAATAGATTCCTGTGTAGAAAAAAAAAAGTCAGTGACAACTTAAAAAGTGGAGTTAGCGTGCAACCTGGGTCCACAAATGAAAAAGCATGTGTAAGGCCCATGTATTACAGGAAGTCCTACTATACCAACCACTAATTCAGCGACCAAAGTTGCAACAGCTCTGAACAAGTGGTTTTTATTACTTGTCCTCAAAGTTCCAACCATCATACCAACCTCATGGTCACATGACTGCAATCTGGGCACTTGCCAACCATTCGCACTTATGACAGTTGCAGCTTCCTGCAATCACATGATTGCCATTTTCAGCCTTCCCTGCTGGCTTCTCCCAAACAAAGTCAATGGGGGAAGCTAGCAAGGAAGGTCACAAGTTATTTGGGTAAGTCTCCCACATGTGACAGTAGCCATTCCCAGGCCCAAAATCACTTGTGTGCACTGCTGTAGCCACCCATGCACCCTCCCCTACCCGGCAGCAGCCACTTACCTGCCAGCCTGCTTGCAAGCTGCCTGGGACTTGCAACTTCTGGTTGGTTTCCCCACTGACTTTGGTTGTTGGAAGCTGGCAGGAAGTTGCGAGGAGGTCCTCACTCAATGACCCGCGATTCTCACTTAATGATGGCAGTGGGGACTGCCAGGATTACAGTTGCTAAGTGATGTGGTCATGTGATGTCATGCTTTGTGACTGCATTGCTTACCAATGGAAATTCCGGTCCCAATCACCATCATTAAGCAAGGACTACCTGTATATGGATCATTCATATTTATAAACACAAAGAGAACTGTGTATATTCCTGATCTCAGCAAAGAACATACAGCAAGACTGTCTCTAAATTTCAGGTCTTGAACCAAACAACCATAGTGAGTCCACATCCCAGTTGGCTCTACCTCTGCTCTTACTATTGCCTATTCACTTGCCCTCTATGGGCAAGTGATCTAGGAAAGAAACAAAGGGGATTAGCATTAACCTATGGGGAGATCCACACTTTTCTGCTTGGCCTTTCCCCAGTACAGGCCACTCACCACTTCTTTATGATGTTGTCCTTCTACCCTGGCCCACTGCAAATGCACACCATGCCTATGTTTTCCAGCTTCAGTTCAAAACTGCCAGTTTTGGATCCCAGATGTCTTATACCCTTCAGAATGGAATGTTTCCAGTGCTTGATTCCATTCTAGTAGCAGCCCCAGCTCCGACTGGCTGCAGTGCCTTGCAAGCTCCCTCCTCTCCATCGACTGGTTGCTGCCCTGTGCAGCCATTTCATTCAGGCTGCTGTATTCTATGCTTTTTTAAAAAACAATATTGCATTTGATCCAGTGATGGGCCGTTAAGTCAATAAACTATCCTTACCCCTAAAAGTTCATGTTCTACTTAACTCTTACATCTCTCACTGGAAACTCTTTCAGTCCTGCCCAAATTAGATGAAACAGGATATATTAGATAGATAGAACAGGTAAATACGAAGTAGAGGGAACGATTCCTGAGGTCAGCACTGAACATCTTGCTTGGGTATTGGGCATGCTAAGTGTCTGTAGATGGCAATCCCTGAAGTCAGCTTTGACAGACGGTCTAGAATGCTACAGTTGCTGTTTTTTTAAAGGAAAGCTTGAAGAGCTTCTGATACCACTGTTTATTCACTGTTACTTCTAACAAGTTTATTGCATATCTGCATGTTGTTATACATCACGTTATAAATGTCTGAACTGAATATGCTCATAACCAACTTGTAGTGTGCAAATATTATAGACAGCCACATGTCATAACTGAGATATGTTAGCACATA
This sequence comes from Candoia aspera, assembly GCF_035149785.1. Lineage (NCBI taxonomy): Eukaryota > Metazoa > Chordata > Lepidosauria > Squamata > Candoiidae > Candoia > Candoia aspera. Next base: position 40,046,490 of record NC_086160.1, read on the forward strand.
ACTCTTCTGGGATATTTTCTGAATTGTATTTTGCATATTTCATAATTATATGTGGTCTCCACACATCTAAAACATTAGTCATACTAGAAATATGGTTTCTAGGTAGGCTTAAATATTAATCTGTCTTTACTTTCATACTTTAAACTCTTGGACTTTTTAAAAAAACTTGCATCTTAACCAGGGATGCTTTGAGATGGAAGTCTTTGAGCACTACCAGGAAAAAAAAACACTGCATAACTGTACTATATTTCTTTAATTATTTTTTCCTAAGGAAAAGGATGGAAGAAGCAGTGGGGACACTGGAGTATTACAAATGAAAGGTGGATTCCCATAAAATTCCATAAATGAGGCATTACAGCTGTACTATAAAAGCTTTGGCTGGAAACACCTCAGATGTGAAGCTATGTTTCAGAGTCAACTTAGGCAATACGTAAATATATACAGTATGTCAAATTAATGCATCTCTCTCTATTTTTAATTAAATAACAGTGCAAGTGATTGGGGATCAGGATGGATAATGACGACAGCTCTGACTCCAGGATAAATAGTACCTTCAGTAGGGGGAGAATTTCAAGCAGACTGCTACATAGGTCAGAAAGGTTAAACCTTTACTCCTCTCATGCCACATTCCAGATTGGTCCCCTGTGCTGTGATTTAAAAAATAAAAAATGTCAACTGCATTCACCCATTTTATGTATTGTCTGCTTTGGTCCTCTCTCTCTCTCTCTCTCTCTCTCTCTTTCTTCTTTCTTTCACCTTTCTTCTTACATGGCTGTGCATAGACCCAGTAGAAAAAAAATCTCAATATTCAAAGGATCCAGACTGCACACTTATTTTCTGAAACTTTTTCCAGTTATACAGATACCTGAAGCTGAACCTGTTTCTAAACTGGCATCTGGACATAATTACAGAGCCTGCAACATCTTTTGCAGAGTAGAAATGTAGACATAAGAATTCCATTTTTATTGACCATATGCTTATAATTCTTCAAGTGCTGCAGAACACATGTTGCATCTTATTTCTGCCTGCTGTAAGAGATTCTTTGCTATGGGATAATAAATAGAACTGGCACAACAAATAAGATTGCTGATGACAAGCCAACATTTTATAGCACAAATATTTGAGTCTAAGGTTGCCAGAAAAGTGTGATAAAGCGAATGCCATGTAGTGACTGGATTTCCAAAGAGGGAAATGCAGTTGAAGGGGAAGGCTGTTCTCTTTTGAAAGTTCACTTTCAATGTTTTTTTTTTTTGTCATGGATTAGGGAGAGCTGCCTTTAGTGACAGCATGTGGTCAATTTGAGATTCAAATTTTACCTCAGGCTATATCTTTTAAATCTCTGCACTTGTGCAATCTAGGAATTAGAAACATCAAGGGTTCCAGAAAGATAATAGAGCAGAAACAACAATATAAGAACCAGTTAATTGAATGAAGAATTGGACAGAGCTGAATAATGAGTACTAAAATGGATGCCCTATGAAACAATCTTCATTACAGATCTATAATTGGAATATAGTGTGTGTGTGGTCATAATGTTGGAAAGCAAACTATCTATTGGAGAACGGTTTCTCTATGATTTTGCAAAAACCGTTTCCAAACCATTTACTTTCTGAGGACAAAACAATGAACCCCACATTTGTGAAAACACACATCAGATCTCAGTATAAGTTTGTTCACTCCAGGTGAATGGAGCTGGTTTCTGGGAAGGTCTCTCACAGGCTAAATGGCAGGCACACAGGCAAATGCAATTCAGGCAAGCATCATGGTCCAAGTTAAAAACCAATAAAAAAGGGCAGAAGATGGTCATGATTTTCACAGTGCAGAAAAATTATTCAGTCTGAGAAACATGTTTTGAGATCTGTCCAGGAAGGACCCACCCAGAGGAAGGAAAGCAATTTGCAATAATTTTCCTGGAAGAGAAAAATGAGAGGTTACAGCAGCCAGGGAAGACAGTGATAGCTGCAGTCCAGACTGCACACTTTACAAACCGCTGCCAAAGTGACATAGGATTGTCTTAAACTGGTTTAAAGGCAAGCTGGCATGAACACAGAACAGGAGCAGTTTAAACGTGCAGTCGAAGAGTGCAGTGCAGACATGCCATTAGCCACCAAGGTTTAGGCATGTGTGTCCCTGACATGCCATTAGCCTTCAGCAGATGGGTCAGGTAACAGCTCCCAGAACCCCCATCCAGCAGCTGGTATATGCTAGTTTGAAAGCCAAATGTTTTTTCCCCAACATATATGAGAACATTTAGAAATCAGAGTACTGTATATTTTAGGCTCCTCGCACCCTCCCGCCTGTCTTTTAATGATTATAAGACATTCTCTCTTCAGCCCTGGCCTCTTGTTTTAAAGTAATTAAATTCTGGCGGTTTCACTTGGATGCTGGGCATTTGGCCGGTTCACATGGCTTATCCACTGGAGTTCAGCACAGTAGGTTATTCTGTTGCCTGATGCCTGTGCACCAGGGGTGGCCAAACATTCTTGACATATTGGCTGCCCAGAAATTTACTGCTTGGCGCTCTTGTAGCCATGCCAGAAAGGCTGCCGTTCTTTCTAACGGACAGACTGCATTTCTTCAAGCCGCAGACTCTTTGCCTGCTCACCCTTCTCAGCCTCATTATAGTCACTATCCTACATTTCCTTTTGGCGCAGGGCTCTGCATTATTTCAATTTGGCATAAGCTTCCCCTCTTAGACTCTGCCGAAGAGAACTAAGTGGAACTGGACAGGAATAAATGTAAGCAGGTGATTATGGCAGAATTCTCTCCCTACCCCCCACTCTTTCTCTTTCTCTTTCTCTTTCTCTTTCTCTTTCTCTTTCTTTCTCTGTGTAGGAGAGATCAAACAGAGGGAGGGAAGGAGACAGATATAATAACAATATTTTAACTTTCCATCTTTGAGGCTTCCCTTACAACATTTTTTAAAAGCAAGCTTAAAAGGACTGAATTTCCCCCAAATATAGCAGCCTAATATTGTATATTAGTTATAGGTTCATATTTCTAAGGCCATCTACCATAAATCCCCCACAAAAGATAGCAACACATTGAAATGATATAAATCAAAGGTTTCAATTATTTATTCTAATCACTGATATATTAAATCTGAAGAGCAAAATGAATATTTGAGCAGCATCCAAGGGAAGATTGATATTCACGGGTGCAGCTAGGGCTGAAATCCATATCTGTGTTCTCCTTTGCCTGTTCAGATACCTGGTAACCCTAATTATGTTGCTTCAGTATTCAAATAAATTTCTATATTTAGGGTTTGAGAATACGTTTGTCCAAATAGCCTGGTCCCATGTCACAAGGGCTCTGGTTCAGAACCAGCAGGTTTGTTTTCAGCCTTCTGTGTGTTTCTTATGTGGTCCTTAGCATGCTCTTGGCCAAAAGGACTCAGCACTGGCTGCAAGCATGGAAAATACATGGTGGGCCATGAGATAAAGAAACACTGTTGGGAAATGTGTTTCAGTTGCACGTAGCACTGGAAACCATATTCTGCTGACCCTGTTTATAACATTGTGAAAAATAATACATACTTATTATGCTTATGCTCTACTCCTTTGTTAGTTTGTTTAAAATCAAAATGCTACATAATATCAACAGTACTAGAAGGCAGGCAGTGCAGAATGTGAAGGAACTGCACACCATGTGTACAAGATGTAAAATATTGATTCTGAAACAACTCCCTTCAGAAGTTTGTATCTTAAAGTGAATTAAGGGAGAGTGAACTGATTTAGAAAAACAAACAAGCCAAATGCACTGCTCTAAAATGTTTCCAGACCAATTCCAGGCTTCTCCCAAATGTTTTTGCATGGATTTAGAGTTGTTTCTTTGTTTTGTTTTGTTCCATCCTCTGTTTGGTTGTCTTGTACTTCTCTGGTGGTCTCATGTCTGTGGTGGCATGAGACAATATTATATTTGCCACCAGGTCTATCTTCTTTTCATCCATGCCCTACTGGAGATATTTATGGACTCCTTTTCTGCATTCCTCCAACAACATCCCCAAAGGCCACAATAAAGTCTTACTGTATATTTAAATTTCACTGAAAACTTACTAAGTATGAGTTTCAGAAAAATTCTCTGTCACAGTGCATATGTGGGGAAAAAAATACAGATTAAAAATCATTCAGCTAGCAGGCTGTCTTTTAATAAAAAAATAGTTCTCTGCTTGTTAGGGTATAATTTAAGATGAACTTCATTTCTTCCTAATGTCCTTCAGTTGATCTTTTCTTTTTGAACCTGTAGATTGATAAGAAATGAACTGTTTATGACAGATGCGAGCTAAATACAACACAGTTGTATGTGCATCAGCAAACATTTTCCAACTCCATGATACTTAACAGCCACAACAAAATGACTTTTTCCATCTACAGAAATGAACTTTGTGATAATAAGCAGTAGTTCACATGAGTATTGAAAACAAATTTCTAGGCCTGAATGTGCTGAGAAGCACCATTTTCTGGCACCTTGCTCTAGTTGATGGATCTTGGTCTTCACATAGAAAACAAAGTAAATTCAACAAGACCACCCTGATTTACAAGGTTTCCAATGTTTCTTCTTCTGTGACTGCCAAGTGGTTAATTCCCTCTGATGCAGTACCTTATAACCAGCAGTTCCTATACAGCCTTTGTTAAGGAACAGTGCCAGCATGGCTTCATTATTTTAGACCAAAAGCTGGCCTCAGAACTGGCAATAACAAAGCAAGGAAGCCATCATGAAAAACCCAAGAATTGTCAATGGACTAGCACCACTGTGTTAGCTTCTTGAATGATGACCTGGTATCAGAGGGCAGCAATGTATCTTGTCATGCATGAATTTATAATAAGAAATGGAAAATAAATAATGGCTGTCTGTTATGTGCTGTGGCTACCAGATATGGATTACAAACATTCAAATGACCATTAAAAAACAGTTTTCTGTATTTCTTTGATGCCACCTCAAAGTGATATGATCTTTTTCAGCTCAGACCTGTTGCTGCTGCTGCTCTCTCTCTCTCTCTCTCTCTCTCTCTTTCTCTCTGTGTGTGTCTGTGTGTATCTGTGTAGAGAGAGAGAGAGAGAGCTTAGTAAATTTTGGGGTTTGAGATGCTTGCCTCTATCACTTATAGAACTTTTTGGGAGAGAGAGAGAGAGAGGGAGAGAGAGAGAGAGAGAGTTTTCCTGTTTTGCCAAGCTATATCAGCCAATGTATGTGGGACTATGTAGCAGTCTTAATGAATAGGCATATACTGTAGGCATTAATGGTATGCATGTAAAACTTTAAGAATGGGACATGTGTCATGGAGAAAGGAAAGCAAAATGGACGTGTCTCTCTTACAAGCTTGAGAAAGAAGATTCAGGGAAAAGAAGTGTCCACTTCAGACAGCATTGAATTTATGAGCTGAGGTCATATTTTAAAAAAATGATTTGTAGATTCCACAGCAAAGTCAAAGTTCAGAAATACCACTATCCAAATAAATGGAATGCTTTATATCTGTTTGAATCTGAAAAAAAATACTGGACCAAATTAAAGAGTCATGCATACCCATTAGAATTACCATGTCACTATAATCAGATAATGGCAATTTTTCACCTCAACATACATATAGAGAACAGCTTGTATGAGCATGTTTAATGGCTAATGAATAAATAGCAATGTATATGGGTCCCCCAAGATCTTTGAATTATATCCATGAATACTAGAAAGAATAAACAAAACCATTTAAAAGGATCCACCATCTATGACATAGGTACTGAAAACAGAATGAATTTATAGGACACATTTATAGTTAGGCATTAAACTTGGAAAAATGTCTAGCTTTGATATTTAGCCAGAAGCCATCAATAAGATGACTTAGCTGTTTTGATGTGGGTACCTGGCCTATAGAATGCAGAGCTTTGTGTGGTTTCAGATAACCAAAAGAATGAAAGCTCAAGCTAGAGAATGAGTGATGGGCAAGAATGGAAGAGAGATTTTTATCTCTAAAATTAAACAACAGGGGTGGGGGAAGACTTCAATTGCCTCAAATCCATTAAAAAAACCCTCTGGTATGTTTTCTCATCTAAAACAAAATAAAACAACAACAAACCACTTATGCCCTGGAAAGTTTGCCTTGAACTTTCCATCACTTTGGGAAGGATGGATAAAGTAGTATCTCAACCTCTCCAAAAATGCAGTGAAACAGGAGGTTTCCCATACATTGTTGATATCTTTGTGTTTGGCCTAGTTCTCACTGAGATGGAAACCAGTGTCTGGGTGAACATCTTCAACCTGTAGACTCAATTCAGTGGTATTACCACCACTGATACATATTAGTTCTGAATTCTGGATATATGGTCTAAGCTATAAATGCAAATTCAATCTACTCATTTCCTACTCATTCATCCCCTTGTTATCCCCCCCCCCTTCTAACTTTTGCTTATTCCCTAACTTTTCCAGTTCCCAATCAACGTTGATAGGCTGTTTCAGAGATTGTAATCCATAGACCCCTGTTGAGACCTATTTCATAGTAGGAGCTGGTGGGCACTCACCAGACTTCTTGCCATGTTGCTAATCATCTTCCTGGCTGGTGTTGCTTTTTCTGACCTTTGTCCCTGGGTGATTATGCAGATTGATTCCAGACTGAACCTGAAAGGCAACAAATGGGCACTGGAGACATTAACAAATGAATCTATGAATCTGCATATTTCATTGATGATGCTTGCCTGCTGAACCATTCTACATCCTGGTTTTGCAGGCTTAACTGCTTATCCCAATAGAGTATCAGATCTGCACAACATTCTTAAATGCCATTCTATGATTCAGAGTTTAGATAGCCAGAGGTATAATGCAATGGTCTTTTGTTACAATGCTGTTAAAAAAGGCATACTCCATTTATTAACATTTCCAGTTTGCACCAGAGAGATTCATAACAATACTGACAGTATCCTCAAGGATCATCTATAATCATACTCACAGTATAAATAAATTTATATCTTTTTATTATTATTTTTACTCAAAGAGCTATAATTTTGTTTAAAAACTCTATCATAAACCAGACATCCAAGACCAATCAACTAAACAACCAGTAATTAAATCTTACAGATGTATAGGCATTACTAAATTCTAAGGAGAGGTACCTTAATTGAATTCATCTACATGTACTTCTAACTGGAGAAGTCTGGCTTGTAAAGTGCAATAAACAGCTTTGTGGTTTGACACTAAAGGTGACTTGATTTCTAGTTGCAGTGCCATAAGAGGAATTACAGCAACACATTTCTACATGGTAATTTCTTGGGTACTGCAAGTTCATGATGGTAGTTTCCCATTGAGAAAAATTGTTATCTTATGCTGCTTCCTGGTTTCTCAGTTCTTCTCCTACCCCATGGAGTGACCACATATTTCACCAATGATTTTAAAGTGAAAGGGGAAGCAACTCTGCAGACCCCTCACATTGGCTGATCATTTTTGTTTAAGTCACTAAAAGACAAACAGCACAATTTACTGAACTTACCAACAACAAACTCCATAACTTACCTACTTCACATTTCCTACCACCTTTCATTCTGTTCCTTCTTCTTTGACCTTCTTTGCTAACTATGGTTGCATTCAAACATTAAACCTGACCTTTGAACCTTGTTTTTTTTTGCTTTGCACAGTACACTTAACCATAAATAACTCAACACTCTGAGTTGTCACATCATGCTAATCCATATACTGTACCTACCCACATGAGACTAAGAAAAGTTAACATTAATCAAGAGGAATGTTGTGCAACTGCATGTGTGGGTCTTTCCCTGACTGGCAATCTTACAAGTTCTGCCTGTTTCAAAATAGTATTATATCATGGGCATCTGGCTCCTAAAGAGATTGCCAAAACCTGTGCTAAGCAGCGACATCATGTGAGCCAATTGATGTCATTGGAGGTACAGCTAAAATTTAGCCATCAAGAGTGGCTTTAAAGCAATGGCGTGCTTTGAAGTGGTTTTTCCTGGCAGAAATGCACTTGCAAGAACTCCAGCTGAGATGCCCATAAGGGAAACTCTTGCTAATCTCAGCCAACCCATATTTCCCCTCTCACTGAGGAAGGCATGAGGTGGCGGACATATAACCGAATTTGCAAAAGCTTTAGTTGAGGTGCCTATAAATGGCAGGAAGGCAGGCAGAGCCTGAGGAAGGGCCCTAACAGTGGCTCTAAAAGTTAGATGGACTGTCTTGACAGATCAGATTAGGCCTGTGGGCTAGAGATTCTGTTATTGATTGAGAAGCCAAGTTGTGGTTGGTTTCTACTTCATGATAAACACATACCATACCTGTTGCTTCTGAACCCATCCATGCCTATACATTTGCTCTAGTAAATATTATTTATATGCTATAAGACACATATAATGTCTAATTATAACAATTTACAGGAGTTAGCAGTTCACATAAGAATGTATTACAGATGGCTGCTTGTAATGACAACTTCAAAATCTGCAAGAAGGAATTCTTGGAGCCAAATTTGTTTCAGTTCTAATAAAATAAACTTTTAACCCTCTTCAGATGTTTGATGCATATTGGAAAAGAAACAGCATTTATGGTTTTGTTTTGTGGTTGCAGATGAGATGTTGCTGTTTTTTCATTATTTTGTTCATATTATAAATCATGCATCTGTTAAGATTTTCGTCTGACACTGTTTGTTGTCCTGGGAACATTCACAACTAAAGGTAGAAGCAATAAATATCAATAAATAAATGAAGGCAAGTGTGTGTTTCATCCTGCAAGGTTCAAAGACCATATTATGAAATGTTCTCTGCTGGACTACATTCCTCAATTTTTCTGCAGGACAGTTGTCTAATAATATATTGCTGAGAAAGATTAAAATGGTCTGCAGAATGGAAGGTAGCTCATCAAAATGTATAACTTCCAAATCTACCATAAAGGCTTTGCTTTAACCCTGCATTGTGTTCCAAATTCCGTGAACATTGTTAAAGCCATGACAAATTCTAAACTATGTAGGTGCTCTTCATTAAAAATACCATGAAGGAGCACTAAGTGAATGAATTAGCAAAATACAATTCCCAAAGCTGCCCTTTAGCCTTCTGACACTACACATCCAGGTCACGAGTAATGCAGCCTGAGGGTTAGATATTGTGATCATGTAAATTAGCAGCATTGCTTTGATGTAAAGGTTGATGTACAATTGCTGCATAGGTTGATGCATATATGATTTCAAGGAATGATTTCAGAATGACAGAAGAAACAAACACTAAACAGATTATTGAACTATTCTTATGTTTGCATTACTATTTCTTATAATGAGAAATGTCCATTTTTTTCCTTGCTAATTTACTCCATATTTAGGGGAAAACGTGCAAGCATGATTCTCACCCTCACATAAACATACAGAATTTAAGAGACAGTCTTATGTCTTTTGTGTCCCTTTATCTGAATTAGTTACCTGCAAATGGAGGTAGTGGAATATCTTTGGAAGGAGAAAAGCACAGTTGTCTATAAGTAGTTGATTCTCAACAAGAAAAAGGTATGGATAAAGATGTGTTGCATAAGGGTAATGGGAATGCCATCATATAGACTAATAGAGAAGTGATAGAGAAAATGTATATTATATTAATATGCCAAGGGAAAAAAGGGGAACATGGCATACAGCTTGGTTACATAAGGGACTGCTTGTGTCCCATGGGATCCACCTGCCCAATTTGATTTTGCAAGATTGGCATGCTTCAGTTTCCATTGATTAAAGAATGCTGTCTATCAGGACCCCAAAAGTGCACCTTCTCTGTAGTAGCATCTGCCCCTGGAATGAGGTTCCCTTGAGGTCCAGTGGCCCACCACCCTACTGTTGTTTAGAAGGGCCTTGAAGATCTGGCTCTTTGCCCTCCCTCTTTGGCAAGGAAGAATGAAGCTTCCTTGCTTCATTCTTTTCTGGTTTGTCATTCTTGCTATCCTTCATTTTCATAAGTGAAAATAAATTAAAATTAAATAAATAATATTAAGATAAATAAATATTCATTTTATTTCTACCCACTGCAATCAAGAGTCTTGGCAGCTTATTATACAATCTTTAAATTACACTACAGGTAATCCTTGCTTAACAATCATTCATTTGTTGATGGTTTGGACTTACAACAGTGCTGAAAAAAGATTTACAACCAGTCCTCACACTTATGACCATCGCAGTGTCCCCATGGTCATGTGATCACAGTTTGGGTGCTTGGCAACCAGTTTATGACTGTTGCAGCATCCTGTGGTCATGTGATCTCCGTTTTTGACCTTCCCGGCCAGCTTCTGGCAAGCAAAATCAATGGGGAACTGCATGATTCACTTAATGACTATGTGGTTTGCTTAATGCCCGCAGTGATTCACTTAACAACTGCCACAAAAAAGGTTGTAAAATCAGGTTGGATTTGCTTACTGACTGCTTCACTTGGCAACCAAAATTCTGGTCCCAATTGTGGTTGTTAAGTGAGAACTACCTGAAAAATGTCCATGGTACAGTAATTAAGATAGGAAATTAATTTTTTTAAAAAAAACAGCTACTCAGTAAATAGATGGCAATTCTTCAGAGTTCAAAAACTGTCCCAAATAATTCTGCTTTTAATCATTTATGAAACACTAATAATGTGGGAACTGGTTGCATTTCATGGGAAAGGTATTCCAATGGGTAGATGTAACCAGAGAAAAGCACCACCTATGAGCCTGCACTAAAGAAAAGAGCATGAAATTTCATGATTGCCATAAAATTATGTGAATTTCAAAGCTCTAGAGATGTATAATCAGCTGTTATTTAGTGTAAAGCATGACTGTGTACCTGAGAAGTATATTGATCCAAGCAGTCTTTTGTTGGGTGAATATAATTTATAAATTTTCAGTGTGAATGTGTGAACTTCCAAATGGAATAAACATGAATTAGAGGGGAATTACCAGAAAATCCCAAGATTTCATAAAAACCTTCTCTCCTTCTCCCCTACCACCACCTCCCCCACCACTAAAGATCACTAGACAAGGGAGGGGACAAATGAATGAGAGGACTGGCTTGAAGGTGACATGGGTACAGCAAGCTTTCAAACTCTGACTAGTCATCTGGGCAGATAAAGGCAGCTGATAGAGAAGGTAAATGTTATTAAAGTGAAATGACAACATGGTCAAGTAAATATTAATATGGTGGGCCACAATTTAAAATACACAATGCTATGTACTAATATTTTATATGGAATTATAAAAGCATACATGAAATACAACAATAACCATAAAAAAGCCCAAAACAGGCAACATGTGTAGCCCAATAAACAGACACAAATATTGCAACTGGAATGCTCACCAACAGATAAAAGGCTAACTATATGCGTTTTGGCTTATTAGCCTTCATCAGTAGTTAAAAGCATAACCAACAGACTGAATGTAGTTCTGGACAAGTTAATACCAAGATAATAAAGCTGTGAAAATGAAAGAAAATAAGTAAAGGGAATTGTTAAAATAGTCATATAACTGGAGAATATTAAAGGGTTATTAAATAAGGTTATTAAAGGACAAAGAAGAAGAATGGAAGCGGGCACAGCTCTAATATGCATAGCAGGAATACACTAGAAGGTTTTGCTGTAGTGTTCCACATGTGTCCTTTCTTTTTGCATTAGTCCTTTCAGCTGTTTATATACACAATATTCTCTCTCTCTCTCTCTCTCTCTCTCTCGATCCCCAGTTTCAACATCTTCTTTTGGTTTGAGTGAGCTTGTTTGGAAGAATGATCAAAATGAATTTCCATGCAGCCCCGCATTAAAATTGGTACTTGAAATCACAGCTTTCATGAAGTCAAAGAAGGAAAGGTACACATGCCCCAACATTACTAGACAAAGCTGACCTTCCAGAAAACAGTCTGGGCAAATGTAAAAGGGAACATATGCCACTATTTCAAACACATCTTTCTTCTGTATAGTTTAGATGCCAATCTCTAAAACATCTATGCACAGCTTGCATAGCAGAATTTAATGACAGTTAACTAAGGGTAGAATTTGGCCTAAGACACACAGGGAAGCAAAGAAAAACATGCCATATATTTCCTTGGACTTTGCTAAACTTTTTTACAAAGTGCAGTGGACTCTGATTGTGTTGTTATCTCTGCTAAAAGCCTACAATATAGCAACCATTCCCACTCATACTGGCCCTCCAAGTTTCAGCAGTATACAAATATATACATCTGCATAAGAGCAACCTAGGGTTTGGATTGGGGAACACCACATGCAAGATAATTTAATTTCTGTATAATAACAGCTCCTTTATTAATTTCTATAAAAAGGAAAGAGAAGAAAATATTGTGAACAAATAAGGCACATGCATGACTAAAAACAGGGTCAGGCAGATATATTTTTCTCCTCCTAGCTCTTATGTAATTTGATGAAGAGAATTTCCTTGAGAAATTATTTCAAAGGAACTAACAAATTCTGCTAATTTCTGCTGAGTGGAATGTACTTTTCTTGTATTTACTGAATTAGGATATGGCCATAGATTGTACAAGTAGATTTCTTTCATGGTACAATCATCTCACCAACAGCCTGTTCCCTCACTGGCTTCCCATATGTGTTGGATAAGTCTCCTGAGAATACCAGCCAACAAAACAAAACAAAAAATGGATCATTGAACAAATCAATCTAGAGTTTTTACTTGAAGCTCAAGTGGCTTGGCTCAAATTATTATATTTTGGACACATTATGTGAAGACTTCTCTCTCTTGAGAAGACTATTATGCTGGGAAATGTGAAAGGAAAGAGAAGAAGAGGGCAACCAGCAGCAAGGTAGATGGAATCAATTACAGCAGTGATGGGTACACCATTAGAAGACCTGAAGAACCAGGTTGGAGACTGATCCTCCTGGAGAAAATCTATCTATGACATCACTAAGAGTTGACACCAATGTGATAACACATAATCAATCAATCAATCAAATATATTGTGATTAATCCTTATGTCACATTAACAATTACAATATGGTCAACAAATTTGGTGGTCCCTGTAGGCCTTCTCTGGGGCTTTCAATGGCCGTATGTAGCCCTGAGTTTTCAGGTAGTAAAACTCTGACTTCTGCCTTCCTATGAATGCCAGAACCTACCCACATAACTTAATGGGTACTACAGTATAGCCCAAGTAACAGTAGTCATTAAACAATGAATAGCAAACAATCCATACCAAAAGAACTCTGCATGGAACATCAGGTAAAGCCAATGGCAACTTACACTTTCAATTGCAATTCTGAGTGTCTACAAACGTTATGAAACATTGCACATTTTATATAACTTAGCTGATCCTTTAAACAGCTGTTCATTCAGCACTTATATCAATAATAGTGGTATTCATTTCCTACCAGTATATCAGACAATGGAGAACAAAGCTGTATAGAAGCTGGAATTATGGCATAAAGATTTTTCCTTCCACATGCACAGGTCACATTCAAATAATAGGGCCATGAAGTAACAATGCTGATTAAAGAAATGAAAATATTCTGGTATTCAAAACATTAAGATGTTATGATGAATGCTCTACTAAAAAACTAATGGGAATATATTTCATCTATAGTACCTTCTCTGTGTTGATTCTTCACAGTGGTATGCAGGAGTTACAGTGGAAAGATCCCTGTGTAAACAACTTTCTTTTTTTCTTAGAAGCCGTGCAACCGGTTGTCCAACTATATTCTCCTTCTCTTTCTCTTTCTCTTTCTCTTTCACACAGTTTTTTAAATACTACCAAGAAAGGTATATACCTTGGATATTATCTGTGAAATTTCTTGGCATAAAGGATAAGAGTAAACTGTTCCCCTTCCCACACATTTCATTCCAGTCTGGGAGATAAATGCAAAAGAGTGATGGATGGTGTACTTACTCCAGTTCCACATTTTCAGTAATTAAAGGTTTCCTAAGGCATAACCATAATGCTGACAATCATTCAGCAGAGGTTCTGCTCTGTGCTGGCAATGATCACTTGAATAACATTCCAGTAAACATAAAATTACAGTTTCTTCTAAAAGACTGCCTCTTAAGATGATATCCTGTTTGATAGATATCTTATGCCTGCTTGAGTTACAATTTGCCAACCTTGTGTTAATTTTTGCTTGTTTTCTTGGGTTCCTGAATGCTACACAGGTCTCTTCAATAGCCACAAAAACAATTTTTGATCGTGCTAGACAAATATTTGAAACCTGATTAATTGCTGGTGTGCTTTTTCATTCCCTACACTCATTCACTGTAAAGGAAGACAGGAGCCAATTGTTGACATGCCTAACCAGCCAAGAATAGCTTTTTAATACAAAAACACATGTCTCTTCACAAGGCAGGCTGTGGGCTGATAAGTCAAAACAATCTATCATCAGGAGAATTGCATTCAGTTCTCATTTCAGCTGTGAATCTGGGGTCCATCTGGATGTCCAAAGTTTCCCTGTATCCACTGGGGACAGTCCCTTTTTCTGGCACCCAGTGCCTTTGTTAAACAGTGACCATGTTTTGGCCCTCCTGTAGCTTTTTGAGAAATATTACAGATTTGGGGAATGGTTGGAATGATGAGAGGAAGGGGGACCACACAAATCTGCAAGCTCTCCTTGAAAGTGGAGATGAAAAAAAAAAAAGAACACAAACCTAAATTTAAAACAATCCAATCTAACAATATTTTTAAAAGAGTTTAGATTACACAAATGTAACCCTCAAAAAGGATCTCTTTGAGATAAATCAGCAGTTGGCCATGAGATCAGGAAGGAAAGCTTGAAGGTTCCAAGTATTGTGACATAATTTGGTCAAGTATACTATATTTCTTTAAGCCCTGGAAACATTCCAAAATGTTTCATTCTTTTTACACCGGAAAGGTAAACCACTGTACTAACATTGGTTATTGCTTCACTGTGGTATGTTATAAAACTGCTCCCAATGAAAATTATGTATAGCATGTATACTACAGAGTGATGGTGCTTTGTATTCTGAGCATTTGAGGAGGTTCTCAGGCCCTATTTGATAACCACACAATTGCCTTTGATATCACCTTGCCTCATTCCAAGCCAAGACTACTATCTTCACTGCTTACTTATGTAAGGCAGATCTCTCTCTCTGGTTGCAGGAATATCATGTGTAAATAGTAGAATTATGCAAAAAAAATCTTTTTTTCTACCAATTTCATCTAAATTGATGAAAGAGAATTTCCTTTAGAATTTCCTTTCAAAAGGGAAGACAATTTTGAAGAAGTTTTCCTAAGACATATGTGCTTTCTTAATTTATTTAGTTATGAGGTGATCACATGGTGACAGTGGATGTCCTGAGCTGTGCTGTGCAATAATCTTTTTAGTGGTCTGTAGTCTTCTGGTTTGCTTTGCTTTGACTAAATTTCATGAGGGAATTCTTCTTATGGGCCTTTTTTGGAATGGGAAATTTGGGTTGCCAGGGAAGCTTCAAAAGATGAAAAGCAATACTAACAGTAGCATTTTGTACTACTTCTGGGATGTTAAAAAAAATAAACCACCATGAGAAATTTGATAGAAATACTCAAGCACCCTGGAAATAAGGTGGAAATACAATAGACCATATGAAGTTCACAGTGTAAACTTTATCACAACAAAATGTATACTGAGAGGTTATTTTAGGATTTCAACAGGATATGTTATTTTTATTAGTTTGCTTACTAATGTAATGCTTAATGAAAGCCTGTTGTTATAACAAAATGTCCAAAAAACAGCTGTTTCATCCCCAATATTATTCTATGTGTTTTCTTTGCATATATAAGACATTAAAAATAACATGAGAAATAGCTAGTAGATGAACATGAGAAATCTGTCTTGGAGAGATTTTTCTTTATTGTGCTTTGTATTGTGAGAACTGATTTCCATGAAGTAGTCAGAGGAAATATGGATTGTACTGGCTCAGCTGAAGTCATTTTTCATTCATATCTTAAAAGGCACCTTCTAGAATAGCAATTGTAGGAAATATATGTGCTTCCATTATGTTTACAAAGCAATAATTTGAGCTTAAAGGCACTGAGGATATAGAAATAGAACCATCAAGTCAGCATCTGAAAGAAAGGCAAAAAGTTACTGAAGAAAGATTAGTAGTTATCTCAGAAAAGTTTAGATTTATATATTAGTAAATAATGTATACACAAGTTGTGAGAAATCCTCACCAAGTAATTCTGATCACATTGTTCTGAAATAGAATATTTTTCACTATTGTTGAGAATTAAGGGATACAGAGTTTTTGTTTTTTGTTTTCTTTTTTCTGTATAACAAGCATCCAGGAGAAGGAATTCTCTAAACATTGTGCATTCCTCTAAAAATTTAGTAGAAGACTTTATGGGAAAATACCACAGATTCCAAAATACATCATAAATGGGGGCTAGTCAAGCTTTTTCCTCCATATTTTGCTGGTCATCAAGAGGTCATATACCAGATGTAAAAGTGATTCTTCACAGCAGGAGCTATTACATGCTTTCAATGTAATTCTTAAGCCATGATTTTGGTTCAATTTAAAACAGTATAAATTACAGATTGTATCCCAACCTATATATGATATGTAGGTGATAATGATTTACACAGCACAATATTTGTACCTGGCACTTTTTGAGAATGGGAAAAGGGGTCTCACTCCTTAGCCCAAGGCTCTTACAAGAGAGATATATGAGGAGACAATAGAGGGTTAAACTGTGTTGAAATCTGCTTTGTAGTTTCTTAATTTTATTTCTCCTCATGAAAAAGGCATTTGTATTTCTATTTTGTTTTCATGATGCTTGACAAATTTTTTTCAAACTATTCTTAGTAGTAGTAAACTATTTTTTTAGTCTATTATTAGAAAGGTTATGACCAGGGATATTGAATAAATAAGGCAACAATCAGTTCTAATAATAATTCAGGGATGGTCATAGATGAAGTGTGATCCTTCCTTTTAAATTTATTTTGGAGAGATTAATTTGGATATTTGATATGTGGCAAAGTTTCTAGATGATCTACAGGGTGGTAGTTGATATTATCAATTATTAATCATGATTACAACATTGCCAATATTAACATTGTTATTCATTGTTATTATTCATTATCATGAATGGCTCACAACCCAGACAGTGGAGCCCAGGATTCATGCTGTCAGAAATCAGGCTGCCATGGGGGGTTGCACTATGTCTCTTGAAGAAAGTGGCCCCGGAGTACACATGCTGGGCAATGGAGTGGGCAGCTTAATCCAAGCAGATCTGGATTAATTTGGAGGTTTCATCAGGATGCTTGACACGTTTCATCAGATAATCTTTTTCTAAACCATTTCAGCCTCTTTCATTCCAGCCCACACTCTGAGCTATGAGCTACCAATGAGAGTCAGCAATATCTTATCACACTGAATAATTAGCCCACCAGAGCCAACGAATTTCATGATTGGCTTGACTGGATGTCAGCCCTCCCAGGTAAACCAGACAGGGAACATGACCAGATGAGCTATTTCTACTTTATTGTTAGGCTATATTAACAGAATCTTGCAAGTCTGAAAGTACAAACCTCCTACCCTTCCTACTTACCACCTGAGTAGTTCAGGTGGGTCCTTCTTAAGTTTCTTTCTCTGGCTGTTATTCTGTATCCTTTCTCTTTTATCTGATAACTCCCTAGGTGGCATCTCTCCCCCCCCCCGCATCTTCCAAGGTCACCCTTATATTCCATCACATCATATTATTGAACTTAACCATCAGGCATGTTGCCAAATTAGTATAGCTGTCCAAATCCAGATTTTAAATTATAAGGGGGAGAGGGGGGGTTGCCCATCTGGCAGTTCTCTCTGTCATTAGGCCAATTCTAAATCCCAATTCAGATTGGATGACTGCTAAAATCAACAGGTTTTAGGAAGATGTATGGTTCACCTTGGGCAAGGAAAGAAGTAATTTTGTTTGGATTCCCAGCTTGTCTGTCAGACAGAGAATTGGTTACTCAGCACTGGATGGCTTGATTGCAGCTGCTCCAGCAATACCTACCAGATCAAAGTCCAAAACATGGTATGGGGTAATTGTCCCACCTCTGGCTTGCTGGTTCATCATTCAGGCTACCACTTAATTCTCATACTGGAACAAAGCATTGATGATTTGACCCATAGTTGCCAGAGTTCCTGGTGAGTTTATAGCCATCATTTAATCTTTGGTATCAAGATGCAGGTTTTCTTACTGAGGACTGGGAGTAGGAGTAGGAAGAGCTTGTTGTCAGGCTTCAGGTAACAGTAAATCTCAATTTAGTAAATCTCAGATATTAATCCCATATACTGGATCTTGCTTTTTGGCAGTAGGATTACAAACATGATTCTGTTGTATCAGTTTTTTTATTGTAAACTAAAATGAAGCCATATACAAACCAGAGATCTGGCTGTTGCACCACACAGGAACCTGTATTTAAATCTGTGCTTCAGAGTTTAAATTTTAAGCTATCAGACTTTCCAAAACAATGGATATTTTGTCTTATTTTTGCTGAATTTGAGAAACATCTGGCCTATGTTAACATAAAGGTTTTCCTTAACCTGGGAACTGCTGGTTCCTGCCTCATCAGTTCATTCCTTATAGTCAGATTCACATATAATTTTTTTCCCCTTAATCACATAAAGAATGTTGATTAGCTTTTTTCTAACTCTGGAATCCTTTATTTCTCTTGAGTGTAGATTTATAAAGATTCCTCATGAACCCTTAGTGCAGCAGTTAGCAATCCATGGGCCAATCATTTATGCCCTACCACTCCGGCAACCCTTTTATAGTCTACCAGTTTCTGTGCTATTTTTTTTAAAATTACATATAAAAAATACTGCTTCCGTTCACACTGTTGCCATTACTATGTCATTGTACGGATTTTATTCAGGAAATCCAAAGCATAGACCCTGACAATAAAACTATTGACCAGGTGTCCTATTTAAACCCTGATTTAAGCTGAAGAGCCATAAGAAGGGAGAGGAAGAGCCTTGCTCTGAAGAGAAGACTAAATAGTGGGACAAAAGAGAAAGCAAACCCAAAGGTCACATTTGCATCTATGAATATATACCAGAATAAGCACATTTCGAACAAATATTCTTTTGTCCTTATTTATGATGGATATTCTCCTGAGAAGAGGCTCTGTGGCTGCCTTTCTTTTAGGCTAGTAAGAAGAAAGATGGGGTGTTACAGATATTTAATGGGCAAAAGATTCTGGCCACTAAAACGAATTCTAAAGCGGGCTCGAGCTGTCGCCTGTCCAGAAGATGGCAGTGAGAAAAGAAAGAAGAGACTCTGAGTTCCACTGTTCCTCCCTTGATGCACACCTAGCCTTAAAATGGAAACCTGTGAGAAGGGAATGCCTTTTCCTTTACCAAGCTACCAAGAGCACTTCCACAACATCATGGAAGGAAAAATGGTATTAGAATTTGTATTTCAGTACAAATAGGCTGCAGAAGTCCGGGTGATCCATTAGATGGCAACAAAGAGTTGAATTTGTTTACATCCCTTTTGTGCCTTCTTGTGGTCTCTAGATTTTCAAAGCTCAGCTATCACAAACCTACAGGCAACTTAATTTCAAAGTTTGAATCAATAAATGAACAGAAATACAGGTATCCTTTCAAATTCACTCTCTATCTCTATCATCTCTATGACTATCTATCTCTGTCTCTATCTCTCATCTTAATTAGAAGGAATTCCATACAAATATGCTCCTATTAGTAAAACGTATCTGCATTAAATTCAGAAAACTTGCTTGTATGCATTAGACAAAATTTCCTACAAAAACATATATCTTAATGAAAAAGTGTAATATCTTTGAATGTTTATATTTTACAAAAGTGAAATTGCAGAAAAGAAGTTAATTGAAGCTAAGATTTGCAAAGCAAGAAGTAGAGAGAAACTAAAATAGTCAGACTAATCTGATCTATATCTGAAAATGGATACAGAAATATATTCCCCTTGGATGCTTGATGAAATGCTAATTCTGCTATTTCACTTTTTATACCAAATATCATGGGCAGAAATAATGTAAAATTGTTCTCTGCATTCTAAGTTCAGGGGCAATGAAGATAATTTCAGGTTGGCCTCACTGTGCTTTGTGGTGTTGATGAAGGAAATTCTGTAATGTGGAAGCACCCACAGAAGACTAGAATATTTAGCTTTCATTCAGTGTTTGCAACTTTAGAATTTCAGACAGTATTTTCTATTGTTATGTTTCAGTAATTTCAGTAGGAGCCTTATGCTTGCAAACCATGTACTGGGCTATTTATTTATTTATTTATTTATTTTATTGGTCACATTTATATGGCTGCCCAGCTCATACAAGGTGACTGGGCAGCATACAACATTTGAATAAAACAGCAAATAGGTAAAAGTATAAAAAGTAATTATTAAAATATTATCATAAAATTTTTAAAATATACAAACCCCACAGAAAGAGCAAGAAAATCAATCTCAGTGGAGCCATCTAAGAATTTCTCCTGTTCCCAAAGACCCCCAGGCTGATGGCATTACCAGGTCTTGAGGGACTTCCTAAACGATAGCAGGGAAGGAGTGAGTCTAACTTCAGGGAGAAGAATGTTCCACAAGGAGGGAGCCAGGGCAGAGAAGGTCCGCCTCCTGGGACCCACCAAATGCAAGTCCATGGCCAGTGGAACTCGTGACATGCCTTCCCTGTTGGATCTAATGGGATGGGCTGAATCACAGTATTTACAGACCAATGATTTCTCAAGGTATACTTGGGTAGCACTGTATATACACTGAACATAAAAAAGAAGCAGAATCTAAAACTGCCAGAGAGATGACATTAATGGAAAAAATGGAGATGGAAGGGTGGTAGTATTCTCATCTCCTTAAATTATCAGTTGAAAGGGACCCTGAGGTATTTTATTATCTATTGGATCTAGCCTAAAGTAATTGCATTTGGGTGGAGTATATAAATCTTGCATTTATTTGTAAATAATGTAAATTGGTTACATTAATTAGTGCAAATGACAGTCTGGATCCAAATCAGTATTTTTTGAGGTTTTAAAAAATAAATTGCCTACTCATAAATTTTTTATTAGTAGCTTGTGGGTTAAAAACTCAGTAAAATTGCTTTTAAAACATGTGATATATTAATAATTAAATATTAATATATCAACAAAGCCTATCCTGATACTTTCAAGATGCAATCCTGTAGATCATTTTCTTCAGGTAAGTCCCATTTAAGTCAATGGGACTAACAAGTTGACATATATAAGTTTACTTTGTCATTTGCTTTAAACCATTTACAGTTATTCCTTCCCCTCAGTCCTCCAAGCATTTGGTTCTCCAATCAGGGGATTAGTGAGTAACCTCAAAAATATAACACAGTCTATGTACCAGTAAATATTTGTAAAGAAAATGCCTGGGATGAAACCACAGTGTATTTTACTACTGATAATTTAATAAATCTGTGGCATGTCTAAAATTTGTCCTATAAATGTTGGAATGTATCAAATGATATTCCATGTAAAAATTTGTCACCAAAAATGCAACTGGGGATATTGCTTATATACATAAATACCATCACACTATTTCCTTTCAGAATGCAAAACACAGAAAGGGAGTGAGCAAGAGTAAGCCAAAGAAATTAAGGCATGAGATTACAAAAGAAAAGAAAATGTAATTAAATTTAATCTACACCAACATCATTCACTATACCTATCCATACTTTAGTTGTTTCACCATCCCTGCTTCTACTATGTCCATACTGCTTCATACATTACCATTTGTTCTTTAAGTTTCTTATCTCTTTTTTTTTTTGAGAAAATACGACTTTCTCTGACTTCTCCTTCCTCTTGACACATTTATTTATTTATTAAACAAATTTTTAAAGCCGCCCAACTCTCACACTAAGTTTTATATTTCTGCTCTAATACGCTGCCATTTTCACTTCTTTTGACATTGACACAAATGGCCACATACTGTACTTTTCCACCAACATTATCATGTCTTAACATTTGTGAATTACTTGCAATTGTTTGCTCCATTTTCCAGTCAGTCACAAATAGCTTGGTTTAATACATTACTTTTCAGATACTCCTTGTTGTATCATATAATTTATCTCATGTTCATGGCAAATCATTCACCTTCTCAGCTAACAACATCTGTGTATGAAAATACGTGTATGTTCATGTTCCAACCAACACATCTCTAATATCACCAGAAACATTACATCACTCATCCGTGTCAAACTCTCTACTCAGTGTTGAACTATTTGCTAATGGTTCTCCTGCATGCTTTTCTTCCATCAATATACCAGTCTTACCACATTCAGCAATCAACCTTCAACTCCATATCATGCAAAACATTCCATAATTCAAGCCTTTTCTCAAATGTTCATACAACAAAAATCTGAAACCTTTGCAGTTACAGTTCTGTAAACAGCTGATTACATTCACTTTTGCTTACCTCTTGTGTGTAACAGATGACATGCTCTTGGCCATAGCCATTTCTTTGCCCTGAAATTAAGCAAACGCGATTGAGATGTGGGATATTTCCAGGGGATTAATGACCGGCTGGGAGAAGTACTTGGCCTTTGGCCATTAACCCCAACTGGTCATTAAATCAAAAGGAAATACCATGATTAAACTTGTTCAGCATTATTCTAATACAGTATATAATGAGGAGGAAAGAATGAGGAGGAAACCCTTCAAATGTATTTGGAAGTATTTGTTACCTACAGTCAGCCTTTCCCAATCTGGTATCATCTAAATGTATTGAAATCAACTGTAAGTCCTAGTCAGAATATGCTTGCCCACTGTCCAGTAATATGGTAGGGAAAATGCAGTTTCACTGGAAGTAGTTTCCTTTACATCTGTTTACAAATTCACATTTCCTGATCAGTCAATGGCACTGAGAAATACCTTGAACCTTTTAGGTATGGAATGTAATCTATAGCTATACTGTACAGTTGCCCTTCACCAACCATGATTTCATTCTTGAAAAACCTATGTCTGGTGAATTTGCAGTTGGGGTTTGGACAACTAGATCATGGACTAAGTCACAATTTAACCTGCTAAAATTTCTTGAACTGTTTTTTAACTTATAATACAGCCCTATAATGAATGAAACATTAAGTTTATTTTTTTTATTGAGATCATACACACTGAACACAACCATATTCTGCAAGTACACAGTACAGTGTGGTTACTATTAGGTAGATGAGAAAGATTTTTTAAAATAAAGTTTGCCCTGTAATGATCAATGGGTTCAACAATATTGTTTAGACCTATTAACATACCTGACAAGAGAAATGGCACTCTGCCATCTTTCCCAGGCCATCTTGACTTCAAAGATATCAGTCTGCATAGTTCATCAATTCTTATCAGCACATGATGGTTCACATACCTCCTTACTTCTAACAACACACTTGTGGGCCAAACTCTAAAGAGATCAGTCTGCATGGTTCTCAGCTCTCATGAAGAACAATCATATAATCATGGATACTTGCAGATACAAAGATTTTGTTGGGGGTGGGGGGACTGATATACTCCAAATAACATTAGGAAACTCACGTATGATAAGGGTTTATTGTAGCCATTAAAAAGTATATATGAATAGAACCTGGCATATGTCCAAGTACATAGTTGGTATCTACAGTATGGGCCTCTGCATATGCATCATAGCATTCATCCAAGCCCCAGTGCACCTCCAGATCAGTTTGGTTTTGAAACTGGCTGGAATGGAATACAGTCTCAACATATTTGCAGGGCTCCAGACTATGGTAAGGATAGCATTAGTAATCTCCTCAGATCACTTGCTTCCAGATTGCTGTGATCAGGTGAATCCAATCGTCCTTTCCCAATTTTCTGCCAACATAGGAGTGACTGACCCAAAATTTGGGTGGAATGTTTTAGGTTAGAAAAAGCTTGTCTATGTACAGGTAGGTAAATTATAGGAATGCATTTTATACAATATTTATCTACCTGCAATAATAAAACGATTGGGAATCCATTCAAGTATAAATGGAATGTAAATAGTGGCATTGTTATTGTGTAATTCTACTGTGGGGTTGTTTATAGTTAATGATTATTTATTAATTTAATTAATAATACTAGAATGTAATTGTGGATGTTTTATAGGTATCCACTTTATC
Organism: Candoia aspera; assembly: GCF_035149785.1. Classification (NCBI taxonomy): domain Eukaryota; kingdom Metazoa; phylum Chordata; class Lepidosauria; order Squamata; family Candoiidae; genus Candoia; species Candoia aspera. The sequence goes on from NC_086160.1 coordinate 40,070,507, forward strand.
ATGGATCTTTTGTTGTTTCATACTGCTACATTGAATCATAGACTTTTTACTTCTTCTTCTTTTTGTAAGCTCCTGTGAGTGGAATTTGTGCACACAAATTCAATAAATAAATAAATGGTGAAAATATGTATTAGTGACCAAAATGAAAAGTAAAAGAGTGCATTTTCATAAGATGTTTAACTCCTTGCCAAAGATTAGTATCTTTAGAAGAACAAATGGTTTATAAAACCATATGGTGCGACATCTGACACATAATAGAGATGAGAAGACTGGAATATTTTACTGAGAAAATGGTTGAGTATTGCATACAAGTAATATTGGCAGACCAGACTCTATTCTGCTAAGTATCAAGGATTCTGACCAAATTTAGGACAATAATACGTGGAGTGGAAAAATATAGATGACCATTAGATGGTGGCAAAAAAGATACAGTATACATCTTTAACTTTGCTGCAATCGGCTGGATTTTTTGCAGCCCAGATTTGGTAACTCAAATTCCTCATGCTGCTTTGATAAATTTTCTCTTTGGAGAGTAGATTTAATTTCAACTTTGGATTGCAAATATATTGCTACAAAGAACAAAAACTGTCAAGTCATTTGGAGTTGGGGAGAGAGTGAGAAAACATCCTTGTCTTTTACAGAGGAATAAATAATAGAAATCAAGGCATAATGTTTCATCAAATGTAGAAGGTATACAAAATTCAATTCTTTGTTATCCAGCTGCTAAAGAAAAGATAGTGTGGCAGAGCAAATGAAGGACTGGACCTCAGTCTGCAAAGATTCACTTTCAAATTAGGAACAATTTGAATCTCCCTTTCTACGTTTCTTCCCTGACTACAGGGCCCCATTAAGAACTTTTTAGGCCTTGTGCATATTTTTCTTTGTAGGCGATCATTGCAATAATAATCCAGATGCATAAAGTTATAAAGGTATTTCCTAGACCTATAAGCTGTGGTAGGTGTATGCATAATAAAGTAGTAACAATATCTTAAATATATTTAATTTTAGAATATTACTGTTACTTTCCATATTTTCATTTCATCAGCCCCAAACTTTCATAAGCCTTGGGCGCTGTGCCTATTGTGCTTAAGGGATAATACAGACATGCCAGACCAGTGTTTCTCAACCTTGGCAACTTTAAGACATGTGCATGGCTGGCTGGGGAATTCTGGGAGTTGAAGTTCACAGATCTTAAAGTTGCCAAGGTTGAGAAACACTGTGCTAGACTGTGGAATTTTGAGTTGCTTGGCCTTGTTTCATGAGTGAAACCAATGTCTTACAGATTGTCCTGTGAATCATGATTTTTCTTTTAAAAATCACTGTTTCTTTCCTGTTAACAAAACCCTACTTTCATTCTTAAATATATATAGGGTTGTAGGCTTAATTTATCAGAATATTTTTGTGCCAAGAAGATCTGGACACTTCCGCAGCTAGCAAAGCTTCATCCAACTAATGAAAAACTCATCTGGACGGTGGCCTCTGAATTTGGCTGTTCTAGTGCAAACAGAAGTGTGCTTATACTCACTGAACTCAGTGAATGCATTTATATAACTCTCTAAATCATGAATTGGCTAGGTCCTCACAGCACAATGAACAATTTGTTTGTGGTTTACAAACAAAGGTGATTTTTCACACAGAAGGTTAAGCCATAATGTGATTGATTTAGCTTTGGCTTGGTATTTTGTGGGAACGAAACTGGGTCTGTGCTGTTATGGCTGTAGGCTGTTCAGAGAAATTGGAGCCATAAGGTGCCAAAAGGAGGAAAGAGTATCGGTGGCATCAGGCCAGAGCCAGCAGAATTCAGCTCCCTTTAATAAACGAAGAACCTCATGGAATCCTAGCAATAGACAGTCAGTGCCTCTCTGTTTACTCATGGGAAGATCAAAAATGTACCTTGCCCGCTACCATGTAAGGGAAGAAGACCATTAGATATCTTTTGTTTGTTTGGGGGGAGGGGAGTTAAAAACATCAAAGCCCTAAAATGTGCATCCTCATTGAGTTCACTGACGTGGATATACAGGGTGGTCTGTAAATACTTGAGAGCTTTGCTTATTGTATAAAGTTACAAGGAAGTTCTCTCTTGCATCACTTGCATTTAGCAGTAAGGCTCTCAGTTAAAACGATGCCAACACTTTCTGAAAACAGATAAGGTGTTTATTCTACAGAGAAAGAGGGGTTGTGATGAGTAACATTTAAAAGGCATCTCAACAGAGAGAGAACAATGCAAAGCTGCATAAAGCAGGCGTATTACATGTTTTCTTTCTTCTCTCCCTGTTTTTTTAAATGACAGTATTACAGGACATTCAGTTTTATGGTTTGATCTTAGAAGCCAAAAGCCTCATAAAAATGAAGAAGAAGAAAAGGTGTAACAGGGACAGCAGCAAAATCAAGGAGTATTATTGATGCGCTATCTGTGAGCTTTGGGGAACAAAATCTCATGAAGTATGTTAGCATATCTGGCCTTAGGATGGTCCTGTCACTTCTCAGGCAAGATGGAGAGCAGCACCTTACAGAACGGCAGAGAACTCATTTGTGCTTAGGCATGTTACTGACCTTCTAGGACCTTGTGGTTTAGAATTCCTAGGCCACCAGTTTCACATTTATGGATTAGATGTTACACACATGGAAATCATTACTGATCCATATTCTATAAAGCAATGTAACATATCATTCTGTGCTGATAACTCAGAGAGCTCAGGTATGGCATTTTCTGTAACTTTAGACCCATATTTCAAGCCTCACAAGAGCATAGCCTGTCCTAAACATCCAACTGTGCATTGACAATGTAAAGCTGATGTGTTGATTTGTCTATTATCAAAAAAAAAAAAAAGAGAGAGAGAGAGAGAAGCTGGTTTGCATTTTAATGTAAACTGAACCTGATGACACATTTCCAAATCAGTATGTAAAGTTTGCAATTCAGTTTTTTTTTAAAATTTATATTTATGAAGAATTTTTTCCATAGAATAAAAATTAAAAAAGAAAGAAAAGAAAGCAAAGAGAACAAAACAAGGAAGTGCAAGAAATGAAAAAGAAAGAGACTAAAGTAAAGAAGTTTGCAATTTATCTTTCAATTCAAATTGTGGATATTATGGCAGAATGAACAGAAAATATGCCTAAAATCTAGGAAAATTAATTATATTAAGAAAAATAACTTGCAAAAATGAACACAACTGGAATATTAGAAGAAAGATATGAAAATAAGTAGAATAAGTAGAAAATTTATTGTATTTTAAAATATGCAAATTAATACAAAAATAGACAAAGGTTGGAAAACTTGAAATAAATCAAAATTGGCTGATCAGGAACAGCCAGATAAAAACTTACAAGTATTCATTTCTGTTCATACTAAAGTAATCAAAATGTAAATGCTGAAGTTTTCAAGAAGCTGCAATTTCCAAACAAAAATAGACTCTCAAATAAATAGTATTAACTTGAACTATCTCAGAAGAATTACTTTTCCATTTGGATTCAACTTATTTTTCTGTCTCAAATTTATTTTTGAATAATCCTTAGGTGATCGTTTCTAGTTATTTTAATAATATGATTTGTTTAAAAAATTCTTAATGGGATAAGAGTATAATTTCATTTCAAAGTAGTTGTTCTGAAACATTCTAGAACAGATTATCTTCTTAAAACTTAAGTTCTTTACATGTTGTAGCAGCACTAAACCTGTGTTTGAAGTTACAAGGATTTGTTAAAAATTGGTAATGCCTCAGTAGATAAGAGATTATATGCTTATGTATATATTTAAAGGATTTATTCCAACTCAGGAAGTGGACATTAATGGGCCACCTACAATGAACAGCGTTTATTATATGAATGTTCTTTTTCTCTTGCTAGTATCTAATATAAGAGCTTTCAAGTATTCTTTTTATTAAATTTGCTTTCTGAAAAACATGTAAACATTCCTGTTCTACTAGTATGTGTCATATTACATTTATCTCACTTATAAAGACATGTTGTATATGTATGTAAAAATAGTCCTTTAGGGAATCACACTGAAATTAATTCGGAGAAGTTTACACTAAGTAATATAGAATATCTTAATGAATGTTTTTGAGGAAAAATCTTGCCTCAGCAGAACAACTGTTAAGGGCTTTAAACGTGAATACCGACACCTTAAGGAGTGCCTAGAAGGCAGCTAGTGGGCAATGTAGGTCTTTCAGTACAGGCATGATAAGATACCCGTTCCTTATACCACTGAACAGCACAGCCACCATATTTTGCATCAGTTGCAATTTCCTGACACTTTTCAAGGGTAGGTCCACATGCAACCAATAAGACACCAGCCATAATTGTGCAACAAGGCCCTTCCCACAGCTACCATTTGCAAATTCAGTGACTGCTGGTGATCAGGAGCCCTCCCAAACTGCAAAAGTGTTCCTTTTGAGAAAATACTATCCCACCTAGAGTCTCACCTAAATTCCAGAATCCATCTTTTGCCTTATCAACAGTATCTCTATCTCTAAGGCTGGATTAAATTTCATCTTTATATCCTTCAAACAATCAATTGAGGTTAAGCAATGTTAAAGGGTGCTGATTGCTTCCTTGGAATTAGAAGGTAGGAAGCAATAGAGCTGGGTATTATCATACTTTGCATAAATGTCTCAAAGTTACCACATGTTTGCAGGTGCTATGTGTCCAAACACCATTTGCAGGGAATCAATGGTGGGAGAGAGATGTGTCTCCATTTCATGCTTATGAGCACTGCAGAGGCATCCGATCAGCTATGAGGAACAAAATGCTGGATTAAGATGGGATTTGTCTTAATCCTTCAAGACTGTTGCTATAATCTTATGTTTTGATCTTATCAGCTTCAGTCTTTCTGATGAGATCATAAACCTTCTGAATAGAACTAGTATTACTGCTCAGGTGTGAGGTAATACATGATTAGTCCAACAAAATTAAAATAATTATATAAGTAAATTAGACTCTATTTATCAAGTAGTAGAGCTCCTGTATCTCAGCTGCAAAAAAATCAGATGACCAAGTGGAAGGTAACAAAGTTTTATGTATTACTTTGCCACCATATAGTGGCCATCTTGATTTTTGCAACCCAGATCTTATAGCCGTAAACATTAGAAAGTAACCAATGCAAAATGCATCCATCTATCATAGATCAACCACTTGCTATGATTTACAAAACAGCAGCAGATAGACACATTCTACAAAAGGTTGAAACATGGTTTAAAACATTGAGGCACATCTCTTTAATATCCAAAACAATGCATGGCAAAACATGATCAGCTTAGGTGGTGTTTTTAATATTAATACATCTGACTAAATTTTATTCCATGATAATGTAGGACCCAGCTGGATGGAAATATAATGTCCCAAACTGAATTGTTCAGCAGATCAAAAAGATCCCATTCTCCAACAACTTATGTTGTCATGTATTTTTGTGTACATAATTGTACTGTATGTACTAATTCTATATAATTTTTCTTTTCTTTAGTAGCAAGAATCTCATCACATAATTACATTTGGCTGGGAGACATTACTCAACTCAGTTCAGAACGTGGACTCAACTCAGAGGACTTTATTTTCAAAAAGCATTTGGCAACCTGTTTTCAGTAATATGAATAGGATAGCTAAATTCCATTGGTGATGTGAGAGTGTTACTGGTATCAGGGCAATTTGAAAATAAAAAAGTCAGCAGTACAAATAGATTCTAAAGGGAACAGACATGTGATATGGAAAGTGCAGAGTTCACACATCACACTAAACCATAATTTGCTTGAACACATGTAGACAGAGCCACAATTGACTTGATTCGTACATTATGCTATGCCCAAAATCGTGGGTTAAAAGCACAACAGTTAACTGCACATAGTGTGCTAAACCAAGACTGGCTTAAAGCCTATCATGGCTAGGCACAATATGTAAACCCTGTTCTCATTTGATGAAGACACTGTAATCCTGGTGTCTCCTCTCTCCAAATTATCAAAAGCTGTCCACTTACTCAAAAGCTATTCTAAGACCTTTCAGCTGTACCTCATTCCCATTTCTGTCCCTGAAATATATTACAAATAATTGATTAAATGTGTAACAGCTCTGTGGTTTGTTTGTATATAAGTAAGAAACTCCTGATAAAACCTCAAAGGTTTGTCAATGTGAATTTTCATTCTTGAGGCCAAAGGCAATTTTTAGGTATCGCTGCTTTCATTTATCATGCCAGTACTACCAAGCCTTACAAGGAAATCATTGCCAAGAATTTAGTGCTTCCAACTTTAATGGAGAATATATAGGACTTGTATTAACATAATAATAGAATAAAGTTGAAACCACTACAATGTCGAGTATTACGTGAACACACAATCCTTGTTACTTCAATGTAAGATATAAATCCAGAGATTTCTCATGCCATCGTTTTGTAAATAATTACAGTTCTGCTGAATCTGTTGTATAAAGTTTACATGGGAGGTTCACTGCACCCTCACTGTTGTTTAGAACATTCAGAACCACCAGAGAAATGTTGACATATGGCTTCACTGTTTTAGTGCGCAAGACATCTACTACATGGAACATAATAAACAGGAGTATAAAGGCAGGTTTGTGCAGGCAGTTTAGATTGACCTCTCTGGCAGATGAAATCCATCTTGAGTACATGGTGCTGATTTGGACAGACGTGTAAACTTATACTTGTAACCACAACTACTAGTTCTACAAATATACCCATATGCCCCTCAAAGGGCATCACTCTCAGCAAAATGATATTAAAGAAGTCATAACTCAGCCACTTTCTATTAGTTTAATACTCCCCAAATTTGTGAGGTTACAAATGATTCTATCACTGTTTATTTGAATGCCTTTAAAGCAGAGGTGAGATTACATTGAGAAGATACTACAGATAATGATTCTATAACTGATACACTTTATTTTAATCCTGGGCTGATGGTAGTCAGTTTAGAGGCTGATGTTCTGTTACCTCAAACCTAACCCTAATTAATAAAAATATGTAATAAAATTCTGAGAATAAGAATTAATGCTACTGTTTTGACTTGGAATGAAGGAATTATTGTGGATGATTCCAAGAAGTGGAAAGCTTTGGATGCACTTTAATCTGATTTAGAATCTGTTCATAATCACATACTTTTTTGTTCCCATGACCCTTCACAGCTGTCTTGCAGTGGGCATAAACATAATCTAAGGATATACAACGTAGTGCTATATTATGTAATCATACATTATGTAAATAGGAGCTAACAAACTTGGAAGTAGCAACTTCCATAATATCAGAATCTGCAAACAAGCTTCTTGAGCAGAGAGGCTGCTAAGCCAGACATTTTCTTCACACAATGCACAAGTGTAGGAGAACCAAGAACCGAAAGCATAGTTTAAAAAAAAATGGAAAAAATGCAGCAACAGCCATGCCTTAGAACATCAATATCATATGATGTCTTTCCTATACAGAGGAAAACACATGGAAAACATTACATGAAAAAAAAAGACAATAATTTTTCAGAAAAGGTCAGCAAGCAATAAACAAGCTAATTCCGGCAAGGATCATACGAAATTTCCATTAAATTTTCCATGTTGATTCTGCTACGTGTATGCTGACATGTTGTCCTAACAGCCAGGAACCACACTGAGACAAGGAATAGGTCTCTAGTGTTTATTACTGCTACATAAGACAGAAAATCCTAACAAACTGAAGAAGCATGGGAAAAACCCAGACAGATAAATCCCAAAAGTCAAGGCGGGTCTGATCTGTGTCTCTTTGAATGGCTGCTCAACTCGTCAGTACTATGCATGCATTTTTCCCCCTGGATAGGGGCCCCCTCCTGCTCACCATCAGTACTCATGACACATGTTCTTTATAAGAAATACAGGGTAACATTTCTGCATGTTTCAGTATTTTTACCTTATTAAATATTTTAAATATATTTTTACCTGATTAAGATAGATAAAATTGTTTTGCAAACTATGGCCTTTTAAAAATCCTGAATGAATCATTAAGTCAGGGCACAAGGAAAACAATGGTATGTATGATCAATATTTTCAAAGTGTTGTTATTATCTTTATAACCACTTTACTACCCCTGACCGTGTTGAAATGAATGGTTAACAATTAGCATGAGGCAGAAGCAGAAACCTAGCCTCAATGAGAAGATATGGATGGGACTTACACCCTAGAAATAAATAAATAAATAAATAAATAAATGGAAAAGGACTCACAAGTTGATAACATTTACAGATTCCAATTTTTAAGTATGTAAAAAAATTGAAATAAATTACTATAATTTAAATATAATACATTTCAGCCTATGAGGAATAATGTAACAGAACACTCTGTGTCCCTGCCTGGCCCGCTGTGTAGCTGCAGCGCTAACACTTCATGGACAACTTCAGGGGCTTTGCTTTCTGTCCATGTGGTTCTTCACTTGTAGCAGATTTAAACTGGCCACTCCTTCAGATAGAGTCCTTCAAATACTACTTTTCATAAAATAGAGCATGCAACCATCTTAAACATTAATCTTTCAGATGAAATATGTAATTAGGATGGACTCTTGTTAATATAGTCCATCACAGCTGAAGCAAAAAATGCCTTCCCACATATAACATCTTAGAATAATCCCACTATATGTTATGAAAACATAGATCAGTGCAGTTTCAAAATATACTAAACATTCATCAAACAGGGATGTGAGAAAAAAAGCATCCAAAGATGTAAAAAGCAGATATTATCTCAGAAGAGTAGTGGGTATATTTCAATGTGTATAGATGATGAATAGCAGAATCTTTCTTTTTAATCTACTGACCTTCATATATAGTATATTGGATTAAGATTCCCATCATATTTTGAACCTCCATATTGGCTAATGATTATGGTCCAATACATCTGGAAGAATGGGAAGCATGGCTTCGATACAATATTGAACAAACTTTGAGAATTGTTGAAGTCTTCCTTCTAGGAAGACCTTTTATATACAGTAGGTACTTATATGACTGCCTTTGCTGCATAGGAGCTGCCAGTCTAACTTGTCCAGGGCATAAATCTCATCAACAACATTTGATCAAGCTCCAGGTCTGTGATTTAAATGGGCAGGAATGTACAGGCACTGTTTTTTAGTTATGGTCCCCATGTTATGTAAGAACCTCATGAAGGTAAGCTAACACCCTCACTATTCTTGGCCTTCTAGAAGCTATTGAAAACTGACCTGTTTCAGAGGACATTTGGAAAGGGAAGTTGTTACCATCGCTTTTATTTCCATTCTGGATGATGATGACGGTGATGATGATGATGATGATGATGATGTTTTATATTTTATGATATAAACTGCTTGGTGTTACTTCTGGAGTCTGGCAGGGAGGGAGGGAGGGAAGGAAGGAAGGAAGGAAGGAAGGAAGGAGGGAAGGAAACCACCCACTTTTGTATATGTTTTAAAATAAATATGAGAGGCATTTCTTATCCACTGCTTTATTATTAATAATAACTTATATGTTCTCTAAAAAGAGCTCCAAGCAGTGTACAAAAATTATGATAAAAGAATCTTCAATAAAAACTAATCAAACAAAGCAATAAATACAAGAAGGAATCCTAGAATCATCTCTAGGAGAGTCTAATCCTGGAACAGTAGTTACCCTTCAAATGCCTAAGTGAACTAAAATGTGATACAATGTTTGAAAAGGGCCAGAACAATAGTTTTCCTCCTTGTCTGGAATATGAGCCCTTGCTTATCTGCAAGCATAGGAATGTCTTTGGCAAAACACATGCTTCTACCTGCACTGCTGAAGCACAAATGAAATTTAAGTGATCTCTTACTTCTGAGTGTGTGCTTATTTCCATTAGAAAGGCACTCTGCAATTTATCTCAGTCTCTTCTGATTATTTGCTTAGAAGAAGCATTGGAATATTGAGAGGATGTAATTTCCCATAGGATGTTGCAGAGACAGGGTGGAGTGGCTGGATGGGAAGGCCTGAACATTGCCAACTCCTATCAGTCTTTTCCACCATCAAAACAATAAATGAACAAAATCAGAAGGGAGATTAAGATGTACTGGACACGTTTAAGTATAGCCTTACATTTTTTAAAATTTAATCCTCTTTTCTCAGATAATGTTCAAAGGACATAGAATCAGTGTCATGAAACAAAATGGAGTGATGGGGTGGGGTTATTGAAAAATGTTTATCCATTGCACCCTTAGTTTTTGGTTTTATTAATTAGATGGATCTTTGTAAGACAGGACATGGTATAGTTGCCAATCACACCATTACTTAAAGCATGCTTGAAGTTCAATGCACTGTAGAAGAAGAAATTTTAGAGTTGGGTTTTGTTTTGTTTTTTGTTTTTTTTGGCCTTCATATGTGTAAAAGAAATACTTAAGAAACTGCTTAGTATAATGAGCTATGAGTGCATCTTTCCTCTGAGATAACAGTTGCATGCTAATGGCCATGTTTAAAATTCCTACTTCTTATCTCACTTCCTGATTGATGGGAACTTGAACTAACCTCTAGACTTCTAGACCTCACTCAGTTAACTGTTACTACATTGGTAGAATGGGAGAACCACACATTATGAAAAAGAAGGGCACACTTTGTGTTGTCTTGTTTGAACACAATGTGCATATTATTACAACAGTTGCAAAATCACCTGTGTTTTAGACTATATCATGAAGCAGATGAGATGATGATGATGATGATGATGATGGTCATGGTCATGGTGATGAATCTTCAAGAATATTTGTAATTGCAACATTTTGTTGCACATGACCAGAGAAGAAAGCTGCATTTTAAGGAAATTATGTAATTTTTTTCTTGGTATAGTCATGCCTCTATCTTACTTCCAGCATATAAAAGAAAAGACAAAAGAAGTACGTTCCACCAGTTTGTCCATTTTGTTGTATTTCTTTCTTCCCCCTCCTTTTCTTCTCCTTTCTTTTCTTTTCCTTTTCTTCCCCTGAAAAGAAATAGCAGACTCATAAGCACGATTGTGGCTTGCAGCTTGCCTGGCTTCTTGTGTGGTCTGCACAGACTTTATGATTTATTCAGCTAATGGGAAAGGAGCATGACCCCCTGTGGCCACAGAAAGAGAGCTGCATGTGGGTTTAATGCTTTCACCACAAAAATGTCTGCTATGACTAAGCTGTGTGGCTGAATCACTGTCGGAAGGGTGCTAAAAAGGAACTTAGGCATTAAGTGTGCACTATTTACTATAGATTGGCTCTTGGGATTAGGCCAAGGGCTTCTTACTCAATTTCAAAGAATAGCATGGAAGCTGCTAAGAAAATTAGAGCCGAGCAATTTATTTTTACCAGTGTCCCCAAGTGAGTTCTTTGGTAAAATGCTGGCGTCACAACCCTATTTTCCTCTCCCTACATCAGTTGCCAAAAAGTGGCTTTGCATGTGCCAGTTTGTGAACTTGGGAGTGTTCATTGCTTTTATTTTACAATTCCTTCTTATTTCTCATCATATGTAAAGCAAGGTGCTGGGAGGCAGTGTTTCTTTACTTGCCACTTTAGCTTAAAATAAAATGAAAATCTCCTCAGGAAACCAATGACTTACTATACTGTGAGGTATGGGATATTATGGGGTGGGATTAGCATTTATTCTCTAGTTTGGTATCACATTTTGTCCTGCCATAATACACAAATAAGGTTTTGGGTTTCTAATAGCTAAGTTCCGGCCTTCTCAACCAGTTGTATACTACAGCAAAGACAGTAGGGTACAACAAATTAAATTCATGCTTTGCTGTGCTGGTGTCCCCCAAACACAGAGAGACCCCAGAATGTTGTGATAAATATCTGTCACAGACTCTGATACTTTGGAAAATCCTGGCTCAGAATCTGCACATTCTAGAAGAGGGTTGTAAGGAACAATCACATTCAGTTTGTCACTAAAGCTGGTCACAGATGGCCTTTAGAAACTCTCCTCCAAATTTTGGGGCAGAGAAACTGGATGGACAATTTCTCTAGTAGAAGGGGAACTTCTCCAACAAAAATTCAGGAACAAGACACCCCTGTACTATGCAAGGGAAACACCTAATGCAGAGTTTCCTTTGGGATTCCACCGAAGTGTGGGAAGCCAGGAAGACCGCAAAGAGCCTGAGAGATAACTGCACAAAGAAAGACGTTCACCTCTGCGTTCCTTGCTCAGGCTTCTGCAGCTAGCCACAAGGATGCCACCATGAAAAAATGTGAGTCCTGACATCACGACACAAGCTCTGTCCATGATCCCTTGACCAACTGGTAGCTAAATAAATACAAGAACACTACAGACTGCCCCAAAGAGCTTCCCAGATTTTTGTTTCCTTTGAAAAAAATTCTAAAGCAATTTTATATTGTCACATGGAAAGATAACTGTCCCCATCCTACCAGGATATATGACAGGTGGAAGCACAATGGTGGGTGTCCTCTCCTGGAGCTTTCCAGAGGCCCCAGAATAAAGATGCCACCCACAAACATTTGTAAAAACTTGCTGTTCTGCAAGACCTCTGAGGATTGATTAATGCAGAGCCACCAGAGCTAATGTTACTTAGGAGAATTATTATTGCCACTACTATTACTCTTATTTATAATATTTTTTATTAATCTGTATACTGCTTAGAGTCTTGGTGCTAAGATGGTAGACAAGAAAAAATGCAGGAGAATGTCTCTATCTACACTATTTTACTTCACAAGATAACGTAACAGTTATGATCATGATTCGTAAAGTTAGCATGCAGCCAGCTTTACAGGGCAAACCTGGTGAGATTTTATTAAACCATTTTCTTTTAAACGGTAAATCTTGCCCATATCACAACTGATGTTATACTTTCTATGTGTGTATCTATTGATTTATTAAACTTACTGTATATTTCATGATTCTTGGCAGTTCTAAACAATTACAAAATACAACAATAAAGTGACCATAGTACATTAAAGTTAAAATTAAGCTGAATTAAAATTAAAATAGAGAGCCAGTTTGGTGTAGTGGTTGAGGCATCAGCCTATAAACTGCGAGAATGTGAGTTCTAGTCTCGCCTTGGGCATGAAGCCAGCTGGGTGACCTTGGGCCAGTCACTCTCTCTCAGCCCTAGGAAGGAGGCAATGGCAAACCATTTCTGAAAAACCTTGCTAAGAAAACTGCAGGGACTTGTCCAGGCAGTTTCTGAGAATCAAACATGACTGAATGGATGAAGGAGAAGGAGAAGGAGAAGGAGAAGGAGAAGGAGAAGAAGAAGAAGGAGAAGGAGAAGGAGAAGGAGAAGGAGAAGGAGAAGGAGAAGGAGAAGGAGAAGGAGAAGGAGAAGGAGAAGGAGAAGGAGAAGGAGAAGGAGAAGGAGGAGAAGGAGAAGGAGAAGAAGGAGATAGAAGGGATATAAAGAGTTAAGCCTCAGGATGGAGTTGAAAATGTAATGTTGCCCAGTATATATCCATGGAAACCTACTTCAGTGAAAGAATTCAATTTCTTGAAAGATTCATGGATCCAGTTTTAGGGGAAACGGAGCTGATTGCCCCAGGCAACAGAAAGGGCAATCCAAAGTAGAATTCCATTTACAAAAATCAGATAATTCTATACATTTTGCAACAGGTAAAATGGATCAAATACAATAACATTAAGAATTATTTCAGTATTTGTGGTTTTGTAACATATTTATTAGAACACTGACTTCATTAGACAAAGTTCTGTGTAGAACTTTGATTTCATTAATACAAGATGAAATGGAAAAGAAGTATGTGAATGGGGCGGAGACTTAAAATGTGCATCTTCTCAGAATCTTAAAATAGCCTAGACTGCAAACAAATTCCATAGGAGCAATTCTATTTCATATCTTCATGATGACTATGGTGATAGATGTTGGCAGTCCAATCCACCTAGAGGGCACCAAGTTGGGAAGAGTGAACTTTGCCAATACCTTTCAAATCACTCTTTTCAGACATATTGCCTTCTTAGAATAATAAACCAATCACAACCACATGATAGAGGTCTTCACTAAACACTTGCTTAAACTCAGCTCTAAACCAAGTCTTGCATTTCAAATGCACATCTATGGCTTGAAACAGGCCTGAAGAAGGTTGAATCAAGAGTGTGTTTAGCCTCTCTAAACCTTTGGTTAAAGCTCAAATTCTATCCCAAGGGCCTTGCACCTCTCATCTTCCAGGACAACTTTCAGTCTGCATGGATCAAGGCCATTGACTCAAATCTTTTAAAGCTAGGATATTCCCCATCTACAGTCCTTGAGATGGACTTTAACCAAGCTAAACAAGAGCTGAAACAAAGGATAAAGGATACAGAGAGGCAAGCGGATATAAGGAAGGCTCTCTTCCTCCTGTCTCCAGTGCATAACAAATATATCGTTTCTGCAGCTAGCTATCTCACCCAGCTTGAAATACCCAGCCATCGGAGAGCCTTTTCTTTAGCTCATTGTCATGCTCTCCCCTCTGTGGTATTGGAGGGTAAATATAAAAAAATATCACTGGCCACAAGGCTTTGTCCTTTTGCCTCCGGAGAGGTGGAAACTATAGACCATGTTCTTCTGTATTGTGTTTTTTATAAAGACATTCGTATCAAACTCATCTTACCCCTGATTAGTAAATACCTTGGTCGTACAGATCCTGACTACACTCAACTGCTGCTTATAGATGAAAACTCTATCATCACAGTGCAGGTAGCAAGGTTCTGTGCTACAGCAATGAAGATCTGTCAGACCCTGATGGGCTAATTTCTGTAATGTATTGCATGTAATAGTAAATCATTTAAATTTTCTTTATATATACAGTATATTTATTTATTTGTTTATTTATAAATTTATTCACTGCCCATCTCTCCCCTACAGGGGGATTCTGGGCAGCTTACAATAAAACAAGATTAAAATTCAAAACAGTTATAATACAAAATACAGTAAAAGTACAAATATAATAAAATATACATGGCAAAATGATCTTAATCAGTCCTTGAGTGTAATAGGCCCCTCAGAATCACTTTACGGTGCTAGCCATCCCCAGGTGTAATTATTCCTCCTCCCATTCCAAGCCTGCAGACAAAACCAGGTCTTTAATCTTTTGCGAAAGTCCAGGAGCGAAGGGGCTTGTCTCACCTCTGGGGGAAGGATGTTCCAAAGGGCAGGAGTTACAGCAGAGAAGGCATGCTTCCGAGACCCCGCTAGATGAAATTATTTTATAGATGGGGTCCGTAACATGCCCTCCCTGCATGACCAGGTGGGGCGGGTTGATGTGATAGGGATGAGACGGTCCCTCAGATATCCTGGTCCCATGCCATGTAGGGCTTTAAAGGTAATAACCAACACCTTGAATTGGACCTGGAAGCAAACTGGGACCCAGTGCAGTTCACACAACAAAGTGTTACGTGTGCAAACCTTGGAACACCCAAGATTGTCCATGCGGCTGCATTATGGACCAGCTGAAGCTTCCAGATACTCTTCAAGGGTAGTCCCATGTAGACCGCATCACAGTAATCTATATGGGAGATGACCAGGGCATGGGTGACCTCTCGGTCCAGGAAAGGGCATAACTGGTGCAGAACACGAAGTTGCGCAAAGGCCCTCCTGGCCACAACTGCCACCTGCTCTTTGAGCAGGAGTTGTGAGTCCAGAAGAACTTCCAGATTACGCACCAGGTCTGTCTGGGGCAGTGCAACCCCATCCAGAACTAAAAATGACAAATTCCTGGCACGTGAGGTGCCGTTAATTCACAGCCACTCTGTCTTACTACAGTAGGGTTCAGTCGAAGCCTGTTGTTTCCCATCCAGGCCTCCATAGTCCCCAGACACTCAGGGAGGGTGGTCATGGCATCACTTACTTCACCCGGGATGGAGATATATAATTGAGTAACATCAGCATATTGATGGTACCTCATCCCATGGTGACAGATGATCTCGCCCAGCGGTTTCATGTAGATGTTAAAAAGAAGAGGGGAGAGTACTGATCTCTGTGGCACCCCACAAAGAAGGGGCTGTGGGGCCGATCTGTCCTAATCAACACCGATTAGGACTGACCCTGGAGGAAGGAGGTGAACCAGCACAAGACTACACCACCCACTCCCATCTCCCTGAGCTGACCCAAAAGGATACCATGGTCGATGGTATCGAAAGCCGCTGAGAGGTCAAGATGATCCAGGATGGATGCACTGCCTCCATCCCACTCCCGCCAGAGATCATCCATAAGTGCGACCAATGCCGTTTCCGTCCCATAACTGGGCCTGAAACCTGACTGGAAGGGGTCTAGATAATCCGTTTCATCCAGGATCTTCTGGAGCTGCAACGCCACCACTATCTCAACCACTTTCCCCAAAAAGGGGAGGTGGGAGACTGGGCGAAAGTTGTCCAGTACGCTGGGATCCAGCGATGGTTTCTTGAGGAGGAGGCACACCAGCACCTCTTTGAAAGCTTTCAGAAATATCCCCTCTCTCAAGGATGCATTTACCATTGCCTGGACCCAGCCACACGTCCCCTCCCGAGCTGCCTTCACCAGCCAGGAGGGGCATGGATCTAATTGGCAAGTGGTGGTGTTTACAGTCTGGAGGATCCTGTCCACTTCCTTGGGCTCAACAGGATCAAACCGTTCCCAGATAACAGAGTAAGAACGTTCCCTGGACATCTCCTCATGCTCAAAGTCCAACTTGGAGCGAATCTGAGCAATTTTATCCTGCAGATGCCCAGAAAACTCCTCAGCTTGGCCCTGTAGATGGATCTCTAGGTCCCCTTTCCCCAAAAGAGATTGGGTAATCTTAAACAGGGCCTCTGGGCGGCATTCTGTGGATGCAATAAGAGCGGAGAAATACTGACGTTTCGCCACTCTTACCGCCACAAGGTAGGCCTTAATAGCCTACCACTATATAACATAGTGGTAATTTTAGTCACACATGTTTTACATTATATACTTAATTTTAAGAAAGGCTATGTCTATTTTACAGAACACTATCTTTGTACCGGTCTAAGACTGTAATAAATTATGAATGAATGAATGAATACACCAAGTTTTAGAATTTAGAATTTTAAAAATTCTACCTCTCTTAAAATTTGAAGCTTTATATAGCCACAGTATAGTTGACAGTGTGCCTTTGGTATTGATCTGGCTCATTGTATCAGTGCTGGCAACACAATTTTTATTGATTAGAAGTAACCCAGATTAGCACGGGACCTCTACAATTTTTAATCTCACCTAAATTACAGCATTACTATTGTCACGTGTCACTGAGGCAATGTATCAGTGAAAGACACTGCAAACTTTTGAGCTGACTGATGAATGGTTAGAAAATATTCACAGACAATAATTGGACAAGAATGAAAACTATATAACCTTCTCAAGACTTTTCAAAAATTACAGAATTTTCACTTAATGTGCCAAAATTTGTCTTGTTTTTAGTTTTACATTTTCACATTTTGCAAAAATTCTTTTTATGTCATTTTCAGGCAACTTCCCAAAGTTTTTAGGCTTTCTTATCTCTTGTTAGGATTTTAGCACACTTTGTTAGCAGCAAAAGAGCTGCTGTTCGTTCCATTTTCATGACACATGCCTGCATCACTCTGCAGACTCCATTTCCTGATCTGAAAAATGCCCTTGGGAGGAGTTTCCTTAGGATGTTTTCCTCTGAGATTTAATTAAAGAGAAGCTGCAGACAGATGGAGAAATGACTGAACAATGAACGACAGAACATTTGCGCGCCCTCTTAGCCATCACATAACTAGGATATGTGCCAAAACCCTATATCCTATCCAACAGAATGTCATCAACTTTTTTTTCTTGGATAAAAAGAAACCAGCTTCAATCTCTTTACTATTAAACTAATAGAAAATGATTGTGGAATTTAGAAATATTTGATATAGCACTTTTTTGTTTTGTTTTGTCTACTTTCATTTTGCTCAAGACTAAAAATGTTAATAATGCAACTGCAATTTAGTGCAAGGACAGACTTTCTGTATTTAAATCAAGCAAGACAGTGGTTACACTGGCTTATTTTCCAAATGCATTGACAAGGGCTGTGAATCTGTACCTGGAATGCCCTCAGGTGTTTCAGCTGGTGCTTGCTGCCCACTGTTGCATACAGAAATATGGTTTATTAGGAAAGTGAAGGGACATCCACAATTACTTTCCCAAGCTATACAAAAGCAAACAGGGTATTGGGCCAGACACTGTGGATAGAGTGTCCTTATTTTATTAGTTTTGAATCTTACAGTTTCATGCATTCCTGGAATCATTGTTCTATTTAGCCACATATGTCTGTATTTCAACATAAAGCAGAGCAAATAGGCAAAACCTTTACAAACTGTAATCCCCAACCCGCAAGTTATAGTCTGTTGGTCTCAGAAGTGAAAACTAATTTTCTCCCATCAAGTAAAACCTGGATTTTCTTAAAGTTTCCTGTGGTTACAATCACAGCACAATAAGCATACTAGCATCACCAAAAAAGTCAATTTTTTAAGAACGGTAACGGTATCTAGTAGAGGCCCGCTCTCCAGAATAGGCAGAGCTATGTATACCATGCATTTATTTTCCTTTTTAAAAAAAAAAAATCTGCATCAAAGTATCTCATATTAAATGTAGAAAAAATCATTCTTAGATCAATTTAAATTATGCATATTAAGCAGATTTGATTTTCATAATGAATTTTAAATTGTGATGTTTGGATATTTTATTTGAATTTGCTAGCTATAGTAAAAAAAAAAAAGTTAGCTATTTATAGTCCTAAAGCCTTACTTCCTACTGCAAATTTTGCAACAGATTGAGAGGAAAACATCAGCACTAGGTGTCCATCCAGGTGTTAAGGCAGCAAATGCTAGTTATTTTCATTTCAGTGCCACAACTCACATCACTGGGAGCACAGGCATACCATGAACAGCTCCCATTTGGTTCAAATATTGAGTCACTCATCCATCTCCTATCCAGTCCTATACACCATTACCTAAAACACAACTACCTAATGCTAGGTCTGTGACCTGGCTTATGAGCAGGGAAGACCCCTATGGATGGTATCTGGTGTTAGTTGTGGAGAAAGTGTACAGAAGTATCCATTCGGTGTCATGACCAACAGGGTTTGGGTCTCCTTTTCTGGGGAAACTGGAGAATACATATTCTGATAAAGAAACAAGTTGGTGTGCTGTCAATCTTGCGGTCTGGAGTGTGCTATACAAACATGGCTGTTGGCACACTACCATTTCTCTGACACTTCAGCACAACAGGCTTTCAACTCTAGTCTTAGCTGGGGATTCCTGGTGGTGGAACATCATTTGGGTGGCAAGACTGGAGTTTCTCTTTACCCTTCTTAATGTGAATTGTATGTGATCCTTGACATCATCTGCTGCTGTATTCTTCATAACATTGTGAAAGATGAATGTTTCGTTGGAAAATGCTTGTGTGCTACTCATTAAGATTCCTATGGGAGTCTTGCTAGGTGACAATAAGGACAGATATGCTATCCACTCATCCTTTTCAGCTTTTGTTGCTTGCATGTGCAGCAAAGCTGATGGGAAAAGAACATGGAGCCTATCATGAGTCTATCATGGGCATGCTATGCTGTCTTTCTGAGCATACCATTCTTAACTATGTATTCTGGATTCCATGGAGGTGCCATATCTTGGCATGAATTCTAACAGCACAAATTTCTTTCTCTCTTAGATTGGCTGTTAACATCTTGCAGGGCTTGTTCTAGCCATGGATAGCAGTCTCTTTCACTGTTTCCTTAATTCAAGACATTTTTTTCTCTGCAAGAGCTGAAGTTTATCTTTATTGTCATGGGCCATATTGATAAGGCAAACTGGCAGCTAGTTGGGGAAGCAGGTGGGTGATTTTGGCTCCTGATTGTTGTGGTCAGGTTGGAGAGGAAGTGGTACTAGGCAGGACACTGAACTATTACATGGTGTGCAGAGATACTGTATGTGTTCATGAAACTAAGGGTGACAGCAGAGAGAGGCAACCATGCCTTTTTGGCCATGGTACCTACCCTTTGGAATAACATCCCTCCAGAGGTTCAAACTCTGTTTTGTTAGAGTGATGTGTGCTGCCAAATCAAATGTCAATAGCTGATAGTTCAGTGAAACAGGCCAGGATGGAGGGAAAAACACTTGGACCATGTTCATATTGTTTTTTACTGATATTGCATGCCTTTTCATTTCTGAACCAAATTCTGATATTGAAAGAACTGCTTAGACTTGTGTGAGCTCTGTATTAACCCCCTACTCACACTGTTAGTTTAAAAAGTACCCTAGTAGACTATATTAATCTTCACAGCACTGATTAAAACCATTGCAATATACAAGTAAGCAGCAACCTACTGCTGTGTGCCTTTTCAAGCCAACTGAAATGCTGCTTCTGGGCCAAAAGTTAACTTGAGCATGATGGAAATTCTTTTCGAGCTGGATGAATTTACACTTAGCTTGAGAGATACATGTGTGGTCCCAGATGAAGGTTATGATGTCAAATGGCAATGATCTCAGAGGAGATCCTGGAGTGGCAAGGGAGAGGAGAACAAGTCTCCCTACTGCACATACAAGTCCATGTATTTTTCCAGAAAGCAATAAGTTGTTCTTTGTAGAAAAGCCATCCTTCTAAGGTAAGCAAACAGCAGTGGACTTGTTCCTCACAGACAACTGGGCATCCTCCTGTCTGTGGAAGACATCAATAAAAGTTGAAAAATCATCAGCCTTTTGATATCTTTTCTGACACTGTCCATAATCCACTTGCCAGCATGTCTGTTTGGAGCTGAAGTTTATTTATTTATTTTACAGGACTTATTTATTTATTTATTTAGAGTAGTTATAACCCACCCAAATCCCAAAGACCTTTGTGCAATGTACATGACATCAAAGAAAATAAAATATAATATAATAATAGAAATTTAAATTTTAAAAAGTATCAAAATAGAATCAAAGATACAGTTGTAATCAATTAGCTTGGACCAAAGGCATGCTGAAATAAAATAGATTTAACTTATTTCTAGAATTATAGTAAGGTGGGGGCTGCATGTACTTCCGGGCACAAAGCCAATCCTTGGAGATACTGATACATCTTTTGAGTATAAAGTTGAAGATTTTAACTCTCTCTCTCTCTCTCTCTCTCTCTCTCTCTCTCTCTCTCTCTCTCTCTCTCTCTCTCTCTCTCTCTCTCTCTCTCTCTGTTTACTATTAATTTCTCTTTCCATTTTAGATGTCTGAAGGCTGTTGCTTTCAACCGCATCCAATTTTCTCTCTCTTCCTGACCAGCAAGAATGAAGCTTATTTTTCCTTCCAACTTGGAAATCCTACTGGTCATGTTTTGAAAGCTGACGAAAGATTCTGACACACATGGAAACTTTGAACATGTAAGAACAATCTGGTTGGTTGTCTCATTTGCTCTAATTGTAGGTGAGGCATTGTATGTGCTTGCTTAGCATTCTATAAACCAGCCGAGATTTTGCCAAGGGCAAGTAGACATGATGGCTAAATATTGTATCTCAAACATTTGGGAAAGAGGCATCAACTGGTGAACTTATGATGCACAAATAATGCAACAATCCATACTTATGTAATACCCTCTGCAAGTATTAATGGAAGAGGAATTGAAGCTGTGACAAACAGAATCACTTTGCTACCAGCATGTACAGAATAAATAGTAATAGCTTGTCCATAAATGGAATTAATGGTTGCAGCTTGCTGTCTTCTAACAGACTAAAGGATCTCAGCACTCAGGATACTCATCAAACTATATCTTTGCAAGCCTCAGTGCAAGAAATAACCACAGTTTAAAAAGTGGGAATATATATTGCTGCTTCTTACCCATTTAGAGAATGTATGATGTACACCTGGAGCTATAGAGTGGAAACAGCTTTCCAGAGGCTCCAGGCAAGAATCTTTCCCACCATTTCTGACCTCATTCTATTGGAATGGGAGACGGTCAATCCGGGGTTTTCTTCATGGAAAATCGATATTCTACCATTGTAGTATGGTTCTTTCTAAATAAGCTGCTAAAGAGACAGCCTCTCTCTTCCCTTGGAAATTCAGCCAGGAAAATTGAACTGGCACCCAGAAAATAAGAAAATAGGAAGGACTTGTCAATTACTGGATGCCTTTCATAAAAGTGGTATTAATTTACAATTTTAGACGCTACCATGACTTGCTCAGCCCTATTCAGTCTGAATTAGTGCTATGCAAAATAATTCTCCTGCATTTTTCTACCATTTCTCATTCAGTAAGATGAAAGATGATTTGTATGTGAAACTTCTTTCAAAGGAGTTTTGTGGTGAAATTCATATGAATGGTGTTTTTGGCAACAAGATGTGAGTGAATATATTTTCTTTCATGATAGAATCACCTGTCTGGCAGTCTGCAGTCCCAGGCTTCTCATCCTCAACTGAATGCCAAAGGAAGACATCAGAGGGGGCTTCTCCCATTTTTTCCTCCAGATTAGAAGCATAGAAAACTGGGAAGGCTTCAGATTGATGGGAAAATGTGTAACAGAAAATATGCTGGTAGCAAAACTTTTATCACTTTGAACAATAACAAGAAAAAATGGAAGAAAATTCTCAAGCATCCTGAAAATAACACAAAAACAGAAGTCTCTTTGGCAGGGAATTCTTGAGAAACTGCAAAGTAAATTTTGGTCCAGTATTAATGTGAAAGTATCTGAAAATCTATGTCTCATAAGCCTTTCTTTTAACCTGCTATTTTTTTGTAATATGTGCCACTTGGAGGGATGGTAGTGGAGGAAAAATAATCACCTATGTTCTTCCACCAGCACTAGCTTTGGTGTGTTCTTGGCTCATCTGGGAGATTCCTTAATAGCAGATAAGTCAGTGAAATCTTCCTCATAAGTAGCAGCCCAAGAGAAATGGAGCCAGTGAAACATCAATCCTGCCCGCTGCCCTTGGAAAAATGAAATTAGCAACAGTTATTTGCTCTCTTCTTGGGACAAACAAGCACTAGTAATTTAAAAAAAAAAGTATTGTCCTGGAAAATACTATTTCCCCTCATAATGCATCTCTGATTCCAAAGAGTGTTGCGCTCTGGAGCAATATTCTGTGGAAATTGTCCCAGAATGTAAATTGCTCTGTAAATATATACTGAGAAGATGCAGTAGAAAAACTACTCAGCTTTTCTGCAGCTGCTAATATCTCCTAGTTTTTCTAGGAGAAAATTATCTTTTCTGTGACTTCTGGAATTATCTCCTTCCACAAATTTTGATAGTGATCATTTTGTGGCAGGAAACTAATAAAGTCTGTAGGTTACGTTCTAAATCAAACTGAACACAGTATTAAAACCCCCCACAAAGGAATCTCAGCCTCACCTATATGTGTAATATGGTACCAGCTACTAAATATTAAAATTAAACCAATGACACAATGTCTATCCTTCTGTTCAAAACAGATTTTCCCCAACACAACTTACAAATCACAGTTCTAAAATGTGAACTACACTGTGCTAGAACTGCTTCTTATTTTGAGTGTGGAAATATCCACATGTTATAGAGTAGTTTTAAGCTGTTTTGGAAGGACATTGAAGCTTTAAGAAAAAGAGAAGAGAAGCAGTTTGCCTCCTGGAAGTCTTCTGCTCCTATTCCCACCTATTCCCACCCTATCAAAGAAAGAAAGAAAGAAAGAAAGAAAGAAAGAAAGAAAGAAAGAAAGAAAGAAAGAAAGAAAGAAAGAAAGAAAGAAAGAAAGACAGGCAGACAGGCAGACAAAAATTGACGATTTTGCCACTTAATGTTGGTGGTGTGATTCAGGATACTGGGCAGATAGTGATGGTGATGCTGCTGCATGTAGCCCAAGGATTGCCCACCCTTCACAAATGCCCAGTGATACTAACCTCTGGGTTTCGGCTATGCTCCCAAGAAAAGGGAAGTCACTGAATCTCAGAAAGTTTCTGAGAGAGAATTTATGGTCAATATTTAAGTGATTGCATGTATCTGTAGATCAGATAATGATCAGACTGGAAAAAGTAGAACATCAGTGATAAAAATCATTGATGAATATTCTTCTCAAGTCCATTATTCACTGCAAATGGGCGTGTCTTGAAAATGGTTATCTTTCACAAATAAAAATATTTGGCAAATATTTGTATGAAAAGTGAAATCTGAAAGCATTCAAACTGATTATAATATATATAATTAATATTTTTAAAACAGAACATTCAAGTGTATCTGATATTTAACTCAAATATTTTTATAGGTTGACAAACTTTTCGTTTTTTATATAAAGCAAGACAATTTCTTAATAAGAGAACATATAAGTCACTTTCACTCTCTGCACATTATAAATCCACTATAATAGCAGTATTAACTGCTTTTAAGCCTGACAATTTCTTCATTTACCTTTTAACAATTATTTAATTAGCATTTTTCTCTTTCAGGAAGTGAGTAAAATGCTTGTGACATAATGAGATATAAAAATGTGATACAGGGAAGAAGTAGCTGAACCTTAAAGAAATAAGCTATGCCATGAATAATAAAAGCATCTATTGTCTCCAATATTTTCAGTAAGAATTGTGTACTATTTGAAGGGGGGGTAGTTTTAATTGATCATTGAGTATAATATACCACAAAACATCTCAACTGTATACGAGAAAAACAATCTAAAAGTATTTTAGCACCAAATGACAGAAAGATTAAAATACATTGTAAAAGGGATTGATTTTGGAGGAGTTCCTGAAATTTTAAGAATCCTGTGAAGAGAAGAAGCCATTGAAGTGAATTGATGCTAAGGCTGAAATCTTATACTACTCAACTCAGCAACTTTGCAGCAAACCCACAGAATTCTTGGAATTATAGAATTGGAAAGTGCCACTTAGGCCATCAAGTCCAGCCCCCTATTCCCTGCAGAAATCCAAGTTGAAACAACATCAATAGGTGGCTGCCTAGTATTTGCTTCTACGTATCTAATGTATAACTAGTTCTACTTCAAGCTGTTCTTACCTTAGCTGGATCCTATCTTGCTAATAATTTAAGCCCATGATTCTGTATCCCAGTCTCTGGAGCAATAAAAAAATAAGTCTTGTACTTTTGTGTCATCCCTTCAGATACTTGAAAAGTGTTATGCATATATTCCCGGTTTCTTCACAAGACTTACTTCTAGCCCCTTAATTGACCTCCTCATCCTCTGTTCCACTTTTCTCTGGCAATGCCTAGTTCAAATAAACATGAAGGTGTGTATGCTAACTGCAGTTACTGTAGTTCCTGCTGAAATCAGTGGGACTATCCTTAGAGATGACTTGTTTTCCACAGTGAGCTGATCACTAAAATCAATTTTCCCCCAGAGAGAGAGGAATGGAGAAGGACTTTTATGATCTTCAGCAAGCATGGAAAATGACTGTGCTAATTGGAAATGCTGGGTATGGAGGACCCTGTTTTTCAGTGATTTGTCACACAGCCTCCACTTCAAAAACACCGAGTCTTATCCTCAACTAGGAGATAGGAGAAGAGACATAAGCACACTACAAGAAAGGAAAAGAGACCCATCATATGTGAACCGATCAGAGTGGAAATACTAAGCAAGAATGTGGATGATCTTGTCCAGGATCTCCAGAACCTTGGACATTGACACATTTAACATGTGAAAAGGATGCCATGGGCCTTCTCAATGACAGAATGCCCAGTTTGCAGAAAACAAACTGGGAAGGTTGCACCTGTCACATGTTCTCAGGAGGTTTCCTACTAACCTGGCATATATTTGATTTTCTTTGGGTAGGTATAAACTTTTCCAAGCACAGCAATAAGCTACCCTTGGTTTTTATTTTCCAAGAATCCCTATGAGACCTATATGGATCAAGAATAATTATTTGATATAAAGATGAAGTAAGGGGCAAAGCAAATATTTCATTTTTAATTAAAAAATCCAAGAAAATAAAAGAAAAGGTCATATGGGATAGGAAGCCTGGGAGACACCAAACAGACTGGCTCTGAAAGAAGTGGTAGTGTACTTCTTCCTCAAGAGACATTGCTGAATCCAGCTGATCTGGACAACTTCCATGCAGTTTCCAATCTTACCTTTTTAAGGAAGGTTGTTGAGAAGGTGATAAACCTCCAGTGTCAGAGGGCCTTGGAAGAAACAAATTATCTGGACCCTTTCCTGGCAGGATTTGGACTGGGGTACACTGAGACAGCTTTGGTCATGCTTGTTAGTGACCTGTGGTGAGCTCAGGATGTGTCCATCCTGGCTTTCCTTGATCTCTCAGCCACCTTTGATACCATTGAGCATGGTATCCTTCTAGAGCAGTTTAGGGGATTGGGAGTAGGGGACGCCAATTTACTGTGGTTTTAGTTGGTATTGATAGGAGGGGAGTGGTTGAGCCTAGGCCCTTGCTTTGTGGGGTGGGCTTTCCCCTCTCCCCTCTTCATTTTAATATCCACATGAAGCCGGTGGGTGAGCTCATCCATTGGTACAGGGTGAATTATCACCAATATGCTGATGATACCCAGTTGTACATCTCTGCCCTTGATTGTCCAAGTGAAGGTTCTGTCCCAATGTCTGCAGTCTGTGAGGGTCTGGATGAGAAAGAACAGTTTGTGGCTCAATTTACCCACTGAGCGGCTGTGGGTTTTAGGTCCCTTGGATGTGGGAACTGGATTATTTCCATCTTTGGTTCTGGATGGCATTACACTGTCCTGTCCAGATCAATGTGCAATCTAGGGGTCCTCCTGGATTCACAAGTACTGCTCGAAGAGCAGGTAGTAGCTGTGGCCAGGGAAGACTTTGCAGAACTTGATCTTGTGTGTCAGTTGCACCTGTTCCTGGACAGGAGGCCTTACTTATGGTCACTCACACCTTAGTCACCTCCTGATTGGATTATTGCAACATGCATAAGGCTGCCCTGAAGACCATCCAGAAGTTTCAGTTGATCCAAAATGCAGCAGCGTGGGTAATGATATATGCAACATATTGCACCTGCGTAACACTGCTACTCCACAAGCTGCACTAGTTCTCAATAAGTTTCCAGGTGTAATTCAAGGTGCTGATTATCACCTTTGAAGCCCTACATGGCATAGGACCAGGCTACTTATGATATTGCCTGCTTCCAAGAACATCTGCCCACCCTACCCATTCCCTCTTTTAAACTTTGCTATCTTTTGTGACCTAGGAAGCATGCCTTTTCAGTGGCTGCCCCTATTTTGGAACTATCTACCTCCCAATATATGATGGCCCACTACCTTGCTTGCCTTTAGAAGGGCAGTTGTGACCTAGCTTTTTCCCCAGGTGTTTGGTCTAGTTGGGTGGAATCTCCTTCTGGGTGCTTTAATTATTCCATTCTGTTTGCCTTTTTATATACTGGGTTATTTGTTTAATGATATATGGTTTTGAGTTTTGGGTGTTGTTGTTAATGTTTCTTTTTGTTGTATGTCACCCGGAGTTACATTTTTTTAAGTTGGGTGGTCTTGTAAATTCTATAAATAACAACTAAATAAGATGTCTATGACCCCATTGATACCCACTGTTATCTACTCGTGCTGAACAGTATACCCAACATCCTTCCTAGTTTCAAGCAACTCACTTTCACTGCAAAATTTTTACCTACAATGCATCAGTGCACTCCTACTTTCCATTTTTACCTGGAACAATAATTAGAAAAGGCTGGCAAATTTAATCAATATATTTACTGGAGAGGAAATTCTATATCTTATATAAAACATATTGAGAAATAAGCCTGCTTAATATCCTAGGCAGTAGTATCTGAACGATGCTTCCAATGACCTAGT
The DNA here is from genome assembly GCF_035149785.1 of Candoia aspera. Lineage (NCBI taxonomy): Eukaryota > Metazoa > Chordata > Lepidosauria > Squamata > Candoiidae > Candoia > Candoia aspera. The sequence goes on from NC_086160.1 coordinate 40,098,107, forward strand.
TCTCAGAAGCTGACAGTACTGGAGGCTTTATGGTTTTGATAATGGATTTATCCTTGATTTTTATCTTTAAAGCCTGAAAGCATATGCTATGGGACATGGTTTGCTTAGCAAAAGCCTTTCCTTTTTTATCGTAACTATCAGACAAACATTGCTAAAGAATACTATTCAAAGACAGATTGGCCTATAAACAAAACGCTTTCCATATTGCACTGGGACAAAATTGCTGACGTAAATTAAGCACAGATATATCTTCCTCTATAAACAGAATCGGATGCTGCCTACAAAACATGATGGGTGTCAAATCTTTTCTTGATGCTGAACATGTTTTCTTCTCCTGAGAAAAGTTCCTGAGAAGATCCATAAAGAGGAAAGAAGAATATATTTGTCAAGTGCCTCTTAGCAAAATAACTGGAGAAGACAGTCAGCTATTCACAAGGATTAAGGCTAATGGGTGAAAGTAAATTGTTTTAATTAGGTTTCTAAATTTTAATCTCAAACGTAACTTATTCTGGGATCACTGTAGATAGCAGCAAATGATCCCACAGTGAAAGATGCCTGCTCAGCTTCTCAGAAAGAGGCAGCAGGAGGTTCGCCATCATCTCTCACCTCTTCTAATATACGTAGCACTCTTCTTAAATTAATCAGCTGCCTCCCTGCCTTGGCATGAAACTGCCTTGATCTTGATTTACAATAGTAGTAATGCTTTTGTTTAGTCTTGTGGTTAGCAGTTTGGTAAATATTTTTAAGGCCACATTTAACAAAGATTCAGGATAAGAGTTACTATGTTTCATTTCTAACATTTGGGGAATATTTATTTTATTTATTTATTATTCACATATCTATCACCGCCCATCTCTCCCTAAAAGGGGGACTCTTTTATTGCTGTTTTTAGCAGCTGCATTTCCCCCCTCCCTTTACTGCTTCACACAAGATATTGTGGAGGTACTGGATGGGATCCAGGGATGAAATGCCTCTTAAGATATTTTCTAACACCCAGCCTTTTAGAGTAAGCAATTTCCTTCTATGTATTTGAAAGATTGTGGCCTCTGATTTAAATCCACTGGTTTATTTCCTTAGACTTTGTGGGCACTATATTCCAAGCAGGGCTCCTGGGCAAAGGACTTGTTCAAGACTTCTGTGTTAGCCCTGTTAGCATGCTTAGACATGGCTCAGCAGGCCTGCCTAGATACAGACCATAGGTTCATCTAGATCAGGCTCATACTACCTGCTTCAAGTCTCTATGGTTTCCAACAGGTTTACCACCAGAGACAAAACTATGGCATTGCCCAGGGAATGTGCTTGTTGGGTATTGCCAGGGAACTATAGAGATCAGACAGAGAACAAGCTTGTTGGGTTGTTCAAAAACAAATACATAAATAAATACCTGGAGATGCCACAGATAGAATCTGCAAGACTGGTTTGCCACTGCATTCCTCTAAGATGTTGGTTGACTTCCCAAAAAATCAGTTTTGGGAAGTGCTTTGTCTTTCAAGAGAGCACCAGCTTATAAATTCATATCCCTTAATCTATGTTTGCTTTTAGTCCTCTGTCACTAGATATATTTTGAAGAATCAGGACATCAGACATGCAATGCCATCAATGAAGCTGACATACTGTACTGAAGAGAGGTCAAACCTTCTATGGCTAAGCTGTCAAAACCTGCTCATCCTACACAAAAAATCTGTTTACAGATGTCCTTGCAAACTGATCAACTTAATAGAGTCGGGAAACAGTCACAATCATCACAGAAGAAATGTAATCCCAGAGACTTGAAAGGGATCAGAGCAGACTTCTATTCAACTTTTTTGAGTCACAAATTGCATTTAGTTCTGCATCTGCATGAGCATAAAAGCAGCATTTTCTATCTTGTCAGGTGGGAAAATAAAATGCAGTTTTTAAGTATTAGTTGTTAGGAAAAAGATATAATCAGATTTCCATTCTTTGCAGGTAAATTGCTGTTGGCTTGATTCTGAAATGAAACTGTCATTGAGCAGTGAACCTGGTGTGAGAAGACCATGGCTTCAGCATTCTTGGGATTGCCACATTTTAAATGGAGCCTTTTACTTTACCTAGATGAAGGAACTGCAGTTTTTCATCCTGGCATGTTAACCAGATTCAAAATATTACCATGAGAGACCTAAGAGTGACCAATGTATCTTCTGATTTAGTGTTCAGACTTAATTTTAATCCCAGTTTTAATTTTGGTCTTATATTTGCTTTAGGTATGCACATCTCAAGCCTCTTGTGCCAATGATAAGAATACTGTTGATAATATAGGAAGAACATAAGCATGTGATTCTTACCAGAAATTTTTAATCTGGACAGATTTGTTTTGTGGATCCACCTCTCTCTTGCTCTGACAGTATTTTGCACATGGAAGCTCCACTGCACAGCCTCAGTGTGTCAGGTCTAGGTCTTTCAGCCAGTCATTCAATTCTTGTCATTTGCATCAAGTTATAAACATGACTTACAACATACCCTAAGTCTAGAAGGTCCAAAGACAGTTAAATCAGGCAGTGCATTAATATAAAATAAAAACTTTCTTGGATTTTTAAAGCTTTTTTTAATAGACCCATTGCCATAATATAACTGAAATAGAAATTACATTCAAATTCAGATCCTTTATGGGTTGACAAAGCTCAGCTTCTCAGTAGTTCTACTAAAGTAAAACGTCAGCAGGGAACTGTCAGATTTACTGGGCACAATGGTACAAACTGTTCACTATATCCTGCTTTCAAATGTCAACTTTTTTTCTCAGTGGGTGGGCTAAGTAAAACAGAGACTTTTAACATGGTACTTTGCTGTTTTCTAAACACAGCAGTTATGCATGCTATCTCGTTTATACACAGGTCTTTTTTTAACAAAAAGTAGGGCATCCTTATAAAATATGCTAGGAAACTGGCTGGACCCTCAAAAACTCTCTTGTTTATAATATCTAAAGCTTTTATTTGAGGGCTGTTTTCAAACATACTTTATTCATTACTTTCTTATCTGTTTGGTTTTCTGTTTTGAAATAATTATTTTTACAATATAGTGGAACAGATCCCTTGACTGAGCACTTTCTGAACAGATTGTACTACAGCTCCATTACCCCCAGCTAGCAGGGTGGCTGGGGATGATGGTAATTATAATCCAGTTCATAAGTGGTGTGCCAGATTAGGAAAAGATGCAAAATAGCCATTTTTAAAAATTGAATTTTCTTTAGTTTCTGATACACAACATGGAATGTAACAAACAGATGTGTTTACCTTGTGCTGCTAGCAGTAATTTTTAAAAGATACATATTAAAACATGTTTTGGTATTCCAGTTGTGGAATATGGAATAAAAGTTCTAAATGTAAATTCATACAAAATTATGGAGATTAAAAACAAATAGAGTGGATCATTTTTTTTAAAAAAAAATCTTCTGACATTCCTTTTTTTTTTCCTTACAGCTTTTTTGCCTCTTCTGGCCTTGACTGCCTCTCCTGAAAAAAAACAACTCCTTACTCTGGCATGGCACTAGAGGCAATGTTGGAGTAAAATGAAATATTGGAGATATGCAGAACTGTAGTCTAATCCAAGACACACACACACACACAAAGAGAATATGAAATCATGAATGTAATGTAAAATGGATGGAAGATAAATTTATTTAGCGCACACTTGAACGTACTTATTTACAATAATTTTAATCTGGAACATAATTTAACTATCATTCATAATTCAGTTTTCCAAATTATGCTATGCAATTCATTAATGATAAAAATATATACAAGAAAAAAAGACTACAAAAAAGTAGTTTAGTATGAATTGTCGCAAAAACTGTACATACTAGGTAAAACAAAGAAAAATGAACATGTTTGGAAAAATGTGCACCAAAATACATACAAAGTTTAGCATACATTTTTTAAAAAAGAGATTCTCACATTTTATGAGCAGAAGTTGATAGAATCTCAAAATTGAAAGATAGAACAAGTTTTACATATCCTAATCCCTAGTTTAGAGCTTCACTTCTCTGTTTCTCCCAGTATTTTTTTATGATAATCTGGAATAATTATAATTCTAAGAAATATAGTTTGTGTGTGTGTGTGTGTTTCTACTAAAATAGGTTTTTTATAGGTAGAAACATCTACCATTTGTAACAACCATAAAATAAGATATTCCCCCCCCGCCCTGAAAAAGGGTGCTTTTCTGTGTTGGGTTCAGGTATATGGTACTGTATTTCCTTTTTTTAAAAGGAGAAAAATACTTTGCTTTTGGCTGTCCTCATCAGTGCTTTGTTTTAAATGTCAAGTGGTTTCTGACTTACTTCAGTTAGCCAGATCAGAAGCGTATATAGAAGAGAGATACATTGCTTATTGCTTCTAATACCAGATGTTTTCAACAATGGCAGAATGTCTGGGTATGAACACCCAGTTACATTTGCAGAAACATACCAGGAAAAACACTGAAAATAGAAGCAGTAGACCCTGGGAAGCATTTCACTGATAACTCACATGCTGAAAATGGCTGGAGGAGTGTCATGTAGGTGTGGGGCATTATCCAAGGAATATGGTGGCCTCTGGAGCCATAGTTTGAGCTAAATACCCTATTAAATGTTCCATGAAACATCTTACAATGAACAACTTAAAATAGAAGTTCTGATCCATATGCAAGGCAACTCACAAGTTGGTAAAGGCTAGACAAGTCAACTTCCAGGTGCCTAAAGTAAGAAGAGAGGGTAATGCAATAGTGCATGTTCAATAGCAGTTGTGCATTTACTGGTTTAATTTACATCCAGTTAAGCCAAATGTTCTATAAGAAAACATTTTAAAATAAAAACTCCAACTCAATTTTCTATTCCATATATGACTTCTGGAAGGCACATGTGTTTTCAGTTTCATAATATGCAGTTATTTGCACTATCATTATTCCAAGAGGGATTTTCAAGAAAATTCACTTTCCTTATGGCTATCCCACAGCTGAAGCTTATGTGCACATTGGCTTTTGAGTCTCTTGTATTCATTCTTGCATTTTGGCCATATGTAGGTATACTGACATCCAGACATCCAGTACATATATATATGAACATAAAAGACCTACTCTTTGGCACTTTCCTGGATTACAAGTTGCTATCCTCCATACTGAGTTTTGCTTTCTGTATTACTCTGGTACATAGCTATCCCATAACTATATATTTATTATTCACAACTTGGAGATATTACTGTACCTCTTTGTGTCTCCCTAAAAGTCCCCCCCCCCAAATATCTGCTTTATTCTCATGGCACAGTGACTGCAGGCATTATCAGGACTATTGGACATAGCAGGATGAAGTCATAGTGAAGGGGCAATTCTCAGCCTCTGGATCCGTTTATGAAGAAAATTTACAGATGCAGAACTGATTAATGTTCCTTATGGTGAATTAGTGTCATCCACCAATCCTTGAGCCAGAAAAATGATACTGATATAAAAACACCTGTGCCCATGGAGATGATTTCCTTATTTAGGCTATAAATGTTGATAAATGTCCTTATTTAGGGTTTACAGAGAAAATTAAGAATAGTGGTTGGTGGATTCTATCAGCCTTTTTTCCCTTCCTTTCCAGCAAATGAAAATATGTATCAGCCACTTTTCTCAAATTTGGATGGGGATAAGGCAATTGTTGACAAATGGCTAGACAAATGGGGTTAAGCCATCTGTTAGAATTAACTCTGCTGTTGCCCAAGTGTTTTGCACAGGTGTGTTCAAGGAGAGCTAATTGTTTTATTTATTTATCTATTTATTTCTCAATCAAATTTTGTCACTGCCCATCTCCCTCAAAAGAGGGACTCTGCAAGGTTTACAATAAAGCTAAAAAGAGATTAAAATACAATAAGAACAAGATATCTTAAGTAAAATTGGCCAATAGTTGCAGAATGTATTTGAACATGGTTTTACTGCTGTTCAGAAATAGTGCTGAACCTATATTCAAAAGCAGACTGATCAACAGCTGAAGTCAGTAGAACGAGTTGTTCCTTGAAGTATCAGGGACAGAGTGTGCATTCTCTCTCTCTTCTGCTTCACCACGCAGCCTCCAGAAAATGGTGCCCAGGCCAAAGGACAAATAGGTGCCAAGTGGCATCCCATGGCAATCACCTGAATGCCCAGTAAAACATATCAGACTGCACCCACAGCAAAAACTACTGCAGATGATTGCCTGCTTACTGGGTAAAATGCTGCTTTAACAGTGAAACAACTAAGAATGACAAGCTGATTCAGGATGTGTTGGAGATGAAACAAAGGCAACATTATGTCAGCAAAAAGCGGTTGCCAGGATATGCATATGTAGGCTCTGGTTACATCATCCCTTTTATATTGACCCATCCCACCAGGTCCGGCAAGAAGGGGATGTTACAGACCCCGTCAGCTAAATAATTTTGACTGGCAGGGCTGAGGAGGAGACCCTTTTCTGCCATTGACCCTGCCGTGTGGAACATCTTGCCCCCTGAGGTGAGGTTGGCCCCCACTCTTCTGGCCTTCCGGAAGAGCGTTAAGACCTGACTCTGCCAACTAGCTTGGGGATCCAATAGCGGTAGGCAGCGCTCTCTTTGCCTTTTAGTTTTCCTCTTTTACTGTATCTTCTATGTTTTGTATTTTTTCTATTTTTATAATGGTTTTATAATTTTTATTTGTAAGCTGCCCAGAGTCAATTTTTTAGGGAGATGGGTGGTGTATAAATTTAATAATAAATTTTTAAATTTTTAAAAATGTTCATGCTGTGATTAGGGGAAAAGCTCCGAACTCATGAAAAACTGGGGCAGACTCCAGAGACATGGCAGGACTACATGACTGGACAGAAGGAGATAGGTCTTAGTTTTGATCCACTGGGAGACAAAACTAAGGATAAGAAACTTATTAAACCCTTCCATTAGTGAGGTCAAGGAAAGAAGAACACAGGCAAGCTGGAAGGGACAGTGTCTGATGCTGACTCCTACAGTATGTGAACAGTAGCTCTAGGAAACACCACCTTCCACCTGGTGCTCTTTAGATTTGTTGAACTTTATGGCTGTGATTTATGGCAGTTGTAGTCCTAATGTATCTGGGAGGCATGCACCTGGGGAACACTGTCATAGGATGTTACAGGGCTGCCACTTGATTCAACCTCCACCAAGCAGCATTTTAGGCAGCCTCTATGTGGTAACCTTCATGTATATTTTGCTACTATCCAGTAGCATGTTTGGGTTCATTCTGCTGAAAACAGAATTTCTCAAGCTTTTCTTTTTTCTACAAATCTTTTGAAAAGTGCTGAGAGGTCTTAGTTCTCCACCTGATAAGCTTTACTGCTCTTGCCATTTTACACATCAAAATATTGTGCCTCATTTTAAAAATTATCATTTTGTCTTTCTTGCATAATAGATGAACCAATTTTGTGAGCAAAAATTTGGTTAGCATGTTCACTTCTTTCTTTGACTTCTGGATATGGTGTTCTTAACTGAATATAGCAATAAAAAGCTGACCCTTGCACAAATGAGTAATTCTTACTAAAATTAGAGGGAATCACGTTGAAGTGATGTATTTAAAATCATGTTTAACAATGACACCCTAGGAACTTCCCCATGAAGTTTTGTTTGGTCATCATCATGGCATAATTTTAATGGAAACCAGCTGTGTATTTTTAAAAGGCCCATTACATGCTTCCATCCAGATTCTGATACCCAGAACACAGCTCCTTTGTGAAGATGTCAGAAGACCCAACATTCTTTCGGATGTGTGGGAAATGGCATGCGTGTTTATACGGTTGTGGTTTCACCTTACGCATGGACCACCAGGCTTTAATGACACATTTGGCCACAAAAGGTTCAGGCCACTAACCACTATGTTTATCCCACTGAGCCAACTGGTTGGCAAAGTGGAAGCTTCTGCCTGTGTTGCCAAAACATGGAAACAAGACAAAAGATTGCTTGTCCATTTTTGCCTCTTTAACACAAACATGGGTGATTTTTAAGGAATACATATTTTCCATGTTTACATAATCTGTTATGGGGATATGTCAGTCATGATATTTTGCTAGGAAATATGTATATTCAGTTTTGGGAAATGCACTTTCACAGCTTTCTTTGTTTACAAAAAAAGAAAAGGAAGAAATTCCGCTAATTTTAAGTGGCCATAAACGAGTAACTTGACATGCTCATTTTTGTATGCACAGAATTTAATTACAAGATGCCATCATTACAGTAAAACAAACCTACCTGCATCTGTGCAATATGACCATAAGGGAAATTACATTCACACAAATATGAGATTAACCTTTGGTGTTCCAGGCCTATATGTATATGATCCCCTTAGGTGATAGAGAATTGTTTGCAGACAAGCAGGCTGTGAACTGCCAAACGAAAGGGCACAAAACTTACTCTCTCCCATTTTTGAGATTTGTGTTTCCATGCTGAGCAAAAGGAAGGAAGCCGCTTTTCAGCGCTCAGTTTAGAAACAAATTAAGAGAATGCACTACACAGCTTTGTGCTCAAAGAAGCAGTTCCTCCTCTGCCAATACTTTTACTGTATGAATTACCAGCAGACTAGTAAACATTTTCTTCAGGCCAATAATTTAGTGGGCTTATTTCCAAGACTGGGTTGGAGTTTTCTTTACATCCATTTTTCATCCTCCAACCCATCAGCAATCAATAGCAGCCTTTTGAAATGGGATGACACTCTGGCCTTCAGCCCCAAAAGCTGATGCAGAATCAGAAGACAGGAAGACAGGGAAACAATTGAGGCCTAAAAGTTGAAAAGGGAGCACATGAAGCATGACACTAGTCATGCAGTGGGCAATTTACTAATTTTTTGTTCAGAGTGAAAAGCAGTCATTGTCCCTCCACACACCCATCAATATTGGACCTACCAGGGATAGTGTGGCTTTAAGCTTTGTACTTTCCTATGTGGCCCTGATCTGGACTGATTTCTTCCCAGTGTAAATAAAAAGGTAAACTCCCGCTGGTCGCACTTGGTGAGGAAGAACAGTTTCCAACTAATCTTTTCTAGTTAATTAACAAAAACAGCTTTTATTATATTAATTCAAACAAGACAAGCAATAGAGCTTTTTGGTTTACTTAACCAGGGCTGTCATTGCATGTGTTTGCTAGTGGCACACGATTAAAGTAAGGCAACTGAAGTACCTGATTGCCCCATATATTCCACCTTGACCCATATGTTTGTGTGCCTGTGTATGTTGTGTGTGTCAGTGTATGCAAATATATCCATAATGTTACATAAATCGTGTTAAGGAAAGCAATTAAGAGGCCAAGAAGGTCTAATAGAAACTCATTTGCAAACAATTTCTGTGTAGAATGTTAGACACAGTTATTGATATAAAGAATGTTATGAATCTGGATAATACTTTTTGTTTATTGTATATTGGACGTGTTACTGAAAATGTTTGTGTGTTATGTATGAAATCAACTTCAAAAACATTATGTGGAATTGTTAAAAGGCTGATTAAGTTAGCTTCCTTTTTTGTATTCTTCTAGTCTGAAAATTGACCATATTTGTTTAAAATGTGTGTTGTTGTTTTTTTAATTTAGAGATTTGTTTTACAATTAAAGTAGAAAGGGGAGCCTATCTTTATCCATGGCAGGTTTTACATCTGCTCAGAGATGACATGGTTGGGCTAACATTAGCCTTCCCTGTTTGTAGCTAATTTAAGCATGCACAGAATCTAGACACCTTTCCAAAATTTCAGCAACTTCACCTAAATCAGATAAGGAGGGCAAGTCTGTCTATTAGCATCCTATGCTAAATGATGTCACTGTGCGCTAAATCCCCATGTGCCCTTTCTCCAGAAAGTTTGTGTAAAATAGTGCTCTTCAAACTGTTTATATATTAAGAAGAGAAAGCCTTACAGATAGAGTATCAAGCATCCCTTCCCAAAAGAAGGAAGAACTGCCTTCAGAATACAAGAATAGCCTAAAAGGATGTGCTATGTGATAGACTAACTAAAATAGATTGAACCTGCCAAGGATTGAACCCAAGAAGCATTTAAGATTATCTATTTCAGAACAGAACCTATGGCCCTCAGTAATGTTTGTTATAACTCAGTGTCAGCTGATTTTAACTTGTCACTGCAAACTGATATTAACCAAGACAAAAATAGCTTTGTTTGGCTTTTTGTTCCATATCGACATGACAGTGTTAATATGTCCACATCTGACAAAATTAAAACATGCCTTTAAAAAACTATGATCTGTGCAATAAATGTGATCTTCTTTCATTTTGATTTACGGCAAGATGCAAGCTATATTTGGTGGTGGTGGTGCTTTCTCTGTCAAATTATTTAGGGCAAGCTGCATAGCTAGTGTGCTTATTTTTCTTTTAAATGGGTCATTTCATTGCCACATACCTAAGCAGCTGAGATGAACTAATACTTAGTCTTGGTAACATTCAAAGCAATGTTTAACATCTGTTTCTCTTTGGAAATTTGAAGGCCAATTGAAATCTAGAAAGCAACTGCCCAGTATTACACTGCTAACATAAATGTGGCATAATTTAATAGATCAATCTTTGTAATTTGGGGGATGTACAGTTATCTATATATATATGTGATGTGAAAGGTCCCCTGTGCAAGCACTGAGTCATGTCTGACCCTTTGGGGGGACGCTGCTTTCACAATGTTTTCTTGGCAGACTATAGTGAGGTGGTTTGCCATTGCCTTCCCCAGTCGTCACCTTCCCCAGCAACCTGGGTACCCATTTACCGACCTCGGAAGGATGGAAGGCTGAGTCAACCTGAGCTGGCTACCCAAGAGCGAATCCAGCTTCTGCTTGGATCAAACTCGGGTTGTGGGGAGAGTTTCAGTTGCAATACTGCTGCCTACCACTCTGCACCACACAAGGTTATATCAATCTAGCTATCTATATATTATATAGATAATATATTATATATTATAATATATATTATCTATATATATATATATATTATCTATCTATCTATCTATCTATCTATAATATAATAGATATAGATAACATATATATTATTATATAGATAGATAGATATAGATATAGATATAGATATAGATATAGATAGATAGATAACATATATATTATAGTATCTATCTATCTATCTAGACTGAATGCTCGAATTATCAGCTGATCCGGCTGCTGGTAAGCACCACCATTTTGTCCGCTCCAGTGATTCGGGATCGCTTTCGGCCTAAAATGTCCAGCTGGAGGTCCATGACGAGAAGCCGATGTTGGGGGGCGATTGATTACAAAGGGATCACTTTTACATTGGTCACCAATTTCAGGTCACGTCGTCTCACAAGCAGATAATCGATTTGAGTCCTGCGCCCACCACTGGTATAAGTGATGAGATGTGTAGGCCTCTTCTTGAAGAATGTGTTGGCCACTGCCAGCTCATGTGCTTCAGCACAGTCCAATAATAATATATTATAATATTGTATATTATAATATATATTATATAATATATAATACATATTGTATATTATAATAAATATTATATATAATATATATAATATTTGTACACACACACAGTATATATATATTAAAAATTCCCTTCTCACCCCTATGGATGGTATGTGTTTTCCTCAACCTCAGGTCCTCTACCAGAGGCCTGGGAGTTTGAGGGTTCTGTGAAGTATCTTAGCTGTTTCTAGCACTGCACTCTTCTGGACAGAGAGCTCTGACGTTGCTCCTGGGATCTGTTAGAGCCACTCTCCCAGCTTGGGAGCTACATTCCCCAAAATATAGGGAATGTAGCAAGCATCATGTGGTGCAGAGTGGTAGGTAGCATTATTGCAACTGAAACTCTCCCCACGACCCAAGTTTGATCCAAGTGGAAGCTGGATTCTTGGGTAGCCGGCTCAGGTCAGCTCAGCCTTCCATCCTTCCGAGGTTGGTAAAGTGAGTACCCATGTTGCTGGGGAAGCTGACGACTGGGGAAGGCAATGGCAAACCACCCCGCTATAGTCTGCCAAGGAAACGTTGCAAAAGCATGGTCCCCCTAAAGGGTCAGACATCACTCAGTGTTTGCACAGGGGACCTTCCACCTTTCACCTTCACAGGGTTATATTCTGTTACAAGATTAAACTGCCACCATAGCCAATACTATGAAAGTGAACTTTAATTAGAAATAAAAGCTCTGCATTTGATAGTAAATCTGAAATTATTTCTTTGGGAGGAGGGTCAGGTAGCACAGTATGTTTTTTGTATGGCAAAGTTGCAATTCAGTCCAGTGTGAGAATCTCTCTGTGCTAGTTGTGCCATTCAGCAGCTTCCGCTGATGAATATTTGGAGATACTAGCTAAACAAATGCTGCTACAGCTTTTTTTTTTTTTAACTTTAGTACTTTCCTTCTCAGCTGAGATTTAATTAGAAATTGCCACTCTTAAGTGGGCTTTTGTTTTAGAAAAATAACCCTAGAGCGTAGGGTTTGACTGTTGGATGTGGACCAAGATGGTGCTCTTCAGGAGATTTTGGGCCAATCATTCTCTCTGAGTCCAACCTATTGCACCAGGTTGTTGTTATGAAGATATAAATGTCCACATGCCCACAGCCTTGAGCTATATGGAAAATGGCAGGATACAAATGCAAGCCAATTACCAGTGGTGGATTCCAGCTTGGCAGCCCTTTATATCTGCAAACAATGTGTTCAGTAGCACCTTTTGTTTGGCTCATTCTGACACTTTATCTTCTGCAATATTAGATGGGAGTTTCAGCAGAATCCCATTCACTGAATGATGCTGCCCTTGTGGTCAGAATGAACCTGAGACCCTAACTCATTTTTTCCCTTGTCCTTCCTACATGCAGGTATATTCATAAGAAAAATCAAATATTTTACAAGGCAGAAGTGATTTGTTTCCTACTGTCAGTCTGGAATCCTATCATTACTAATAGAATTGCTAAGTTTTATCTGCAGTTACTCCTTTAAAAGGGTATAAAATGTCCAAATCTTGGAGTCTGGACTTTTTCTAAGTTATAATTACTTAGAGTTTATAAAACTGTTTCATCACTTTTTTATTTGGCCATTGTTTGTGTTTTACATTGATTAAATATAATAATGGATGACCGGCAATCAATAATCTGTTTTAGCTTATAACTTTGTGGTGATTTATATTTATGCTTGCTTAAAGCTGAATAGTGTTTTTTAGTCATTTAAATCAATATATTATTTTCAATCATTACTAACTGTAATTAACCAAAGCTATTACTCATTTGAGCTTTATTCTTTTATTTTATCTTTTTATTTGTGTTGTTCAAAAAGAAGAAGAACCTGAGTTCGTATTTGTACTAGATGACAATGACTTTTGTAGTGCTGTAGCTGGGTAGAGAATGACCACTCATAAAATCAAGGCTGAGGGTTGTCATGAAATAGCAACTCCAGCAGTTGAAAAGGAAAAAAAAAAAGTGAAATTTGGGTATCAGATGTTGTGTATGAAACTGAATAGGGTCTCTCCTATTCTGTTTTTTTTTTAATGAATGCAGTAGTGATCTTGTATCAGCAAAGTATTATTTACCTGTAATCAGTATTTATACAGTATATATTAATTATTTTAACAAATTGGTCAAACTGTTTGTTTGCACAAACCATACAGTTTGCCTTTATTTACTGAAAATATTCATTTCTCACCTTTTATAACTGAACTTGTCCTAACAGTCAGGAATCATGCTGAGATGAGGAATAGGTCTCTAGTGTTTATTGCTGCTACATAAGACAGAAAATCCTAACAAACTGAAGCAGCGTGGGAAAAACCCAGACAGATAAACCCCAAAAGTTAAGGCGGGTCTGATCTGTGTCTCTTTGAATGGCTGCTTAATTCCTCAGTACTACGTATGCGTTTTCCTCCCTGGATAGAGGCCCCCTCCTGCTCGCCATCAGTACTCATGACAGAACTGCTGTTCAACAATATTAACATTTGAAATGCTACAAAACATTTATCTAATCACTATTTAAATGAAATTAAACAAATAAGTAGTATTCAGCTTCATATCCAACCTGAAATCCCACAGACCTAAAAGAGCGCCAATTTATGCAGAAGAACCCATATTACATGAGGAAGCTCTGAACTCCTTAGACATCACTAGACAACCCTGTGACCCATTGAGTCATCCTTTGAGAGAAAGGTAGTACAGTCTGATGTGGCCAGGATGAACATTAAATTTTAGGCTGACCATATTTTTTTTACCCCAATGCTGGATGATCCCATGTTCACTTAAGAAGAGTATATATCATAAATAAAAAATAATTATAGTGGCAAGCGAACTTCAATAATGAATCAATATTTACTTACCTAAACAGAGACACAGAATGAGCATGGGTGAGCAAAAAAGCAGTGGGAGCAAGAGCGACTTCCAACTTCTTGCCAGCTTCCCCACTGACTTTGCTTGTGGGAAGCTGACAGGGAGCATCAGGAATCATGATCACGTAACTGCAGGGATGCTGCAATGGCCACAACTTTGCAAATAAAACTGGTCTGAACATAGTGGAAATTTCAATTCCACAGAAGTCATGGATCCTGGATTTTTTACACATTCTTTAAGTTATCAGATTTTAGGTACCTTGATTCAAAAATTGTTGTGGTATGATGCACCGTTTGGGCTAACCTGAGGGGACAAACAGACAAACAGATAAACATGATGAGAGTTTTAGTAGTATATAGATGGTGAGGAAGCTTATATGTCTGACACCCCAGAAAATCAGAACAAAAAGCACAACACTGAATAAGATGAATATGAACATATAATCTGATTTTGTATATGACTATTTCCCATAAATAGCAGCCAAGGACAGAGATTCCACCTGTTTCAAACTCCAGCAGACATGCTCTGAAAAAGTCTTCATCTGATGTCAAAAAACCAGTGTGAAGAAGATAAAATAACATTTTCTCAAGAGGACCTGGGGCAAATCTTTATAAGCATTGTACATGAAAATTCTCCGCAAAGGATCGTTACCTTGTCGTGGTGCTGGAGCTTGAGCACCTCAATGATGCCATGAGCTAAACCGTGAAGGGCCACCCAAGACGGGAAGGTCATGACAGAGAGGTCAGACTAAATGCGATCCCTGGGGAAGGTAATGGCAACCCACCCCAGTATTCTTGCCGTGAAAACTAAATGGATCAGTACAACCAGAGATATGTCGGTATACCATCGGAAGATGAGACCCCCAGGTTGGAAGATGGTCAAAATGCTACTGGGGAGGAACAGAGGATGAGCTCAACTAGCCCCAGTCGTGATGACGCAGCTAGCTCAAAGCCGAAAGGACGGTTAGCGGCCGACGGTGCTGGTGGTGAACGGCGAATCCGATGTTCTAAGGATCAACACACCATTGGAACCTGGAATGTAAGATCTATGAGCCAGGGCAAATTGGATGTAGTTATTGGTGAGATGTCAAGATTAAAGATAGACATTCTGGGCGTCAGTGAACTGAAATGGACTGGAATGGGCCACTTCACATCAAATGACCACCAGATCTACTACTGTGGACAAGAGGACCACAGAAGAAATGGAGTAGCCTTCATAATTAATAGTAAAGTGGCTAAAGCAGTGCTTGGATACAACCCCAAAAACGACAGAATGATCTCAATTCGAATTCAGGGCAAGCCATCTAACATCACAGTGATCCAAATATACGCCCCAACCACAAATGCTGAAGAAGCTGAAGTAGAGCAGTTCTATGAGGATCTGCAGCACCTACCGGACAACACGCCTAAAAGAGATGTTATTTTCATCACAGGAGACTGGAATGCTAAGGTGGGCAGTCAAATGACACCTCGAATTACAGGTAAGTATGGCCTGGGAGAACAAAACGAAGCAGGACATAGGCTGATAGAATTTTGCCAAGACAATTCACTCTGCATAACAAACACTCTCTTCCAACAACATAAGAGACGGCTTTACACATGGACTTCACCAGATGGACAACACCGAAATCAGATTGATTACATCCTTTGCAGCCAAAGGTGGCGGACATCTGTACAGTCGGTAAAAACTAGGCCTGGAGCTGACTGTAGTTCAGACCATGAACTTCTTCTTGCACAATTTAGGATCAGACTAAAGAGATTAGGGAAGACCCACAGATCAGCTAGATATGAGCTCACGAATATTCCTCAGGAATATGCAGTGGAGGTGAAGAATAGATTTAAGGGACTGGACTTAGTAGATAGGGTCCCGGAAGAACTCTGGACAGAAGTTGGCAGCATTGTTCAGGAGGCGGCAACAAAATACATCCCAAAGAAAGAGAAAACCAAGAAGGCAAAATGGCTGTCTGCTGAGACACTAGAAGTAGCCCAAGAAAGAAGGAAAGCAAAAGGCAACAGCGATAGGGGGAGATATGCCCAATTAAATGCAAAATTCCAGAGGTTAGCCAGAAGAGATAAGGAATTATTTTTAAACAAGCAATGCGCGGAAGTGGAAGAAGACAATAGAATAGGAAGGACAAGAGACCTCTTCCAGAAAATTAGAAACATTGGAGGTAAATTCCAGGCCAAAATGGGTATGATCAAAAACAAAGATGGCAAGGACCTAACAGAAGAAGAAGAGATCAAGAAAAGGTGGCAAGAATATACAGAAGACCTGTATAGGAAGGATAACAATATCGGGGATAGCTTTGACGGTGTGGTCAGTGAGCTAGAGCCAGACATCCTGAAGAGTGAGGTTGAGTGGGCCTTAAGAAGCATTGCTAATAACAAGGCAGCAGGAGACGACGGCATCCCAGCTGAACTGTTCAAAATCTTGCAAGATGATGCTGTCAAGGTAATGCATGCTATATGCCAGCAAATTTGGAAAACACAAGAATGGCCATCAGATTGGAAAAAATCAACTTATATCCCCATACCAAAAAAGGGAAACACTAAAGAATGTTCAAACTATCGAACAGTGGCACTCATTTCACATGCCAGTAAGGTAATGCTCAAGATCCTGCAAGGTAGACTTCAGCAGTTCATGGAGCGAGAATTGCCAGATGTACAGGCTGGGTTTAGAAAAGGCAGAGGAACTAGAGACCAAATTGCCAATATCCGCTGGATAATGGAAAAAGCCAGGGAGTTTCAGAAAAACATCTATTTCTGTTTTATTGACTATTCTAAAGCCTTTGACTGTGTGGACCATAACAAATTGTGGCAGGTTCTTAGTGGTATGGGGATACCAAGTCATCTTGTATGCCTCCTGAAGAATCTGTATAACAACCAAGTAGCAACAGTAAGAACAGACCACGGAACAACGGACTGGTTTAAGATTGGGAAAGGAGTACGGCAGGGCTGTATACTCTCACCCTACCTATTCAACTTGTATGCAGAACACATCATGCGACAAGCTGGTCTTGAGGAATCCAAGGCTGGAGTTAAAATCTCTGGAAGAAACATTAACAATCTCAGATATGCAGATGATACCACTTTGATGGCTGAAAGTGAAGAGGAACTGAGGAGCCTTATGATGAAGGTGAAAGAAGAAAGTGCAAAAGCTGGCTTGCAGCTAAACCTCAAAAAAACCAAGATTATGGCAACCAGCTTGATTGATAACTGGCAAATAGAGGGAGAAAATGTAGAAGCAGTGAAAGACTTTGTATTCCTAGGTGCAAAGATTACTGCAGATGCTGACTGCAGTCAGGAAATCAGAAGACGCTTAATCCTTGGGAGAAGAGCAATGACAAATCTCGATAAAATAGTTAAGAGCAGAGACATCACACTGACAACAAAGGTCCGCATAGTTAAAGCAATGGTGTTCCCTGTAGTAACATATGGCTGCGAGAGCTGGACCATAAGGAAGGCTGAGCGAAGGAAGATCGATGCTTTTGAACTGTGGTGTTGGAGGAAAATTCTGAGAGTGCCTTGGACTGCAAGAAGATCCAACCAGTCCATCCTCCAGGAAATAAAGCCAGACTGCTCACTTGAGGGAATGATATTAAAGGCAAAACTGAAATACTTTGGCCACATCATGAGAAGACAGGACACCCTGGAGAAGATGCTGATGCTAGGGAGAGTGGAAGGCAAAAGGAAGAGGGGCCGACCAAGGGCAAGGTGGATGGATGATATTCTAGAGGTGACGGACTCGTCCCTGGGGGAGCTGGGGATGTTGACGACCAACAGGAAGCTCTGGCGTGGGCTGGTCCATGAAGTCACGAAGAGTCGGAAGCGACTAAACGAATAAACAACAACAACAACATGAAAATTATATATGGACATTGTTTGACTCACTCATACAGCTGTGATGCACTACCCAGCCCATTGTCCTGCTGCTCCTTCTCCCATAATATTCCAAACAACGTCAATGACAGCTTTTTTAATGACAACTGTTTCAGTACAATGCTCTGTTATCATAACTAGTCCTACCATTATTCAGCATGAAGCAATAGTTTCAGATAGCAGATGCTAGGAAACAGCAATGGTGGTCCATCCTTCTGAGCCTTTTAGCTGTTTCTCGTGACTGAAGAACAGAGTTATATATGTTATACAGCCTATTCTGCCTTCCTCCACGATTAGGCATACAGTATGTCATATAGCGTACTAGGCCTGTTCCACCTCTCATTAGAGCGTGATGTGATGCCTGATACTATCCTAGCACCAAGGTTGAAATAAATTTTAATTTCCAGTCCAGCTGGTTCTGTACATGAAATGTGCTGGAAGGCATTTAAACATCTTATGATAATCCTATGAGTTATGTATGCTTCAATCGTTTTATAGGTCTTAGAGGCAGAGGTAGTATGAAAACTGTAGCACCTTTTCTGCAACATTTTTTCTCACTTTCTTTAACCCCAGACAGAATTGAAGGAATTTGCAGGTAGAAAATATATATGGTGTTTTAAAAGCTCCACTCTTGTGGAGCTGTAAACAACCACACAAATCTGTATGCCGCATGACTAATTTATTCAGTTACTGGATTTATTGTATTGGATTCAAGTCAAGTATTTTTATACATTAAAAACTACAAATATGCTAGATTTGACTTACAAGCACATCCTACTGAGCTTTTGTGACGTCTTAATTCTTTAAGCAAATAAACTGAATTTGGATTGGCAAAGCAGACCAATTTGTCTTGCACTTTGTCATAATTGTAAAGTTTTGTTCCAATTAATATTTCTAGCCAAAAAAATAAAGTGTTTTACATTTCTGCAATAAAATTTTATGCAGCACTTCCAACTAGTCCTGACTACCAAACTCTAAAACTCAGGCTGTAGGCATTGTATTTCTTACATTCACTACTCTTGTTAAAGTCCATCAAGGCAGGGTAAAAATTGAACTTTAAGGATTTGTTTTGAAAAGAAAGATTTAGTACATAATTCCTGATTATTGGTTACAAAAAATCAGACGGACATTTCCCATAAAGGACTCTCCCTTGCTGTCAGTTTAAAGCTCCAACAGTCCTTCAGATATTAGAAAACTGTAACAGCATAAAATTTGGCATCCACTTGTGATGCCACAGGTACAATATCAGCTGTGCTTATTTATGGTTTCCAAAGCACATAAAGGGCAGAGATGGTGGATTTCCGTAGGTTTGTGTCCCTCTTTCCCATCAAATACCACCATCTGGCAGGAAAATATCCACCAATTATTCTGCCTAATATGGGATGGAGTACATGCTGGCTCTGGCTCAGGAAGTGACTTCTGACATGTGGCTAGATAGATGGGCATAGCCGTCTATCAAAAGTCACTGGCTTTACACAGTTGTTTTACCTGGATATATTCAAAGGAAGCCTAAGTATCTGCTTATATCTCATAATCGGACTCCTTTCGGCAGCAGGTTTAGTGCTATCCATAAAGAGTGGTATTTCAGAATAGCACTAAACCCATGTCCAGAAAGAAGCCTGTCAACTTACATCATCTTTCTAAGAGGACTAAATCTATGTCCAAAAGCTTTAATGGCTGATGGGAATGAAAAGAGCTACATTGTGAAGTAGCAAAGAGGGATCTCCCTCTCTCTCTCTCTCACATACACACAAACACACACACTTCTTCATACAGCCCTCCCATAACACACACACACACCCAGCACAGTTTTGCTGATACTCAGGCTGATTCAAATGTCTAACCCAGGTATTGACTCAAAAGAACCAGACTTCCACTGCCCAAATTAGAATGCCTGAAAGCAATACCCGGCTGACTCTCCTGATCAGAACCTGTCAGTAAGTTATACAAAATTCCTATAAGTTCATGGTTTAGCTCAACTTCTTACTTGATTTGGCAGAAGACTCTCAGATTTGAATTGCCTAGAATAGAATTTTTACTGCAGACAAGAAAGCAGTCATAGGCTACTGATAATACTCTAGTTAGACCCAATTAGACATTCTTAGATGTTTAAATGTAATGCTTCTCCCATCCTTCTGAATTAATGGATAGTAGATAGGGTGCTTGGTAATCTTGAAACCAGGCAGTTGTTGAATAAAGTCTCATTATTGGATGGATTCTCTAAGAACTACAACTTTTTTCAGACATATGTGGAACTCTGAAAAACATTAGATTTCATTAATGAACAAAAGAGAGGCATTGGACTCATGTTATGTCTAAAGGACTCATTTGAATAATTTCAAAGTATGTATTCCCCAGTGAAGCCTTGGCATTACTTATAAAAGAATTAACAATAACTGAGATTATGGATTCCTGAAATATATGCATTCACAATTTGTATTCACTGGTAGCAAAAGGCTTCATAAATCTAACACAGAATATTGATAATTCCCATTTTTTGAATAATGTTTAAATTATTTAAATTATCAGTCTGCTTTCCTGCTTCACTGATTTTAAATTATCCTAGTGTTTTCTATGGCAAGATAACTTAACCAGTTGTGAATTTCAGTCACACAAAAACCTGATCCTTAATATTTTTCCCCTTCATATATGATCTGGATTTATTCTGTCTTAATTCCCAGCCAGCATGATCAATACATTTGGATGGCATCAGCTTGGGGAAGGCATTCTTATAGTGGCTTGTCCTCATTACACAGAATAAAATGGACTGTATCATTTCAGACTGCATGTATGTGCTACAGAATGTTCCACAAGTAATATACTTCTATCATATAAAACATCCTATCAAGCAGTGGGATAGATTCAGATTGTAGTCTTGTGTACACCTGACATGGTCTTCAATATGTATCAGTTGAATTAATGTTATCTCTTATGGGCTAATTTAATAGGGCTGTGAACTGCTTAGGTTTCATTCCACACAATTCCCTCGGGTGTGCAACATCGTGAATGTGAACTTGTCTGAAACTCTTTAAAGCAGTCACATCGTTTCACAGGCTCATGTAATAGCTGCAGAGATCAATTCCTGTGTGGTTTAATTCCTACCTGACTGATTAATTACATGGCTTGCTTTTTGGAGATACACAGTGCTGTCTTTATTTTGCTGGTCTTTTCTTTCTTCTGTGGGTTAAAATGCCCATATATTTCTTTTGTGTGCTGCAAAAACATTGAGGAAACAGACTTAATTTTCTGCTTTTACTATTGCTATCTCCTCCTGGGGAATACCATGCTGTATTGCCTGAAATGGTATGAGATGTATTGCCTGAAATGCATGATATGATAAGGATAAATTCCTGTTTATCCTTGATTAAATTTTGCCATCATAATCTACATTTCCTACAAACATTTTTGTTTGAATTCCTTCAACTCATTAAGGAATCTTGTGAGGTCTTTATCTAAAGGAGTAGTTCTTTAAATTCTGAGTCCTTGAATGAGCTGTATTTCACTACTTTGCTTTATGTCTTCCCTTGCTCTTAAACATATATCTTAATGAATGTGTCTACTATTTGATCACAGAAACATTTATTTAAGGTGGCAAACATGATTTATAAATGCATTGTTATCCTTAAATATCCCAAGTGCTTTTGAGAGCTATAAGCCTCTGGATATACTTTAGCTTCTTCATGAAAGCTGGGCATCCTTCAAAAATAATTTGGAAGAAAAAGGTACCCTTGCTTTGAGAATCATCTGAACTTTTAGTGAGTGGAGTTCTTAAATCAGCAGAACCTTTCCTTCTGACACATGTAGAAGCCAAAGAAATGTTCGGCTTTGTTAAAAAATAGTGAAGAGGTATTGTACTTGTGCTAGGTCCAATTACTTTCAAAGTTTGTGCAGCCCAATTCTATAGTATTACAACATCATGGAGGCATGTGACTCATCCTTTATGATATTCTTTGACAGGATACTAAAATCTCCCAAGCAAGGGTGATCTCTGTTCTGTCCTCAAATCTTAATTGCTGGAGTATCTGACTCATAAAGCCCAACCATATACATTGGTTTCCCACCTGATTAATGGAATCAGGGCTGGTTACTTTTCCTTTTCTACAAGCATAGTCCTCTGTCTTACAAAAACAGTACTGGCTATAAGTAATGGACAAAGTTTAAAATGTATTCTGCAGTCTGGAAATGATTCCACTTTGAGCAGAAATTGCCTAGCTGAAACTGTATCTTTTCTATTTTGAACACTAAAGATATTTATTGATTCTCATTTTGATGAGCAGTCAGTTTGATGACTTGTCAGTTGTTGAGCTGCCACCACATGACATGGTTTTTTCTGAGAAGAAAAGGCAAGAAATGTATTTCTGTAGAATAAAAGTTGATAGGTTATATGAGGCCATATACTGTATTAACTTATTGAGTTCTCTTCTGGAAAATATACATTTTGACTATACTATTGTGAGTGGGAGTGGAGAGAGAATTGATTTTGCCTATTTTCAGTTTCTAAATATGAAGCACAATGCTAGTCATTCATTTTATAATTCTTAGCAATTAAAAGAGAATTAATTATATATTTTAAAAAGATTTTGTTTAATAATGGCTGTGTTCACACATAATGTAAAGTCAGGATACTTTAAACCAGTGTTTCTTAATCTGTAAGTAATTACTCCCAAGGAGGTAATTTGTTGTTTACCCTCAAGGGGGTAATTTGGGCATATCCTGGGGATAATGGAAGAATTTGTAATTGCTTGTTTGTGAGTTGAGGATCCAGTTTGGGACTGCTGCTGCTGACATGCTAAAAAAGACATAGAACAACAGAGCCTGGGTCTTTTGTGGGGATAATGTCATTATCTGAGACTGGGAAAAGGGGTAATTGAATCAAACAGTTTAAGAACCACTGCTTTAAACCATGATTCGTTGAATATTTCTTGGCATATGTGTGTGTGTGTGTGTGTGTGTGTGTGTATGTATGTATGTATGTATATATATATATATATATATATATATATATATATATATATATTAAAAATAGTCTCTAAATCTTAAGATGACTTACAGAACAAAACACAAAGTACAAAACTATTAAGAGCCAATGATAATAAGACAATCTTATAATATTTATAACATTCTCCCATGCCCAAATGTTTTATAAAATTGAGGGTTGGTTGGTGGTCTTTATTTTCTTTAGCATTCTTTTGTTTTATAGCCTTTACATTTTTGGCTGCCTGATTCATATATGACAATGCTGAAGTTATGTACTGTATATTCTAGATAAAAATTTGACAAACATTTTATCCTTTAGAATTCATTGGAATTTATTCTGAACAGACAAGCATACAGATGAGCTATAGGTCTAATAACTGTGCCTAGGAAGTCAACTGGACCAGCAAGTAAAATCTTTCTAGTTGCTGCAAATTAACTTATAACTAATTTATTTTCTTTTTCAATGAAATTGCTCCTTCTATTTGTTTTAATGAATGGTTAGAATGTACTACCTAATTTTAAGCCCACAAGTCGAAGTGGTAGAGTTGGGTACATTTCCCACAGCAGCAACTCTGGGTATTGTTGTGGGATTGGGAAAATTCTTATTTATTTACTTTTTTCTTACCTTTTCCCCAGAATACTGTAAACCTCCAGCAGTACAAGGAATAGTATTGCCCAAATCCTAAAAATGTCCTTCCTTCACATATCTTGCTGCAAAAGAAGACTTTGGGAGAGTATCAGCTAACAGAAGAGAAAAAAAGTTATTTATTTATTTATTTGATTATTATTCAAATTTTGCTACCGCCCAAAATGACACAGTAAGCCACAAAGTCACCAACCACATTTAGCCTCGTGTGGTATGTGAACATACCCCAGGTAATTTGTTTATGGTTCAAACCCCAAAAATTAGTTTGAGTAAACTCTGATTCAGTTAGCACTGGTAGGGTTAGCATATTGTGTGAATATAGCCACTGTCACCTGAATAACAAAAATATTTTCCCACAAGATGAGCTCAAGACATTTAATTACCTAAGGCAAAGAGTCAGACCTTTCCTCCCTGTTTCATGTAGACTGGATTGGCTGGTTTATGGCTGAGTAGAGCTTGTTTGTTTTTCTGCCTAAATTTGGTGGGAATTTGAACCATTGGCACTTGATATAGGATGCTCATCCCTGATCTATGTAGAAGTTATGCCTTCTAATAGGAATGATTTTCCCAATGTATGCAGATTACTTAATGGGATTACTTAATCATGAGTAACCATAGTAGCCTTGTGCAGGTAGTATGTTCAGTGGAGAGCCCTGCCTTTCCTCAAAACATGCTGAAGATGTCACTGTAGAGGCAGTTTTCCATGAGTGTAGCATGACTGGCTGCAGCAGGACACCTTTCCAGGCACATATAGGCTTCCATGTAAGCTAGGGCCGTGATAATGTGCTCAACACTGAATTATAATAATAGTAAAATGGAGGAATTCACTTTAAAAAATTTCCGTTCTTCATAAAACTCTTGAATTCTGCTATGATTATTAAATCAGGTGCATCAGGAAGAACAGTTCAGATATATTTGCAGTACATAGGCACAGATGAATGCAAGGCCAGCCCACCTATACCACTGCCAGTATCTTTGTTGTTGTTTATTCATTCAGTCACTTCCAACTCTTCGTGACTTCATGGACCAGCCCATGCCAGAGTCAGAGCTTCCTGTTGGTGCCAGTATCTTTAGCACTAGATTAATGGCTTATTCACTTGCTCTGTCTTTCATTTCCCCATTAATATGTTCAGTACTATTTGGTTTGCCTTATTTGCTTGGCTTATTATAAAAAATGGAAGCAGTATCCAGATTCGATATGACAGATTTTTTAATGTATGAAATTGAGGATTATACATGCTTTGTCCTCATAGCCATTTTTGTTCTCCATTGTTATTAGTAGTATATAGCTATTACTCATGTTTTAGGCAGGATCCTAAAACTTGTTCTGCATGCTGATTGCAAAATGGTTTAGGTCACTTATTGAAAACCAGAAGAATAATGTTGGGGAGATTATCATCACTTACAGCCCTAAGGCCAGATACAATAAAACTATACAATAGCAACAATCTTACAGTATATAAAACAAAACAAAAGCAATTAGTATACTATGATCCAAAATTAATTAAGAATGAAAATACTAAAATAAATTGAAATAAAATACTACGTTAAGAAATTCTAAACCTAAGTGATGGTGTGGTGTATTGTGTAGATGGTAGAATAAAACTGGGCAACCTGGGAGGATATTTTCAGGTCCTTATCTGAAAGAAGTAGCATTAGATAGAAATCACTCTCCCTGCCTGGAAATTTCTTCAATAACGTATATATAACGATCTGTCTAGAGTCCTTATATAGAGAACAGTGTAACAACATATGGCTTAGGGTTTCTATTGAGCCGTCAATAAAGGGGGTACAATATTTTTCTGCCAAATGGTGAAGGACCAAACAGTGATCTACTGTTGAATGTTCCTCTCTAAATCCTGCCTGTTCTTCAGCAATAATATTTTCATTTTGTACCCAATCCACTAACTTTGAATATAAAAATCTGGCATAAAGTTTATTTATTGTGTTTAATATACTGATAGGCCTATAATTTGTAGGGTCGAATCTATTTCCTTTATTTTTGTATATTGGTACAACAATGGCCTGATTCCAGTCAGATGGAAATTCTCCTGTGTTATTAATGTGTGTAAACAAGGTGGGCCAAAACTGGACCCTCCAGTCTTTATTTTCCCTTATTAATTTGGGGGGATAAAATCACCTCCAGATGCTTTACCTGGTTTTAGTTGGACAATAAGATCTTTAACCTCAGCTATGGATACAGGTGGCCAATCCAGGAGGTCATTGCAGGAGGGAATCACATCTGGGATTACAGCAGATTCCCTTTTAAAGATGTTCTTAAAATGATCCTCCCATTTATCTGCAGATATTTGTGTAATAGCACCAAACCATCTATCTGTAAGTGACTGATTTATTAAACACCAGAGCCAAGTGGAATTCTTGAGCTTTGCTGCTAAAATTAAATTAAATTACTCTGTTGGGGAGAATTGGAAGCAGTTATTTACAATTTCAATTTTTAATTTTAAGAGTTTTTCTCTTATAAGCAATTACTTGCACTTCATGCTTCATTTTCATAACCAATAATTTATCATACCAGTAAAGATTATTGATTTGAATAAAACTATCATGCATACATTCTGAATCAGCTTGCTGGAGCCAGTGGCACACTGCTTCCATCAAATACAATGTTAGAAGACTCAGTCTATTCTTAAACATGTTTATGTATGTCCAACTGCATTTAATAGAACTTACACCCCTCCTTTAAGTGTGTTTAGACCTATTTATTTATATATGAAACCCATCTTTGGCCCTGGGACATGGGTGCTGTAGAAATCACGGTCCATGTTCTCTTGTATTGTCAGTTTTACAGGGACATTCCTAGGGCACTCTGACAATTTTTACTTATGTTTTCTGTTAAACAACAAAGATAAATGTACTGTATCTCTCTGAAAGTAGCAAAATTCTGCTACGTTTTATGTAAGCTTCACCTACAAATGGTTGTTTAACAGTTACTGATACTAGGAGATAACTCTGTTTGTTTTATGTATTTTATTGGTCAGTGACCGAAATAAAGTTTGATTGATGATTGGTATTTATTTAAATATCAATATTTCTAAACTGCTCAGCTCATACAACTCTGGCCAAATTATAGTAATAAAATTTAAAATCAGAAACCAATAATTTCAAGGCAAAACTCAGCAATAAATATAAATAACAATAACATATAGTCCATCCATAAATGGTCAATAAAAACCATTAAAAATCTATCAAATGCAATTAAATAATATGGACTCCATTATTTTACAAAGTACCAGCAGGGAACTTTGGGTCATCAATCCAGAGGCAGGGTATTCCAAAGCATAGGGATCACTAGATAGAAGGCCCATGTCCCCCTAATCTTATGTGGGGCAGGATTCTAAGCCTTCCCTACATACAAGTGCATGTAAGCTGGGTTGATTCCACTTGGATGAGAGGGTCCCTGTAGAGATTGGTAGGTCAAAACCAGCCCTTTGAACTGGACTTCGAAAGCTATCAGTAACCAGTGAAGCTGCTGGACAATAGGTGTTATATTACAGTAGACTTTCTCACCTGCTACTGCATGTTATACTAATTGTTGTTTCTGGATCCTTTCCAAAGGCAGAGCACATCGCTGTAATTCTTGGAGACCCACTGGAATAAGTTTTAGAAGTTTCAGTAAAGCAGAAAAATCTGCTCTTGATACCAGTGTCTTTCAACAGGACCACGAATCCAAGACAATCCCCAAATTGCCAAACTGTTTTTACAAGATAAGAATATTTTACATAAAAACTTTATTTAGCTGTTTTTTACTTAGTTGTTTTAATCCTGCTTAAGTGTGATAGCACTGTAAGTCACTCAGAGTCAGTTAGTGATTGGAGTGGCATATAAACTCAATAAAATAAACAAACACCCTAGAGGGTTAGAGTATTAACTAATTAGTTAACTAACTCATTATGGCCAGAGCAGTATCTGAGTCAAGATGTTTCTGGACAAACAACTGCATCTTGTAGAGATTAAGGTTGAACCTGTTTCTACCATCCAGACCCTCACAGCCTCCAGATAACATTTAGGACTTCCTTATACTGTACTAATGGTACTGTACTGTATCATAATGCATTATATATAATGCATTGTTATCAATAGCAGCAATTCCAAGTAGACTAGTGCCATAGGTCTACTGTATGCACAAACAAGTTAACTGCTCTGCTTATCACTCTTTTTTTATATCTAAAAGAAAATGTTGGGGAAAGTATCAGCAAAAAAAAAAAAGGATTCAGACTCAGTTACTCTATTTTCTCAGCCTTATGCCAAGACAAACAAATAGAACTGTGTTCTCTACTGGAATGTTAACTCTTTGCCTTAGCATGTTTGATTCAAGTGAAAATAATACTCCTTACAATGTGGACTACAGCCTATTTTGCTACCATTTGAACCAGTTCAACAGCCTTTCAAAACCTGATGTCTTCCAGACAAATCGGGTGGCAACTCCCATTGACCATGTTGGCCCAAAACTGTAGGAGTTGTCGTCTCAACACAGGTGGAGATACAGTTTTGTAAAACTTGAGCTTATTTATCAAATAAAAATATCCCTTGTACATTTGAAAAAGTAAGTCTATTGCAACGGGAAACAAATATAAACTTATGCCTGGCAGATCTTTTCTCCATCTCTTTGTTCCTCTTTCTTGCAACTTGATCTGCAATATCGTAGTGGGGCTCTATTGCTGATATGGGCACCCTTGTCCATTTATTCTCTTTTAACTATATTGAAGGACTGGAACACGAATCTGTTCTCCACATGTCATTTTAGTGATGCAGCATGGTTTGGTCATACTTCTCTTAAAGCAATTTGGCCACTTGTCATCTGGAAGTATTTTAAAAGGCACCTCAAGGGAAAAAAATAACAAACCAAGTAGTGCCGGTTTACCACAATGGAACAGATATGGAATGTGATCAGTTAGCTGCAAGCTACAGATAAACACACACATAGAGGAGCCAGCAAAGACAAACAGAAACCATGTTATCGTCCGGTCAAACACGAAGAATTTGGAGTAAATTGATGGCATTGTTTATATTTTTTGCTTCTGCCCCTCTTTTTTTCCCTCTTAAAGAGGTAGTTAAGAGCTTTGGAGTACTCTCCTGCACATAGATTCCAGTAGCTTCAGATTATTTTTATATGCCTGTCCTGGGGTTAGGTGAGATATATTGTTTATTTCATACTGGATGACTGAATAACTGCTGAAATCTAATGACCTTCTTCACTTCGTCAATTTAGATGAGACTCAGCATTAATCTGTTCTTTAAGGCAATCCTTATTATTGATAAACTTTGTTTCTGCTCTGGTTGGACTATGAAATCATTCCATTTTTTTCCACCTCCTTCCTGTGCCTGTTGTATTGATATAGTTAATAATTAAGATGATTTAAAATCTTTAAAAAGCTAGACATACTTCCCTTTCATTTAGCAAAATGTTAGTGTGGGTGTATGTGTGTTTGTGTGTGGAATCAACAAATATGGAAAGAG
Organism: Candoia aspera; assembly: GCF_035149785.1. Taxonomy (NCBI): domain Eukaryota; kingdom Metazoa; phylum Chordata; class Lepidosauria; order Squamata; family Candoiidae; genus Candoia; species Candoia aspera. Next base: position 40,127,335 of record NC_086160.1, read on the forward strand.
GGGTTGTATCTCCTGCCTCCTTCTACATTACTGAATCTGTGGCACGAGATATGAGACAAAGTCCCTTTATTCAGATTAGAAACTGGTGAGAGATAACTAAGGTGTGTTAACACTCCCAGTAAAGCAACTTGTCTGCACCAGATCCTTCAGAGGAGAGTTATAAAATTACTTTGAGTAAGCCCAAGACTGAAATAACTCAAAAGACTTCTGACTATGAGTGGGTCTGAGAAAGGAGTTGGGATCAGTCCATCTTCCCTGAAGCTCCAGGTTTTGGAGGACAGAAGCCTTGGATTCACTTCAGTAGAATCTCTTTCAACTCAGCCCATGGCAAGAAAAACAAGGCTGATAAACCTTTAAACAGAGGTATCTGCTAAATTTATGCAAAATACTAGTGAGCCTTAGCTGCTTTAGATTCTTTTACATTTTTAAACAGGCACATGGGAATTGCCTTGTCAGTATGTATTTTTCTATAGGCAGATGTGCAGGATTAACTTTCTAATGTATTTATCAGAGTGAAAAACTTATACTGTACTGATCCTATGTTGTAAAACAGGTATGTTTTAATATACAGTTTTCAAATGAGTCCTAAAATGTGTATTAACTTTATCTGAAGCCTCAGTAAGATTTGTTCCATTCTCCACTTCCCTTGATAATGTTTAACTTTGTTTAAAATATCTGATTATATAAGAAAACAAAATCTAGCACCAGAATAATATTTTCTGCTTTAATGTACTGCACTCTTCTGACCAGACAGGTGAAGCTGAATTAGTTCTTCAAGAATCAGATCTTCCACAGAAACTCACAAAGATAAAGTCAAAAGAATGTTACATGGCAGCTTTATTAAAATCTGATATCTCAACTATAGATATGACCATCAAACTGGTGTCTTTTGATTTAATTTTGCTACATGTAGTAAATCCAAAAGAATGTCTATTTTTATTGATCAAAAGTATACACTGGCAAAATCAGCCCATTTACTGGGATCTATTGATCAAATTAAGATTTTGACTGAATATCCTGGTATTAATTTTGGTCAGAATAGTAAGCTGTCATTTAAAACAAATCAGGATTTCTATTTTAGAAGAAAGCAATGAGATAAGAAACAAGGAGGAAGCTGCCTATGGATTCATACCATGATTTATGAGTTGGGCAATCTTATATCCAATTAGGTCATTGACTGCTCCAGGAAGTAGTGCATTACTCTGCTACTGTTTCTTAAGACATATCAATTAGAACTTGTCATATGTTGAGGAACATTATCAAGACTTCAGTATTCATTTTACAGAGATTTTATCAATATAACTTAAAAGTTATATTTGATGATACTTCAGGAGTGCTGCACACAGTATCTGGTAAGGGAAACTTAATACTTTGCTGCTAACTCTTTGTTTGGGAAAATTCAATCTTCTGAACTTTGTGGAAGTTTAGAGGATATTTTTAAACACTCCACATAAGCAGGAAAGAGTTTGAGTTCTTTTCCCCAACGAAGAAGCAGAAGGCTATCCACTTGGGTTCAACTTATTTTACATACATTGGTCCCAATCCAAATCAGGCCACTCTGTACTTAAGAGTAAAATAAATACAATCTGGAAGTAAAGCAATATAAAATATAATTTACAAATCTTCTAGTTCAGTCCTAAGAGTTGTACTTTCATATCATTTCTGGGATATTCTTCATGGGTGCCATACTTTTGTGATACCCTGTAGAAATATAAAACTGTGCTATGATACAAAATGTATATGGAATTATTCTTCATTAGCTCCCTCAACTTTGTTTTTCCAATGTTATGCAGGTTTTTAGAGCTACAGAAGCAGCTGATCATAGTTTGGAATCAATACCTCTATGTAGAGATCAGGTGGTGAAAATCTGGTATTCCTTGACCTGACTGACCTTCATGAACAGCTCAGGTTTCTCCACATGTGTGTTTGTAATGTGAAATTATAGTTGTTTAGTATTGGTGTAGCTGTTTATGCACAAGAAGAACAAGCAGGGAATGAGACTAGAATAAACATAATGTCATTCATACAAATCTTGATTATAGTAAGATAATCAAACTGGCACCAATGGAGAATACTGCATGCAAAATACCTTGACCTGCCAACTCATGATAGAGTTTCTGGGGTCTTCATCCTTATGACAAGATGTTTGCATTTAGGATCTTAGGATCTCAAGCAGCTGGTTACTGCAGCAGTTATTTTGATCCATAACATTAAAGGCAAACATACAGTAAGTAATGCAAATGTTTCTCTTCCATACTTCCTGCTGGCCCTGTATCAATCCGGCTTCCTGAAGCATAATTTGGGGTAAAAAATGTTCTCTACCTAAAAGAGGTATTACCACCCTTATAATTATGAACAACTGATGGTCCACATTTTAAAAGCATACACATGAAACACTTCCATGCCACTGTTTCTACTCTGCATTCCTTCAAGACCAATCTGAAGACAACTGGCAGTTGTCTTCACTGCTGCTGACCTCAAAACATGGAGAATACAATCTTTGCTCTCTCTAGTTGACCAGTAAGAATGCACAAAGAAAGGCATTTAGTCAGCACCTGCCATCTCCAGCTATATCTTAACATTGTGTTCATTTTTCTAGAGATTTGGGGGGAGAGGAGATCTGAGCAGTTGCAATGGAGGGGGGGGGGTGTTGCAGAATTCCTTGACTATATTTAAAGGAAGAGCAATATATGGTGGCTGAATGTCTACAGGGAGAGGAGAGTGCCTGGTTTAAGCCCAGGATCCATAAGTGGGATGAGTCAAATAAAATGTGGGTAAAACAATTGACACCAAAATGATTCAGAGCTTCAGCATTTCTAATGGAAAATAAGTTTTGCACCAATTCTGAAAGCGTTGCTACTGATCCAGAATAAATCTGCTCAGGTGGCAAAGAAAAATGACAAGTGTATCATACTGGTATAGTGCAAAAAACTCATGTAGAGGTGCCCGTAGCAACTTAGAGAGTAGCCAATGTAAACTCAGCTCTCTCCCCCACCAAGTTATCTAAACTGCAAAGATAACTAAATGCTAGAATTAAATGCAACTGAGACTGCAACCGAAAATGAATTCAGATAAACATGTGCCTGACCTCAGACAAAGGTATCCTAGAAGTGGAACTGTAAGGAGACCCTCTATACAGTATAACTGGCCTGGACAGGATCAAGGAGAAGAACTGTGGAGAATGTGGTGTCTACCTGATAGATCTTAATTAGTATGTTGGCCGGTTAAAGCTTTCTTTCAGAGGAGTGATTCTATCATAGCAGAGATTTTCCCACAGAAAAGCCATTTTGAAAACTCAAGACACCATCATGCATGACTTGAGAAGTTTCAGTCGGATGCAGCTTTGTAATACTTCTTAATACGTGAGTAGAAAAAACAACATGTTGCCATCCCTAAGCTGAACTCTTTTTTTCAGCCTTCAGAGACCATGGGGCAGAGATGATAACATGGTAGCCTCACTGGAGATGTGAGGCTAAAACTTTCAGCTTGCCATTTTCAGTTTTGGAGTGTTTCATCTGCATTTTAGAAACAGTTATTAAGCTTCCTATAAGCTTAAAATACCTGTTTTCAGCTTTAAATATGTTTTTAAAAGGTGATCCACAAAAGCTGCGCTTCACCACCAAATTTTGATGACATGATCAAATGAATCCTATTGCTCAGGGGTGTTCCGGAAGTGAACCCCTCTTTCCCCAGTAAAATCCAGACAAATGATTCTACCAACAGAAGTATAAAATACCAAGGGTGCCTTTGCTGTCCCTATAGCAGCAGTAATCGTATCACAGTAATAAAGTAACTCAAGAATTTGCTACTAAGAGATCAGCAGAACCTGAATATAAACCTGACTGTTCAAATTAGAAGAGAAGCATTCAAAACAGAATGGCAAAGAAGTAGGTCATCCATGTTCATAGATTTAAATTTGACTAGATTCTCCGTTCATAAATCCAAGCTGGAAAGTGGTTAACTGCTCCATAGGCAATGTAGGTCTTACAATAAGTCATGAATTCCATGTGTAATTAATTTACAACTTTATTTGGAAAAATCACTTTTGATATAAATAAAACCCTTGAATTCTGAGTTAAATGCAGCTTTCATCATCATTTCTATCAACATGAAACTTTTAAAAAATGTTGCTAGTTTTCCGCAGTTGGAAAGCTAAATTAAGGTAGGGTTTGATGTAGACAGACTGCTGGCTGTTAACACCTTTTCTGGCACTTGGCCTCTGGAACGGATTGGAACAGATCTAACAAGTGTTGTGCTAGACAGCCAGAAAGCTGTCTACACCAGTTCTTACAACATTGCTAACACAAATTCTGATGAAATGGGTATTAACAGTAATGGGAAATTCAGAGCAAAAAAATCACTTACACAATTGATCCGTAAATTTTCCAAATGGAACAGAATAGGCTTGCAGGGGGCAAAGCGGCACTATGAAATCCTGTCTACCATTGATTGGGGGGATTTGGATACATTGATAGGATTTTCCCTAAAATCCATTCCCATTAGGATGTGAAGAAGTTATTTAGACATAACAGAATAAGCATGATTTATCTAGATGTGTTGGAAAAATTGATTTCTAGAATGAAACTAAGATTAATTAGCACACCCAGAATCATTATTGAGTGGATCACCTTAAAAATTTGAGAGAGAGAGAGAGAGACAGAAGAAAACTTAAACAGTGTAAGGACCAGCTCCAGGACCAGACATATAGTTGTGGATGTTTTCAGAGTTCATTTTACCATTAGACAAATACGCTTTGAAGTATTCCATCTTTTTTCTTATCCTCCCCCCACTTTTCTTTTTTTGATGGGGTAGAATAACAAAAAGATGTAAGAGGAAATAGGAAAAAACAAATGGGATTATGAAAGAACAAAGACTGCAATATCTTGACCCTGTAAATTATGTAAATGAAACAGATTGATTACATGTAAAAAATGTCTAGAAGCACCAGTGTTTCATAACCTGGACTTCATTTTTGAGTTTTCATTAAGGTGGTTAATACCTCTTCAAAACAACAAAAATTCTCACTTCAATATCAAATTGCTTCAGATCGGTGAACATTTATGTATGCATGCTGGCGCATGTTCTAGAAAGCTGTAGTGGATACACTATATTGTATATTGTTCACACCAATTTCTAGAGTAAGGTAAAGAGGGATTGCATAGTGTGGAGTTTAGATGTTGTTGGATTCCAGTCATATCGTATATATACATACACACTATATGTGTGTGTGTGTAAACAAATGCTTTGTATTTTCTTAACCTGATTCTAGGTCTTAGAGTGCTATGAGAATCCAACCAGCGTGGAATGCTGATGGCTTCTCATGATGATGTAAAGGCAATTGTTCTGAGCACCATTGGCTTACTATTAATATTTTTTTGCATGTAAACCTCTTCTACCAAAGCTGGCTGATTCTGCAACATCTGCTTGTGCTTCCTACAACATCTGTCATTCCTCCTAAAGTTTTTTCTTCATCAGTTATTGCTACTGACCCTATTTAAAGAAAGAGCCATAATCAAGAGTTTTGATACCTGAAAATTCAGGTAAGTTCTTTTTATTTAAGATGTATTTGAAGGTGCGTGAATGTGTAGGGAGAGAGGAGGGAATAAAAGGACATTGGATATTTGTTCCTATCCTTTTACAAAAGCATTTGTTGACCAGTGAGCTCAAAACTGGGGAAGTCTTTACGTAAGGCATATCACATTCTACTTTCTTCAAGATGGATAATATGTTAGCAATATAATACAGAGAATCCTTGCCACGTAAACCACAAATTCAGAACACAAACTGTTAGACCCACAGGAGAGGTTTGTTGTATCTGAGCTGGGAAGAAAAGGACCTATGAAAACAACCAGTCTGGTTCCAATCCAAATTATCAACTGGAAGAATTCTACAGGAATGAAGAATAAAAACAGATGGTGTGTCATTCTTCAGGATTGCAATCCACACAGTATTTAGTGTGCTCCCTTTATGATAAAACCTCAACTTTTCATTCCTATTAGATTCAGGGAAAGCTCAGAAGTAACTGGATACCAATTTGGCAGTGGTTGTCATCCTTCCTGTAGAAATTGAATGACTTACCATCCCTCCAAAGTGTGGTCTTTGCATTTACAGTTTTTCCAGTTTTAAAAAAGTCAATAGGAAAATAATTTCTTCCTTTTGTACATGGAAACTAGCTCTATTGGGGATTTCTGGATTCCGTGTCTGGGAGTGGAATTCACCTTATGAAATGAAAGTGGTTTGGGAAGCAGATCATTTAATAATGGTATGAATTCCTTTTACACTGGAGTAAACAAGTTCTCTGTGATTGAAAACACAATGGCTATGCCAGTGTAATATACCACTTCTTTGCAAAGCTGACACAAATAGCAACAGAAAAATGATTCACCTGACAAAGACTCAGTGTTCTCACTTTAGCACGTTAATACAAGTGGCAGATAGACCTAAGAACAAAACAAAACTTAGATGAAACTATCTATTGTTTTCAAAATTACCTAGCTTCTACATCTAGAGAGTATTTAAAATAACCCCCACACACCCCAGCAACTAAATTTATGGTCAGTACTTCATTGTAATCCATAAATGTCTTTATTTATTTATTTCTCAAATTTGTACTACCGCTCATCTCCCCCCAAGGAGGGACTCTGAGCGGTTGGTATGGTATTGGTATGACAGAGCATCATCTTCTGGAATTATAACATAAAAATAAACCCAGATGTTCCAGGTATACCATTTTTGAGAAGTTATAACCCTCTGGGAAAATTTAATGGAATTATCAGAAGGGGAGGCCAAAACAGGCAAGATGGCAGATGTGACAAAGCAAACTAAATCCATCCTTTGTGTGGGTGTGCAATATTGATATATGTACCAAAGGGGCAGGCTTGAATCACACTGCCACAGCCATCACACTTCCTCTTTTGACTTCCCCTTTCCCTCAGTAGATGCTGCTGGGAATTGTATACAAATGAAAGTCAAATTTTCATGAATTTTACCATTTATAAATATAAACCAACTCTTACCCATTTATTAATCTCATTGCCATCAAACATAAAATTAAAATGGCTATATATAGTATTGATTAAAGAAAAATGTAAAAACAAATAGATATTAAATTGCCTTTAATTTATATGATTGGGACTCACTTCTTCCTGTAAAATATAAGCAAAAGTTATTGACCCAACCAGGAAATTTTAATGATGCCTCAGTATAGGGGTGTACTTCAGCAAAGGATCGTTACCTTGTCGTGGTGCTGGAGCTTGAGCACCTCAATGATGCCATGAGCTAAACCGTGAAGGGCCACCCAAGACGGGAAGGTCATGACAGAGAGGTCAGACTAAATGCGATCCCTGGGGAAGGTAATGGCAACCCACCCCAGTATTCTTGCCGTGAAAACTAAATGGATCAGTACAACCAGAGATATGTCGGTATACCATCGGAAGATGAGACCCCCAGGTCGGAAGATGGTCAAAATGCTACTGGGGAGGAACAGAGGATGAGCTCAACTAGCCCCAGACGTGATGACGCAGCTAGCTCAAAGCCGAAAGGACGGCTAGCGGCCGACGGTGCTGGTGGTGAACAGCGAATCCGATGTTCTAAGGATCAACACACCATTGGAACCTGGAATGTAATATCTATGAGCCAGGGCAAATTGGATGTGGTTATTGGTGAGATGTCAAGATTAAAGATAGACATCCTGGGCGTCAGTGAACTGAAATGGACTGGAATGGGCCACTTCACATCAAATGACCACCAGATCTACTACTGTGGACAAGAGGACCACAGAAGAAATGGAGTAGCCTTCATAATTAAGAGTAAAGTGGCTAAAGCAGTGCTTGGATACAACCCAAAAAACGACAGAATGATCTCAATTCGAATTCAGGGCAAGCCATCTAACATCACAGTGATCCAAATATACGCCCCAACCACAAATGCTGAAGAAGCTGAAGTAGAGCAGTTCTATGAGGATCTGCAGCACCTACTGGACAACACGCCTAAAAGATATGTTATTTTCATCACGGGAGACTGGAATGCTAAGGTGGGCAGTCAAATGACACCTCGAATTACAGGTAAGTATGGCCTGGGAGAACAAAATGAAGCAGGACATAGGCTGTTAGAATTTTGCCAAGACAATTCGCTCTGCATAACAAACACTCTGTTCCAACAACCTAAGAGACGGCTTTATACATGGACTTCACCAGATGGACAACACCGAAATCAGATTGATTACATCCTTTGCAGCCAAAGGTGGCGGACATCTGTACAGTCGGTAAAAACAAGGCCTGGAGCTGACTGTAGTTCAGATCACGAACTTCTTCTTGCACAATTTAGGATCAGACTCAAGAGATTACGGAAGACCCACAGATCAGCTAGATATGAGCTCACTAATATTCCTAAGGAATATGCAGTGGAGGTGAGGAATCGATTTAAGGGACTGGACTTAGTAGATAGGGTCCCGGAAGAATTATGGACAGAAGTTGGCAGCATTGTTCAGGAGGCGGCAACAAAATACATCCCAAAGAAAGAGAAAACCAAGAAGGCAAAATGGCTGTCTGCTGAGACACTAGAAGTAGCCCAAGAAAGAAGGAAAGCAAAAGGCAACAGTGATAGGGGGAGATATGCCCAATTAAATGCAAAATTCCAGAGGTTAGCCAGAAGAGATAAGGAATTATTTTTAAACAAGCAATGCACGGAAGTGGAAGATGACAATAGAATAGGAAGGACAAGAGACCTCTTCCAGAAAATTAGAAACATTGGAGGTAAATTCCAGGCAAAAATGGGTATGATCAAAAACAAAGATGGCAAGGACCTAACAGAAGAAGAAGAGATCAAGAAAAGGTGGCAAGAATATACAGAAGACCTGTATAGGAAGGATAACAATATCGGGGATAGCTTTGACGGTGTGGTCAGTGAGCTAGAGCCAGACATCCTGAAGAGTGAGGTTGAGTGGGCCTTAAGAAGCATTGCTAATAACAAGGCAGCAGGAGACGATGGCATCCCAGCTGAACTGTTCAAAATCTTGCAAGATGATGCTGTCAAGGTAATGCATGCTATATGCCAGCACATTTGGAAAACACAAGAATGGCCATCAGATTGGAAAAAAATCAACTTATATCCCCATACCAAAAAAGGGAAACACTAAAGAATGTTCAAACTATCGAACAGTGGCACTCATTTCACATGCCAGTAAGGTAATGCTCAAGATCCTGCAAGGTAGACTTCAGCAATTCATGGAGCGAGAATTGCCAGATGTACAAGCTGGGTTTAGAAAAGGCAGAGGAACTAGAGACCAAATTGCCAATATCCGCTGGATAATGGAAAAAGCCAGGGAGTTTCAGAAAAACATCTATTTCTGTTTTATTGACTATTCTAAAGCCTTTGACTGTGTGGACCATAACAAATTGTGGCAAGTTCTTAGCGGTATGGGGATACCAAGTCATCTTGTCTGCCTCCTGAAGAATCTGTATAACGACCAAGTAGCAACAGTAAGAACAGACCACGGAACAACGGACTGGTTTAAGATTGGGAAAGGAGTACGGCAGGGCTGTATACTCTCACCCTACCTATTCAACTTGTATGCAGAACACATCATGCGACAAGCTGGGCTTGAGGAATCCAAGGCTGGAGTTAAAATCTCTGGAAGAAACATTAACAATCTCAGATATGCAGATGATACCACTTTGATGGCTGAAAGCGAAGAGGAACTGAGGAGCCTTATGATGAAGGTGAAAGAAGAAAGTGCAAAAGCTGGTTTGCAGCTAAACCTCAAAAAAACCAAGATTATGGCAACCAGCTTGATTGATAACTGGCAAATAGAGGGAGAAAATGTAGAAGCAGTGAAAGACTTTGTATTCCTAGGTGCAAAGATTACTGCAGATGCTGATTGCAATCAGGAAATCAGAAGACGCTTAATCCTTGGGAGAAGAGCAATGGCAAATCTCGATAAAATAGTTAAGAGCAGAGACATCACACTGACAACAAAGGCCCGCATAGTTAAAGCAATGGTGTTCCCTGTAGTAACATATGGCTGTGAGAGCTGGACCATAAGGAAGGCTGAGCGAAGGAAGATCGATGCTTTTGAACTGTGGTGTTGGAGGAAAATTCTGAGAGTGCCCTGGACTGCAAGAAGATCCAACCAGTCCATCCTCCAGGAAATAAAGCCAGACTGCTCACTTGAGGGAATGATATTAAAGGCAAAACTGAAATACTTTGGCCACATAATGAGAAGACAGGACACCCTGGAGAAGATGCTGATGCTAGGGAGAGTGGAGGGCAAAAGGAAGAGGGGCCGACCAAGGGCAAGATGGATGGATGATATTCTAGAGGTGACGGACTCATCCCTGGGGGAGCTGGGGGTGTTGACGACCGACAGGAAGCTCTGGCGTGGGCTGGTCCATGAAGTCACGAAGAGTCGGAAGCGACTAAACGAATAAACAACAATAGGGGTGTAAACTCAACAAATATTAACTAAATTCAGAGAATCACTATTATACCATATATAGTGACTTATAACAAAATTATGAAGATAATGCACCTTTCTCCTTGTAGTAAGAACCATGATGAATATAATTATTTTCTGAACACATGCTGTCTTCAAAGTACTCAACTCTTATTACTCTCCTTAGAATTACTTTTAACTTTGAGAAAGCTAGGTTTTATACATAAAAACAGTTCACATCTGAATTCATTTGAGTTGTGCTTCTTTGAGCAGATTAGATTGGAATTAGTTAAACTTTTACACAATAATTCAGGAACTTGTAATGAGGTAGCTTAAACTCAGAAACCATTGTGAAAGAATTTCAGTAAGTGCTGGATATCAAATGTAAGCTATATTTAGAACGATCAAATATTTAAAAGAGTTCAAATTTCTTGTGACTCTTTCTCCCACCTGCTATGTGTAAAGAGCTAGAAGAATTCTGTTTTTGATAGGAGATAAAATTTATATCTGTTGCTTGTTTTGGTAATTACTTGATCTTTTATTGGGTTGTTTACTTTTGACCATTTGAGAACAAACTTCCACAAATTGTAATACACCAAAACCTCACTAACTGGAGGGAAGGAGGGTCCGTTATTAAACTAGAGAAGAGGAAATTGCAGGGATTTGCATCATTTGTATCAATGTACATAATTTGCATAATGATATGGATCATTGCACAATGGCATTGTTATTTTTCAGATGACAAAATGCCACATCAGAAATTTAGTCTGCTGAGTGTGAAGTCTATGAAACAAAGTTTCACTGTGCATTGATATAAAATGAATTACTTACTTCCCCAGAAGAAAATTGTATTATATTAACTTAAGGTGTCTAGTAATGATAATTTGAAGGCATAATAGTCTGATTTTTCTTTCTTTTTTGTGAAATTATTTTCATCGGGATAGAGGCATACAGTTGACAGCTGATTTTCATACAAAATTTTTTTCCCTATGTCAAGTAGGCTGCTGAGTACAATTCTTTTTTGGCTTGACATCTTGGTATCTGCAGGACTACTTGCTTCAGGAACAAATGATCCACCTGGTATATTCAGCCCAAAAAGGCATTTTCCCACAGATAAGATCTGAAGAGGGAGGTGAGAGCTATGTTGCTCTCCTATGGACCATGCTTCTAGAGTTCGGAGCCTTTCCACAAGATATTGGATGTATGAATTATTGGAAGAACTGCTCTGAAGACAGGGTTTGTGGGGTCTGGGAAGGGGAGAGTTTTAGTCTTTGTTTTTATAGATTCTATATGTTGTAAACTACCATGAGTTTGGAGGCTCTTAGATAATGAAAAGAAACTAAATTTCTCTAGTCTAGGGAGGAACAGTTCTAGAGGGCATAAAGAGGGAGTTGAGAAGTTGAGAATTCCCCATCCTATTTTTTTTGCAAGACATATTGTCTGTCATTAAGTTGTGGGCTTTCCTAGAAATCCTGAGAAAGTGCAATTCATACAATCTCTCTCTAATATTTCATAAAAGCACTGTGTGATTCATAATCTTGCTTCTGGTTATGATTGCTATAGGAAGTGCTAAAGAAGTTTCCCTTTGAAGTGTCTATAAGAATTAAAAATAAATACAACCCTTCATTTTATTTGTTTGTTTGTTTGTTTGTTTATTTGAAGGATGAATGTTACTCAGAACTTTTTGGGGACTCATATTCATTCCATCATGGGTTCATGTGAGATAAAATCTCCAAATCTGTTCCCAGAGATTTTGTGTTAGAATTGCTTTACATCTTTAGTCTGTGCTGTGGATAGGTTTATCAGGTGCCAATAGCACCAAAGGATCTGATCTGGCTTGTTGAATAGAAATTAATTCTTGTCCTGACTTGCATATCTGGATAAAGTCTATATGTCTAAAGCATCTAATTTATTTGGAAGAAGTCAGAGAGTGTGCATACTGTACATATATTGTGAAAGTGAAAGGTGAAAGGTCTCCTGTGCAAGCACCGAGTCATGTCTGACCCTCTGGGGGATGCCGCTTTCATGACATTTTCTTGGCAGGCTATAGCGGGGTGGTTTGCCATTGCCTTTCCCAGTCATCACCTCCCCATCAAGCTGGGTACTCATTTTACTGACCTTGGAAGGATGGAAGGCTGAGTCGACCTGAGCCGGCTACCTGAGAGAGAATCCAGCTTCCGTGGGATTGAACCCGGGTTGTGGGGAGAGTTTCAGTTGCAATACTGCCACCTACCACTCTGCACCACACAAGGCTCACAGACTCGGTGCTTGCACAGGGGACCTTTCACCTTTCATACATATATTACCCATCTAGAAATGTGGATAGGCACCTAAAATGTTCATTAGCCACGTAATAAAGTTGTATGAGGAACTCTGGGATCTGAATTTTCACTGCCTGTGTGTTGAACAGCCTGCTGCCAGGAAACCTATATGGCTTCTAATGAATGATGAGAAAATACCCCTGTATAATGATGCTGGCAAAGAGCCAAGAGATTAGGATGAAAGGAGATGTGAGACCTCATATTAGAACTGTTACGTCCTGAAGCTGTGGAGTCAAAGAGGCTCTTTAGGAATTTAGCAATGAGAATGATCTGAACCTCTTTAAGGCAGAATAAGAATTTTAAATCTGTCTTGTCTTGTGAAGGTGGATTGGCTTCCAGAAATTTTGCATCCTTCACAGGTAGTAAAGTTTTTCCCAATGCTATTTTTAGATCCATAAAACACACCATAGTGGACCACACAGTATTCTCATAGAGGGTTTTCATGTAAGATAAAAGCTGAATTACACTGATCTGTTACAGCCCTGATGCCAGCAGAAACACCCTGCAATCCTGCATCAATCAGCTGCAGTTCACCAGGGTGGTCCGCATCTTTTGACTATATGAAAGCTGCCTTGAAATTTAATCAGTAAAAAAATTAAGAAAGGAAGCTGTTTTCAATTGAAATGAACTTTCAGATTGGATTTTTTAAAACATTTTTGTTGCAGGGATTAATTAAACCACTTTTAACAATTGAAAGGGCTTGAATTAACAGGTTAGAAAACTGAAGAAAGGAGGCAAGAAATAATATTTTCTCCTGATCCTCTGTGGCTTTGATGCACTTTTCAAAAAATTAATTTGTGTTGCATCCAGCATCAAATATACACAAAAATTTGTTTAGAAATCTATATTAAAATTATTATTATTATATTTCATTTATATTCTATCTTTCTTGTAATTCAAGATTTTGTACATGTGGAGCTCCTTTTTTGAATCTCTCAAAAATCAGTTCTATGAACAGTTAGTCTTCATTACAATCAAAGATCACTTATACCCAAAATAATACATGACATGACATTTGGGCTATAGGATTTATCACTTTTGTATCAGTTGTTGTCAATGCGGCCACCCAATATTTGGCTATTGTACTGATCAGAACATGAATGGAATCTGAAAGGAGAAGGTTAGCATTATATTTATCTGTCCTTCCTAGAATGGATGTAACAAGGGTAATATGTGGTCCTTGTGGAGGTCCTTATAGAAATTGTGGTAAAACAATACGTAATAGATTGTTTCGATTTCCCAGAATCACGTGGCAGGTACACTCTATTTGTGGCATTTTGGCAAATCTGGCCTGTCCTAACATCAATGGTAGCATGTTGTGCCTGGCCTTAAAAAATTGGTTTCTCAGCCAGAGGAAATATTAATGTGAGTAGATAACATGAAGGTTCCGTGGTGTCCTTTACTGTCAAAGTTCTTCAGCTCTGAGAAAAGGTACCAACTTCAGTTTGATATTTAATATCATTTAGCTTTTGGAGCACTGTCTTTTTAGCCTGATGATAACCAGAAGATAGAAGAGACACTGTGGGCCATGAATTACTCCTCTGAGTAACATATATCATTTTCATGTGGTTTATATTTGTTTAATTTACAGGTCCTCTGAGTCCCCAGTAAAGGCAATCCCCCTAATTTGAATGTTTTCTAATGGGTCAACACCGCTTTTTCTTCGCTTTTTTTTTTAGTTTGGAAAATGCAGACAGTAGCCATTTAGCCACAGAGATTAATTCTGAAGGATAAAGGTTATGTGTATACCAATCACAAAATACATTTGCTCAGCTTGACTTCTAATGACATTTTGTCTAGTGCTTCACCTCATATTTTGCTATTATAAAGCTGCTATAGTTTTTCTGTACTTTTGTTCATTATCTCATGAAATATATATGCCTTTTGTTTAATATCAGATGCTGACTGCATAATAATTGCTGGCTTTTTAAAAAATGCAGCAGGACTTAAAAATCAGATATTAGCCATTACTGTATTTACTTCTTTATCCCAGCAGGCATAGGGTCACTTAATCCTAAGGGATGCCCAAGACCTAGGGCAAGATGTTTGTCTTCTTCAATAGGCTAGAAACAATAACCACACTGATATCCAATTTATATTATATGTAGATGAAATATTGCTAAGAAAGGTAAAGGTAAGGTTTACCTTACTAAGGTAAAGGTAAGGTTTCCCTTGACATTAAGTCCAGTCGTGTCCGACTCTAGGGGGTGGTGCTCATCTCATCTCAAAGCCGAAGAGCCGGCATTTGTCCGTAGACAGTTCCGTGGTCATGTGGCCGGCATGACTACACGGAACGCCATTACCTGCCCGCCGAAGCGGTACCTATTAATCTACTCACATTTGCATGTTTCTGAACTGCTAGGTTGGCAGGAGCTGGGACTGGTAATGAGAGCTCACCCCGTCACGCGGATTCGAACCGCCAACCTTCCGATTGGCAAGCTCAGCAGCTCAGCGGTTTAACCCGTAGCACCACCACGTCCCTTAAGAAAGCCTAACAGAGGCATATCTGATTTCAACACAGGAAACTTACCAAAAATGAGAAGAAGCAGTAAAAACAAAGTTGAAAAGGCAAGTCAAAGAAGGTTAAATCTCTTCAGAATTGCTGGCTGAAACCACAATAATAGAAGCACAGCAAAAATGTATGCCATAATTCTGAAAAAATGCAAACCAAGAAATTATTGACATAGTTAACAAGCAGTGCATTGGTTCATACATCACTTTAACCATGTTTTGCATAATTATTGTTGAAACATCACATGTGGCTGGATTTATGATAGGCTAAGAAGGGGCTTTATAAACCACAATATTTGATTTCACTCAATATGCTAAGCCAAAGTGCATAATAGCTTAGAAGGATGTATGAACCAGGCCAATATTAAGGAATCTATTAAAAAGGAGAAAGAAATACAGAGAGAGAGAGGCTTCAGAATATGAAAATGAGAAGACCAAAAGGAAAGCAAGTAAACAATATAGGAAAGAAAACAAAAAGGGGCAGTGAAGTACATGTTGTCAATAATATAAAGACTAAGAATTTTTTAAAAAATCAAAAGCAGGATGCTCTTAAGGAACATAAAATCTACTGAATTCTAACAGTAGTTAACGAGGATACAAGGTTGCAGAAAAACAATATTATTTGTCTATTCTCTTCTGCTTTATTCCTTATTTATTTATTTATGGAATATGAGTATTCCCAGCTTCAAAGTCTCATTTAACTCTAGTTTTAATTTCTCCATTTCTTAAAGCTACAGTAGTCAACCAGTTAATTTCATCTACTTTTGGAATGCTTATGAAAAATAGTTACATGAAAATTCCAGAACAACTTCACAAGCCTAACCAGATATTGATTTTGGCCATTTATATAAGAATAGCCTCAACACATGGGCTGGGAGATCATGTCTGATAGCCTGCCATTTTAAGCACAAGCCTTGGGAGTATCTACTATTAATAAATGATTGAACAAACATTATGGAAGAAACGACTGGAAAAGATGAAAATGAAAGGCAGAGTCTGCTTGCTAATTTTTCCAATCAATAACTGTCAGAAGAAATATTGATATAGATAGTATGAAATCAATTCAGTTTTTATTTTTAAGAATAACAAATAATAGAAAGAAACTGACACAAAATTTAACATCTAGTGGCTTGCTGGCCTGGGCCTGTAGAGTCATAACCTCGAGACACTGAACAAAGACAAGGGAGTCACACAGACTCATTTGTATATGTGTTGAACTGAAAGGAAAATATCTAGGGATGCACAATGACTAGGTGTGGCCACAAGAAGCTTTTTCCTCTTTCTCTTCCATATATTCGCCTTATTTCAAGCATGTGATTAGGGCATCATATTAATCAGCCTAATGAACATTTATTTCAGTCTGCATACTTTCATCTATATATATGAATCAGCCTGAAATCATCTCCTCCTCCTCCTCCCTTCAAGAAAATTCAAAAAATACATTTGATTATTTATCCTAAAATATGTAATTCATATTTATTTTGGTCCTTTTTTAATGAAAAACTCTGATATCAAATTCAGAAAAGGGTTCCTGATCTGTGTTCCGGTTTGCTTTAAAATCTGAACTGAACAAAACCTTGAGTATTCCTGGATGGTCATGCATAAATTCAGTAGTAAGTTTACTATTCAGGAATTGTCACTGACTTCTTCTGTTCAGAACTCCTTACTGATTCATTACAGATTGTTTTCTGACCAGTCAAGAAACGGAAGAATCTCAGCATGCAAAAAGATTGGGAAGAGAAATCACTTCAGTATGTGGATCTGCAAAATATACATCATGTCATATTTAAACATCCTCTTTTAATGAAGTAAACACACATACACAGCTATTTGTACCACTTGTTTAGCCCATTTAGCAAAATATAATCTTGTCAGTTAAGACAAAATTTCAGGTCTCAGATTACTTTAGTCAGTTACAGACATTTCATGCATAACATCTGGATATTAACAGGAAGTGTAATCTTACAGTGCATTAAAATTTTGCTTGTCACTCGTTCACTGAAACTCTGCTACTAATAGCAGACAACATATTGTAGTTATGCCAAAGTTTAAGCCAGTAGACTAGAAGGAACTGTGGGGGGCCATTTTGTTGGTATTGCTAGTCTAGGTTTGTTCAGAGTCATCCTTTCAATAGAAAAAGCTAATGTTGTTTAATTGCGTGTATATGTGATTGCCTGGGCAAGGTTTCCCTGCAGTTCTTGAAAGGTATTATTTAATCAACTCAACAGAACACATTCCCCAAATCATAAGGAGATCTGCTATTAAGCAATACATCAGATCCGGTGACTTCAAACATTTTGTAGTTTTCAAAGTACTTCACAGATTATGGACAGTTGTTTCAGACAACATATTGCAATTCCACATCCTTACCTGGAGTACATGAAGTGGGATGGGGAGCTGAACAGTATAGTCTGTGGCACTGACATGACAAGCCAATACCTTTTATCACTTTGTTAGATATTCTACCTATCCAATATACCAGCAAGCCATAGCAGGATCTTCTTTACTTGCTTAAAGAGGTTCAGGAAGGGTATTTCAAGACTTAATTGTGGTGAAACTATTGAAGATATCCAGTTGAAATTTGCGTCTAGGTTCCCTGAAAGATCTACCATCCCTGCTCTTTTTATCTGATTTTGTCAAGATATGAAACATCTGCAAGCATTTCATGTTTCTCTGTTATAGCCTATGGATCATTTAAAAAACAATCAGTTCTTAGATTCTGAATGGGCTTGAACTGAATTGGTTTGCCCTCTAATCTAGAATCACCACTGGAATCCTCAAATCTCAAATATCCAAATCAATTAGGACTTATTCACACAGGCTTAATAGGTAATACATAATTTGAAAACTATTGTTTTTTGCAGGTCTTACCAATCAGAACCCAAATGAGGGCTCAAATGATAGGAAAGGATTTGTATATAAATAATTTAGAGGGTTACCACTCATCTTTCAAAGATGCAGAAGAAATAGGACCAAAACTGTAAATTATACATGAAAATACAGTATTTTATAAAATCTAGAGTTTAGACTGTCTTCTGCTTTGTAACCAAAGTTTTCCTAATTCAGCCTGCTATCTGATACTGAAATATTCTTGGCACAAAAATGGTGCTCTCCACCCAGTCTGTCACAATGATTCATTCCAAGTATATGGCTGTTTAAATAGGTATCATCAGTTTGATAGAAAAATGGGATACTAATCCTATAAATTAAATAAGTAAATTAATAAATGAATACATCCTGAAAGATTAAACCAGACTTTTCATTTCAGAGGCCATTGACCCTCCAAAACGATAATCAGAGCAGTTATCAATAATTAGTAGTTTTCAGTGAAAATACACACACAGGCCCATCTGAGCACCTGCCCAAACAATATTAAGTAATACCTTTCTGTTCCGTGCTTGTTTTTTAAAACTTTAATAGGAAGATGGCAGAAACATTTTCCCCAAAACGCCATTTTTCTCCCAAGATGTTGTCAAAGTGGCTGAAGCTTTTTGAGGCAGAGAAATGCTTTGAAGCATGGATCAATTTACAATCTGACAGAATGTTTTGAAGTGTGGCTCACTTTACAATCTCTTATGTTTTTGCACTTCAGAGTTTACTGTCATGTGTTTTTAGTTCGTATTTTAGATTATTTCTGTGTGCTCTTTGATCTAGTGGTCCACAAATGCATGGTGTGTGTGTGCACACATGAGAGAGAGAATATCTAAAGCTCAGAAAGTGCTGTCACACATATTCATGAGAGCCATTTGGTAGATGGGGTATTAAGCTTAAAAATAAGCAATTCCTTTTCTTGCTCCAAACTAGATCCTAACTTCAGAACTTATGTTCTGCTCAATTTATTCCACTAATAACAATTAGGCACTTACTCAAGAAAAGAAAAAGTTCACAATAGATAGATTAGAGGTAGAGATAGAGATAGAGATAGAGATAGATTTCATTCTGAAAATAGGTTCATGAACAATTAAATTCTTAAAAAAAAACCTGCTGGAATTTTCATCTAAGTGTCTTCCGTATGATGGTTTTGTCATGTAATCACTTTGAAATTTACAGGATATCCAAGTGACAACAGCTTCCATTAGTAATTATCATGTGCACCCTCATCATGTGTGTCTTCTGATGTTTCTTTATCTCCACAACAAATGTTAAAAAGGGGGGAGGTAAATGAACAAGTTGATATTCCAACTGTGATCAATCAAGATGGAGAGAGCTAGATCACAGTTACCCATTCTCTTACAGGCACTTCTTTTGTTTCTTGTAATGTTGGTTTAATATGGTGTTGTAAATGGTCCAGAACCTGTAGCTGGTTGAAAATTAGATTACAAATTTACTGATTAGGAATTTTGATCATGTTGTACCTGTGCTTCCTCAACTACACTTGCTCTTGCCCTTTTCTAGAGTCAGTTACAAGTGTTGGTCTTAAACTTTATACTCCCAAATAGCCTGACATTCAGTTATTTAGAGAACTTGACTTCCTATTCAACCAACCTATTCATCTGACATTTTTTACTGACTGACCCCATCAAGAAAATAAGGTGAGTGTCTTCTACAAAGAGAACTTTCCAGCTGAAATATTTGTTCCTTAAGGATTGCTGAAGACATTCTGCTGATGGAACAGTAAAATGAATTCTTCCTCTTCTACCTCAAAATTCCTTAGCCACAAATGCATATAAATGTGATTCTGAAAGTTGGTCAACATTTCTGGTGCAGATTGGAAGTGTATGAAGGATAGAAGAGAACAGAAAAGCCCACTGCATGTGTGGAAATTTGCTAAATGTAAGCTAATGGTAATATCAGAATGGCATATACAGGTACAATGAATATCAGAATGATATATTGTTTTATTATGTGCCATCAGTTCAGTGTCAAGTCTGATCTGTTCCTAATCTGGTCTTTCAAGTTTCCCAATGGTGCACTCATTGCTACTGTAACTGAGTCCATCCACCCTGCTGCTGGTCATCCTCTTCTTTTCTTTCCCCCCACCTTTCCCAGCATTAAAGCCTTTTCCAGAGAGCTGGGTCTTCACATAATGGTATATACTGTACAGTCCATCTTTCCTTAAGCTTTCTGACCACCAGAAGTATGGATACTATATTACATAGTGCACCCATGTACTACAAGGTTTTACATGACTCTCCCCCCCCACTTTCCGGCGGGGGCGGGGTTTATCTATTTTTACATAGATGTTTCTACTTATATTAACCACCAGGAGACAGCATGTGAAATATACTGCTTCCTGGTGGTCAATATAAATAAAATATTACACAGTACCCTAGTGGGTAATTTTATCCATAATTTAAAATGCCTCATAATTTCTTTCACTACTTGGAGAATATATGGGCCCTTGCTGACTTACCGATATGTATGTACCTTTTCATCCCAACATTCAATATCCTGTTTTCCAGTCTGTATATACTGCACACCTCCAATGAACATTGAACCATTGAAATAAAATTTGGAATACACGTTCAGGCTATTACTCTGTTCCAGTTCAAATATCAGCTTCTCCTATGTACCCATATACTGTTTAAAGGCTTCCCAACTCCACACACCTCTGGGCATCTTACACATAAAAAGCAAGGAACAGAGATACAGATTGTATGTGTCCACAAGACAAACCATACATAACAAACAAAAAATCCTACAATTTTATTTGCAATGGAAACACTAAACACACTGCTGGAGTTATGGGAGTTGTACCCCTATCTATTTGGTGGCCAGAGGAGGGTGAAGAGTATATTATTGGAAGCAGCTGAAGGCCAAAGACATGGGCCATTTCCTGCATTCTTTTCTGGTCCTCACTGCAAGAGAATGGAAACTCTTCCATTTTTATATTCTGTAAGGATATGTGTGATGGTTGCCCTTATTCCAGTAAAACACAGACTCACTAGCCAGGCTAAGGATTTCTGGTTTATTAGGAATAGAATGCATATACTGAGAAAGACGGGAATGAGCACATGGCATGCGAGGTAGCTGGTAAATACCCGCGGTGCGGACCTGATCCTTCTCCACCCCCCATTGTCCCAAAGTCCTGATCCGGAGTCTCGATGGGTGATCAGGGAGATTAGCGCTGATTACCTCTGTCCTCTTCCTGTGTCCGGCGCAGGTGTGTCCCTCAGGGTAATGCAGAGATGTCAGGGAGATAGGATGATGGCTTCTCGGGTCAGGGCAAAGGTATGGCTCCTGTCATGAGTAAGGATGGCGAGCAGGGGGCGCCCATCCAGACTGTTAAGCGCATGCGTAGCACTGAGGAATGGGGCAGCCATTCAAAGAGACACAGATCAGGACCACCTTAACCTTTGGGGTTTATATGTCTGGGTTTTTCCCACGCTTCTTCAGTTTGTTAGGATTCCTGTTATGTACAAGCAATAAAACATTAGAGCCCAGTTCCTTGTCTCAGCGTGGTTCCTGGCTGTTAGGACAGCTCCTTTGTCCTTTATTTGTATTTGTCTTTCAGTGCTTAAAGGGTTAGCACTGATTCTTTCCTCCTTCCTTCCCTTATCCAGAAAGGCATGTTCCCCGTTGTGATGTATGTATACATTGCAATGGGAGACATGACATACTGCCTCCCCCCAAAAAACTTCAAGGCGCCGGTTTGGCAGGATACGCTGCATGGAAGCATTTGACAAGCCGTTGTGCTGAGACATCCCGAGCATGCACCCACTCAGGGTGAGGGAAATGTCTCCAGCAGACCAGGTACTGGAGAGTGCCCCGTAGCCTTCTGGAATCTAGGACCTCCTTTATTTCAAAGTGCTGCTGCCCATCGATCATGATGGGAGGAGGCGGGGGGGTTTCGTTATGCCACTTTGAGGAGATAGCTGGTTTCAGTAAGGCACAATGGAACACCGGGTGTATGCGTTTCAAGTTGTGTGGCAATTCTAACTTGAAAGTTACCAGGTTGATTATTTCCACTATTGGAAAAGGGCCAATGAACTTGGGGGCTAACTTCTTTGAGGGCTGCGGCGACTTAATGAACTTAGTGGAGAGGTAGACCTTATCTCCCACTTTGAAGTCTGGCTGCGCAGCCCTGTGGTTGTCCGCATACCGCTTGTAGGTTGCTTGGGCTTTGGAGAGAGCCAGCTGAATGATTGGCCAAATGTTGGCTAGCTGAGCAGTCCAGTCATCTGGGGAACAAGGCGGGGCCGCTGGCTGTGGCAACTCCGGGATCGGGACAAAGTCTCGACCATAGACTACCCGGAAGGGGGTGTGACCCGTGCTCTGGTGCACTGCATTGTTATATGCCACCTCAGCAAAAGGGAGTAAGTCTACCCAATCATCTTGCTGGTAGCTTATGAAGGAGCACAAAAATTGCTCCAGGGTGGAGTTAAGGATCTCTGTAGAGCCGTCTGTGTGGGGGTGCCAAGCAGTGGACAATGCCTGCTTGGTGCCAATTAACTTCAAAAATGCTTTCCAGAATTGTGAAGTAAATTGTGTACCCCTATCTGTGACCAAGCGGGAGGGGGTAACGTGTAATTTGTAGATGTGATTTAAAAAGAGGCATGCCAGCTGTTGAGTGGAGGGAATGGAGGCGCATGGGATAAAATGTGCCTGTTTCGAAAAGTAGTCCTTAACCACCCAGATGACCGTTTTCCGCTGGCTGGGTGGCAAGTCTACGATAAAGTCCATTGAGATTTCCTCCCAAGGCCAGGAGGGGCTTGCCACCAGCTGCAATAGTCCCTGGGGCTTCTCCACTTTTCGCTTGACCATAGCACATGTAGGGCAAGCAGCGACATATTCTTTTACATCCCTCCTAAGTGTAGGCCACCAGAATTGTCGCCTTACCAGATGTAGCGTTTTTACAAAGCCAAAGTGCCCTGCCATTTTGTCATCATGAGAATGGCTCAGAACCTCTGCTCGCAATTGCTCCGGCACGTACAAGCTATTTTGTTTTCAAGCCAAATCATTTACAAAAGAAACATTGTGTTTGTTGGTTTGCAACCATGTATCTGTTTTTAAGGCTTGTACAGACTGCTGTTGCAATTGCGATGAAATTGACATGCGTCTCCCTCCCCTTGCGGGCGGTTGTGCTGGGGTGCGCTGCGTTCCAGTTTGGCTGTGCGTGACAGCTTGGCAATCCAGCTGTGTGTCGGTCCACACAGTACCTACAATGTCTGATGCCTGACTGGCATCCTGGGGCCGCCTAGAGAGAGCGTCAGCTAAGAAGTTCTTTCTCCCTGGTATGAACTTCAGCTTAAAATCAAAGCGGCTGAAAAACTGAGCCCAGCGAACCTGCTTGGGACTGAGGCGTTTCGGGGTACTGAGCACTTCCAGGTTTTTGTGGTCCATCCAGACCTCAAAGGGGCAAGTGGCCCCTTCCAGGAGGTGCCGCCATGCCTCTAAGGCAGCTTTGATGGCAAAAGCCTCTTTCTCCCATACATGCCAACTCCGTTCTGTTTCGGAGAACTTGCGGGAGTGGTACGTGCAAGGCTTCAGCTGATCATTTAAATCCCGCTGAAGCAAAAGTGCCCCAATTGAGAAATCGGAAGCATCTACTTGGACTACAAAGGGCTTGGTGGGGTCAGGATGTTGCAGAACCGGTTCAGCTGTGAACAGGCTTTTGAGATGATCGAAAGCCCTTTGGCATTCAGGTGTCCAGTTAAGTAGTGCTCCTGGGTTTCGTCCTTTGCGCATGTCTCCCAAACCCTTGGTGCGGAGTAAGTTAGTTAGGGGCAAAACGATTTCCACTAGTCCCTTGATGAACCCCCTGTAAAAATTAGTAAATCCGAGGAAACTATGTAGTTGCCTCCTAGTGCGCGGGCGCTCCCATGCCAGGATGGCCTGGACTTTCCCAGGGTCCATTTCGATGCCTCTCTCAGAGATTCTGTAGCCCAGATAATCTATCTGAGATTTATGAAACTTGCACTTAGAGAGCTTGGCAAATAGCTCGGCTTTGTGGAGTTTCCTGAGCACCTGCTTAACCAAGCGTTTGTGCTCCTCTTCAGTCTCAGAATATATCAATACATCGTCTAAATACACAAGGACCCCCTTGAACAAGTGGTCGTGCAAGACCTTGTTAATCAATTGCATAAATACCCCTGGTGCCCCTGCCAAACCAAACGGTAACACTTTATATTGGAATGATCCCAGTGGGCAATTGAAAGCCGTCTTCCACTCATCCCCCTCCCATATGTGTATGCGAAAATAGGCTTCTCGCAAGTCCAGTTTAGAGAATATTTTCCCCTTTGCCAGATGTGCTAATATGTCTTTGATTAGGCGCAAAGGATATTTGTTGGATATGGAAGCCGCATTCAATCCGCGGTAGTCTGTACAGAGTCTTAATGTCCCATCCTTTTTTTCTCTGAACAACACTGGGGCTCCAACTGGCGAGTTTGCGGGCTCGATGAAGCCTCGTGCTAAATTCTTGTCCACAAACTCCCGCAATGCTGCCAGTTCTTTCTGGGTCATTGCGTAAATTTTGGGCTTTGGCAAGGGTGTGTTGGGGACCAGTTCTATCGCACAGTCAGTCTTTCTGTGGGGTGGGAGTTTGTCTGCTTCTTTCTTCCCAAACACATCTGCAAACTCCACGTACCTGTCTGGCAAGCCTTCCAGGGCCGCTGCAGCCAGGTGTGTGGTTGTAGGCGCTGCCCTCCCCACCGCAGCACGGGGAATTTGGTCCCCTGTAGGTGCTTGGTAGAAGCCGTCTGTAAACATGATCGTCCTGGTTTCCCAATTTATGTATGGGTTCCTTCGTACCAGCCACGGAATGCCTAAGATGATTAAAGGGTGGCCCACTGGTGCCACGACAAATTTCAGTCTCTCCCGGTGGCTGCCTAACTGCAGCGCCACTTCTCCGGTGAATTGGGTGACCGGGCCCCCTCCCGCTGCCGAACCATCCAATTGCGTAAAAACTATGTGGTGCTGAAGTGGAAAGCACGGGAGATTTAAATCGGCAACCACGTCCGGGTGCATTATGCACCTAGAACAGCCCGAGTCTATTAGGGCCCAGACTTCAATTGACTTCTCAATGGACTTTAGCTTGACTTTTACGTACAGGGTGGGACAGTTGGCACTCACCCAGACGTCGCTGCATCCATTCTCCTCCTCCACCTGCCCTCTGGCGCTTCTCAGGGCAGGTGGCTGGCATTTCCTGCTGGTTCTTCCTGGTCACTCTCCTCCTCTTCAATGGAGTAAGGTAGTTCTTTTGCTCCGATCTCTCCACTGGCCACTGGCATCATTTTGGGTGCTGCGAGTGGTTTGCCCAGCGTTTTTCCTGGCCTGTCAACTGCCTTTGTTTTCGGGCATGCTGCCACTTTGTGGTCCTCTTTCCCGCATCGAAGGCACTGCCCCTTGGCGAACTGTCACTCCCTCTCCTCTCTCCAGGGTTGGGGTGCTGGTCTCACCGGTCCTGCAGCGGTTCGGGTTCCCTTTACCGTCGCTGCTTGTTGCGCCATCCTCTTGGCTTGTAGGAAGGTTTCCTGGGCACTTTCCGCCTTATCGGCCAGCAGTATCCACTCAAGTAGAGTGTTTGGGTCGTCTCTGCATAATGCCCACCTCAGAACATTCAAGTTCAGGCCCTCTTTGAAACGTTCCTCCACCTTTCCAGCCAGTGCTTGAAATTCCATGGCATAATCTGCTATAGATCGTTGCCCTTGGCTGATTCCCCTTAGGGACCTCTTCGCTCTCTCTTTTTCCAAGGGGTCTCTGAAGTGAAGATCTAGTGCCCAGAGGAACTCGTCGAAGTCATCGAGCTCTGGGGCATCTGCCTGGCATAGCTGCACATACCAGTCAGCCGCCCTTCCTTTAAGTTTGTTCACAATGGCATTAATTTTGCCCTTTTCCGAGTGGAAATATGGCCCAAATTCTTCCATGTAGTTCTTTGCGTTCGTCAGGAAGAAGAATAGTGTTGCTGGGTCCCTGTCGAATTTGACCCCAAAGTCTTTCACCCCCGCTCCCGGTGGGCTCCAAACCACATCTGGTCGTCTGGGCATACCTCGGGCTGCTGGGGTTCTCCGGTCTCGGTGTGGGGATTCTCTAAGCTGGACTCTGGGCAGCATTGCCTCCGTTTCGTGCCGGCTCCAGCCTCTTCCCAGTGGTCGCATCTCCAGGGTGGGAGGGGGGGAAGATGACCTCCTGGCAGATTCCACAAGGTGAACTCTGCCTGGCGCTGCCTCAGCCTCCTGCCATCTCCTTCCTCTCCCCAGCTGTCACGTCTCAGGGGTGGGAGGGGGGGTGACGGACTTCTGGTACCTGGTTCCACCTCACCCCTTCCTCAGGATTCCCACGCCACTGACCATCTCAGGAACAGCTGTTCAATTGACTCCAGCCTCGCCTCCACTATCCTCAGCCTCTCAGCTGTCTGTGAGCCTTCCTTGGTTCGTCCGCTCCAGCGCCTTCCCTCGGCTCCTTCGATCGTTGAGGACAGCAGGTCCCGCGGCTTCTTAGACGCCCCGAGCATCCCGGGCAGGGATCCCGGAATCTCGTCCACGGTGACCCACTCACCCTGCGACTCTCTGGTGGCTTCAAGTGTCCTGCTCCTCCCAGTCTCCTCCTCCTCCAAGCTTGATCCCGAACCCTCCTGGACTTCGTACCATCGGGGAATAGGGTTCTCACCGATCGTTCGTGCCGTGGAGTCGGGTGACCCGTCACCGGTCCTCTGGTAGCCACCTCTTCGTGGGTTGAGTCTTTCCATCACCAGCTTTGACCCCTCACAGACGAAATCTGGAATGGTGCTAGCGGAATTTTTTTTTTTTCGATTCCCGTCTTTATGTGATGGTTGCCCTTATTCCAATAAAACACAGACTCACTAGCCAGGCTAAGGATTTCTGGTTTATTAGGAATAGAATGCATACACTGAGAAAGACGGGAATGAGCACATGGCGTGCGAGGTAGCCGGTAAATACCCACGGTGCGGACCTGACCTTCTCCACCCCCCATTGTCCCAAAGTCCTGATCCGGAGTCTTGATGGGCGATCAGGGTGGGATTCCGGAGTCTCGATGGGCGATCAGGGAGATTAGTGCTGATTACCTCTGTCCTCTTCCTGTGTACCTCTGTCCTCTTCCTGTGTCCGGTGCAGGTGTGTCCCTCGGGGTAATGCAGAGATGTCAGGGAGATAGGACGATGGCTTCTCGGGTCAGGGCAAGGGTATGGCTCCTTTGTCCTTTATTTGTATTTGTCTTTCAGTGCTTAAAGGATTAGCACTGATTCTTTCCTCCTTCCTTCCCTTATCCGGAAAGTCATGTTCCCCGTTGTGATGTATGTATACATTGCAACGGGGGACATGACAATATGTGTTTTGTATTCCTATTGTGTGTGTGTGTGTGTCAATGTTGTCAAGTGATATCCTGTTCCTGTTCTGAATTCCTATTTTGTGTACACATTGACATGTATGTGTTTTCATGTCTCCAAGTGATATCCTGTTTTGTTTATTTTGCTTTGGTTGGGGGGGTGTATTACAAGTCCATTCTTATACGGTAACACAATATTATTCTTTTTCAGTTTCTTGAAATGTATAATTTTGCTTTCATGGTTTTTTTTAAAAGATGGAATTTTCATAATGCAAGTTTAGTTTTTAAAAAATGAATAATATTTATTACTGCCAGGAGAACAGATTTCCAAAATTATGAGTAATTGAAAATCAGTCTGGTTATTGCATGAATACCTGATGTTCACAAAAGTACACATACTTTATGGATAGCACAACAGACTGATGTTATTTCTATTTGTTGGATTGCAAAATGTTTAAGTAATCTATGTATATCCAATTGTGAACAGTACAGGGCGTAGAACAGGTTTCTGAACTGTAGGCTGTTAATATTGATTAAATAATCTTGAATTACAATTGAAAATTATTTTGGAGATTTTTATAAAAGATGGTACTATATATATTTAACTTTTAAAAGTTGGAGAACTGTGATTGTCTAGATCAGTGTTTCCTGACCTCAGCAACTTTAAGATGTACTGTATGGACTTCAGTTACTCATTTTAAAGTTGCCAAGGTTGGAACACTGATCTAGATGTTGCTGAAGTACAACTCTTAGTTTCCTCACTATTGCCCAAGCTGACTTGGCTGCTGAAACTGTAATTCAATAACATCAGAAGGTCTTTAGGTTCCATGCTCCTGCAGTAATAGACAGACAAGTAGATAGATAGGAATATAGTCCTCGTGTGTTATGCATCTGTAATGCTGGTTCATTCTTCACATTAAGCCATAAGAATAATGTGATTTGCATGGATCTATCCATTATAGTTAGTAAATTATTTTTTCCTAAGAGGGTTTTCTACTTCATGCTAAGCAAAATAGCCCACCTCTACATTACATTACATTAGTATTATATGTGAATAAAAAGTTATTATATTATTATTCTTAATTATATAAGATGAAGACTTATTTCATCTATATAGTACTATACATGAACAATTTTGCGGGGAAATAACCCCATGGTTAAAAAATTGCTGGCTATAACAGTAGTATTAAATCCAACTGTGATACTTGTGGGCAGGAGACAAAAAAAGACTTTGAAATGCACATGCAGATGGCTCAAGTTGTAAACCCTTGACATTAGTTCAAAGTCATGCTTTGCTATATTCATAAGCTTTTCTACATATTGTGAACCTAAGGGTGGCCTTGCATTTTTGCATATTGTATTAATTTGGAAGACATTCCTGGAAAAAGAATGGAATGTGCAGAATTCAATTTCCATGGCTGGAAATTTTTCTGGATCACTTACTTTTCATAAAGCTATGAATATCCTGTTTAGAATATTCATAGAAAGACTGACGTAAGTGTATTTTTAAAAGTTGTATTTAACCATATGGATTTCTCATCCATCTGCCCAGGCTGCAATCCTATTGGCCCCTTTAGGCTGCTGTGAGCATGATCCCTCTCCTCTGATCACTACCCTCTATGACCATTTTGTCTTCAGCTGTAGGAAAGATTGGACAACTGGCTTGTTCAGAAGCATCTGCCACTCTAATGCCTGCCTGATGCTTTCCAAAGAACTTACCAGCTTTTACACAGGCTCCTTTCATACACAGGTTAAACACTCTTTTGAAATCAGTTCTGTTTTTTAAAGGTGAGTTTAGCACTCTTTGGAAAAGATGCTAGAATTGTGTTTAAAAATCAGGATTAGTGCTAGTTCTGTCCTGTCCATAAAAACTATATGGGCATTGCTATTTGCCAGTCTTGTTACCAATGCAGAATGTGGCTTGGTTGTCAGGGCAGCACATGTATGCCACCATTGTCTGGTGGCTCAAGGACTGGAAGAAATCATATTAACACAGTTATAAGAAAGAACTGCATGGTAGTCACAGTTTGCATTAATCCAAGAGAGAGCTATGCTGTTTTTTAATCAGAAAGATCTACTTTAGCTTGGGGCTATAAATGATGGGGCCAGAGTTTTCATACTGTCACTGGAGTGTACATGGCCAAAACCTTTGGTCCAGTTTTGTGGATAGGGCTTGTTTAGATCTGCTTTAGTAATCTCTGTGAATCCAGCCACTGTGGTTTCTAAATCATCATTTATGGTTTAGCTTTAGTTATGAATGCCAAACAGATTTTATTCAATAAAATATGGTTAAACAAGACACAGGTTACTGTAAGTAAAATTGTTTTTATTCAGATTATAGGTTTAATCTCAGGATAGTCTATTGCAGCCTTTCTCAACCTTATAACCCTGGAGGAATCCTTGAAATATTTTTCAGGCCTCAGGGAACCCCTGCACATCCAGGCTCAAACATAGGCCAGAAGTTACAAAGTTACTATATTCGTTTCATGTGAGGGCCTGTATATATGCATTAATAGTGTTCTTAATCTAAAAATAAAGAATGAAACTGAACTTTTTAATGTGAAGTTGCCCAAATTTGAAATAATTTTTTAAATAAATTGTGATCTCCCAGGGAACCCCTAGTGACCTCTCGTAGAACCCTAGGGTTCCTCAGAACCCTGGTTGAGAAACCCTGGTCTATTGGTATATAAAGCTGCCCAGCTGATTTAGCACTTCATCTTCTGGATCATGTTGGCCATAAGTGCAGGTTATCAAATTTTCTACATGAAACCATTGCCAAAATCCTGAGCTTTGGATTCTTATATTTTGGAAAAAAGAAGAAAAATGGCTGCCTTTCAGTCTTCCTCTATGTATTAATTTATAAATTCACTGAATGAATGAGATAAGTAAAACGTTTGAAAGGCTACATTTTTATTACATTATGTCTATTTTTCCATATTATGAATTTAATGGTATAGTTACAACATTTCTGTCAATGGTGTCCTTTCTAATTCACTGGAGTTTACTTTCCATTAAGTGTGTTTAGCACTGCTGTTTGAGATTCTTTACTGCTTAGAGCTGGTGATACCATTTTAACAAATGCCCAATTTTAAAAAGAATACTCTGTTCATGGAGAAACTAAAATTACAATTGCTGTATAATACTAATCCTTTCATTAAAGTTCAAATAAAAAAATCTGATAGCATTTCTAAGCTGATAAAATGATATAAGGTGCAAATATGGATATTTGTAAGAAATAACTTATTAAGTTTATTATTCTGGCCAAACTGTTAGGTTGGTAGATTTAAGATGTAAAACCTCAGGATTTCAAAACAAAATAATAGGTCTTGGCAGTAAATTATGGAAGAAATCAATAATGAAGAAATAAGAGCTAGTTTCACTAAAACTTTGTAATGGCTTTGATTCATGTGATCATGTGACAGAGCACTGTAATGTGTCATGATTGTTACAGAACTAAACAGATTCATTATGACCTGTGAAGATGGTCTTCAGGGATTAAGATATAGGTTGGGAACAGTATTTAGACAAACTTCCTAATTTCAACCCAAACAAGTATCACTTGGAACCGGGTTACTTGAGGGACCATCTCTCCCCAGTTGTTACTACCCGTCCAATCTGGTCAGGCAGGATGGGCATGCTTCAGGTCCCATCAGCTAAGGAATCCTGTTTGGCGGGACCTAGAAGACCTGCCTTTCCTGCCATAGCACCCACCTTATGGAACATTCTCCCTCTGAAGATTAGGATGGCCCTGACCTGCCTGGCCTTTTGTAAATCCTTAAAGACCTGACTCTGTGCCCGGGACTGGAGCCTCAAGTGTGTGCAGGGACTCGTTTCGTGGTTAATTTAGTCATTATTATTGGGGCTTTATTCATGGCTGCTTTGTATTTTAATTTTTGTATTATTTTAATTGTTTTTATTTTTAAATTTTTGTTTGCCATCCAGAGTCACTTGGTGAGATGGGCAGCCATACAAAAAAAAAAAAAAAAAGTAAATAAATAAATAAATAAATCCTAATTACAACCCCAGTAGGTATCACTCAGCCCAAATATACTCGAACTATTCTGTATTCATTGTATTCCAGATTTGCTAATACTGTATAGTAAACCAAGCAAGCACTGAAATTATAATCCTGTATCAGAAATAATTGTCCACAGTGTCTGGTGTTATAATCATTCGAATCCTGCATACCAGGAAAGTTTATGGCTGGGGAAGCTGGGAAGGAGTCAAGATGGCAGCCCCATGTGGATGTGCCTGCTGCATACAATCTGCTTAAATCTCATATTTTCAACTCTGCTTGAATGACAGTTTATGGTATGAATTGAGCTAACATTTATTATAACAAAGTCACACTAAAATGAGTGCAGCAAGTTAACTATACATATTCAGTCCCCATGTGTTTTAGTTGGATCTATTCATTGTTTCCCATGGTAATTTTGATTCAGCTACACAAAAACCTTGAAGATATAGCCATTTTTGGATGATCAAAAACTTCCCTAAAATCATCCAGAATTAGATTACAGTTCTCCTATCCCATCCCTAAGCAGCATAGCCTTGGCTGTGAAGTCCAGTACATTGGGACGACACCAGATCTGGGAAGGCTGGTTGAATTGGCTCATTTTAAAAAAAAATACATTAAGTATTTAGGAATGTTTTTGTGTGCGAAAAATGTCATTATGCTTTTCCATCCAAAAACCACTTTAAAGAACTCTGGTAGAGGAGAAAAATGCTCTAAATTAAGTTAATGTCTAACAGCGGTTCCATGATTATCAAAGAAACAATACTCTTGTTTCCACTCATCTTTATTCTGTAGGTGGCCATTAACACAGTAGTTTGTTCTTTAGTTAGTTTCATACGTGGCACGTGGATTTCCACTGCAGACTAACAGCTAAGCTCTGTTAAAGCTACTGGCCATTAGACTAGTTTAATTTGCTGCTTTGATTACAGGCAAAAACACTACAAGTTTTTTATCCCAAACTTAGACTCTACCAAACTTGTGAAGGCTTGTTCTCAGCACCTAATATTTCAAAATTCAGAAATAACATTCTGGATTGTAGCAAAGATCACATATGAAAAATTTTATATGCCATTTTGCTTGGAATTCTACATTAAAGTACTTTACAAACCTACTAAAATTATGGTCATCATTTTTATAACATTCATTACAAAGAACTGTCGAGTGCCACAAAACACCAAACCTTCAGTTATGCTTTCTGCCTTGCAACCCAGAGGAATTTTCCCAGGGTGGGCAAGGGGCAGTGGCAGGGGCAAAGGCACCATGTAACATTGCAATTTGTGCAGTATATTATGCACCACTGCAGTACATCTCTCCATTTGTATTGTATGTATGCTTCTTTGCTTCCTGTTTTGTCCATGGAAGAAACATAATACAGCAGTCTTAGGGATTTATAGGATATTTGAGGACAATTCCACATTTTTTATCAAATTGACAACTTCACAATATCCTGCTGAATCAGACTTTAGCTCACAATTTAAATCTAATAAATACTTCCTGGCTTAATTTTCCTCGTAATACCATCTCATCTAGCTAGCAGCCCACTGTTGGGATCTGTTGTCGCAGATCCCAACACAGAAAAAAATGGGCACCCTTAGAACAGAATTTACAATACACAAGAAACACCAATTTTTGAGCACTTTCTGTTCTAAGAAAGTGGGACAGCTTGACACAAGAGAAAAAGAAAATAAAATCTTTCAATCTTGCTTAACACTGTATATACACCATAAATACATACTAAGCATCTCTCCACTCCTTGGTACTGCTACCACAATCAACCTCCTATTCCACATTTTCCTTAAAAAAATACAGTGTTCTAGGAAATTGGAGTTTAAATTAACATGCACTGTAAAATTGTCAGATACTTCTTCTCCCCACCCTGCCCATGGGATTATAACCCTGGATTACTTGCTGGACTGGCATAATTATTTTTCATGAAAACTAGGCATCTGAAAGTCATGAGCCAGTTCACACCTCTAAATCTCATAGTTTCCCAGTCTCAAACCTTTTTGTTTTTTTGTTTTAATAAAAACAATTTTTAAAACACTGAAAAACAGATCTTGCTAAATAAAAGCACAGAGACACAAGTACATGTTTTGCCTCATACCTTGATATTTAGAGGGGCTAGAAATTAGCATTCTTTTTCATGAAAACTAGGCATCTGAAAGTCATGAGCCAGTTCACACTTCGAAATCTCATAGTGGATGTGTCTCCCTATTTATTATGGTTCTTTCTCCATTCTGGTGCAATGAATTCTTGTTCTGCTCCCAATTCCCCATTTTTATGTCATGATTTAGCCACTAGAGAGACAGTGAGGTATAGCGAATAATGCTTTGGAACTGTGCAATCCATATTCAAGTCTCCTCTCAGGCACGAAGCTTCATGCATGGCTTGAATTCAGTCACTCTCCCCTTAACTTTATCAATTACATAGTATTGGCCTGCCTTGATGAGTAGCACTGAATATAAAATTGATAAATAAATTGGCCTGTTCAAAACAGTCTACCACACTTGGTTCTTTCTTAATCCTAGAACATTGCTGTAACAAATTCCCTGATTTTATGGGCAGAAAATGCCAGATCTGATGCTTGTTTGGCAGGATCTGATTTGGGGATGACCAGGCCAAAAGCAGCATAGTCTGTCCTGAAGGCAGCTAAAGGCAAGCCCCTTCATTGGAAGGACAAGGAGAGGTGGTGGAGGATAAGCTGTAGTTGCTGCAGGGAAAAGTCATGATCCACTTTTGCACTTAAGTCTTGACTTCCTCACCTGCAACCCCATATTTGGAATGCTGTTTGAGTCAGACATGCACTCAAAAGGTAAACCTGCACTACAATGATTGAGATACTCAGATGCTGGGTGCATACATTGCACAAAGCCATCACATAGCTTGTTAGATTTGACCTCTACATGACATGTGACCTCAACCATTGTGGGCCATGTGGCTAAGAATGATGTGTGAGCCAGACCACTGTTAGGAAAAACACGGCTCAATGTGATGTGTGAAACCTCTTAGTTACTGTTAAAGATAATACAGTGAGGCTCATTGCTGAATTCATGTTTGAATTCTTTCATTTCTCTACTCAAGGCTAAGTCATGCCAGAATCACCCAGTCCTGAGATATTCTTAAGTATTAAGCTGCACTCTGTACTGTTCCGTGTATATCAACAATTGAACCACAACAAGATATATTAACATATATTATAACCATATTATATACATTTATTATTATTATAAGATATCATAACAAGATCTTCTCATGCTTGGATTTATTTCTAGAGGAGTGAGCCTAATTAGAGCCAACTGTTTAACAATTTTTCCCACCCTGGTACTCCTTAGTTATGTGGAGATTCTAAATCCCAGAATTCCCACATTCTGAAATCACTACATTGAAGAAGGTTGGCATCTAATGCCTATGTCCTTCCTTTCATTTTTAATTGACTAAATTATTTAAACTCTCAGGATATCGTGTCACTGCAGTCATATAGTACTCACCAGCTGGATCAGCTCAACGTGCCAGGCGTTGGCCTCTCCTGGCCTCATTCCTGTTCAGCATGTTTTCCCTCAGTTAATGACTGGTGTTCTTGGCCATGTTTATGTGTTGCACACTGCAGCCTACAGCAGTGCATTTATTTACACCTTTCAGACAACTCATATAACAGATCCCCAAAGCCTGTGCTTTCCATTTTTCTCGTCAGATGCCAGGGAAAACTGACACTCCTGCATCACTGTGTATTTATAGCATCATAAATAATGCACTGATGTGAAGTGTTTTAAGTGTAGCAACACAACTCAGTGACTGTTACAGCAATGTGGTACTTTAAACAAAGTTGTGAAAATAAATATCACATCATCTCCAGTTATTTTTTCATATTCCAAGGATAATATTCCTTGCACACCATGCACCAACATTTTTATTTTTGCATAATCTTCTTTTTTAATTCCCTGGGCACTATACCTCAAAATGAAATGAAGTTCAAAGTCAGAGAGAGGCAGCTTTAATGAAAACAAGCATGAAAGCAAACTGTGTTATATCATGTGTCTGAATTTTGCTTAAAGATTTAAAGGTTTTATGTTTAGTTCAATGAATTTCTGCCACAAAGCAAATCTTTAATAACAATTTTGAGCATCATTTTCCATTTAATAGATTGAAAACTTCTCTTTTATTTCATATTGTCTTTTCCTCTTCTAAAAAAGAGTCTTTGGAGAAGTAACTATTTGCATTCCTGCTAGTTTTCATTAAAGCTGACTCTCTTGAGTTTGGATAGTACAGTAGTAGCAGTACAATCTAACAGATTTCTGCAAAACTGGCTATACGGTACAGACAGCTGCTTCACTTTTCAGTCTGAAATTTAAAATTTTGGGGGAGATAATGTATTATATTCAGATACTTATCCATGTGTTAGTAGTTCCCAATATATTACTTTCATCTATACAAATGTCTTTCTAGACAATAATGCTGGTATCATATGCTAAACTTGGGATGGGAGGGGGTCCTTTAATATTAATGCTTTGCAAAGCTTTTTGAAGAGGTGCTCATCAATGTGTGAGACTGTAAACAAAGTATATATCATGGAATTGTTAAAGTTACTGCATCTCTTGCAAAACTCATGCAGTGGTTTCGGAAGCTGCTTCTATCTGTCTTCCCATGTGGTGTGCCTGAACCGCTCCCTTCCTTCTACTGAACCAGCCCAAAGCTTTACAAAAGGCAAGGCTGCTTCAACAGTTCGAAGGGAGGTGCTCCCTTCATGCTTTTTTGACTGCTCTGTACAGATCTATCTCTGATCTATTTATTGTGCTCTTTTTTTTACCCATGTTACTCTATAGCGGGAAACTAACACAGTATAATAGTCTGTGGATAATTTTCATTCAAAGCTTAGTAGTTAGATATTTGTAATCCTGCACAATTCCAACTTCCCCACAGCATCTGCTCCAAGATGCAGATTCAAAAGGAAAAGTTTCCTCTGAAATTCTTGGATCAGTGGTGGAAGTTGCATTATAATGGGCCTATTCTGTAATTTTTTTCTTGCACATGGGATGCACAACATACTGTATTTGACATGAAGGAGTTAAAACATTAAAGCAAAAGGGGGAATACAGAATAGTACATTAAAGTTTTTAAAAATTAAAGGAAACATTGGAAATAGAGAACATAGGACATGGTTAAGAACATAGGAAACAACAGTTGCTGAATTCCGTGTGTCTTCCCTGTGCTCCTGGCCATCCATCTAGCATTTCAGATGTTTCTTACCTTACCCAGATATGTCACGAAGTGTAACCATTCTGATTCAAAGAACTGTTCTACCACTGAGTTAAAAACCTTCTATAATGAGAAAAACAATGAAAACTTGCTGACCTAGGGTAAATGTACAGCTGAATAGTGTGGTTTTTGGAGGAAAAGTAGGAATGGCCAGAACCACAAATTCAAATTGATCTTTTATGGGTTTCAGTAAGAAAATCTACAAAGTCATCCAATTTTTAAAAAATAT
This sequence comes from Candoia aspera, assembly GCF_035149785.1. Taxonomy (NCBI): domain Eukaryota; kingdom Metazoa; phylum Chordata; class Lepidosauria; order Squamata; family Candoiidae; genus Candoia; species Candoia aspera. The sequence continues at coordinate 40,164,318 of NC_086160.1, forward strand.
CACAACCATTATCAACTTTGTGAAGAGAAAATAAGTTTAAGTTTCCATTCACTGCCCAAGAGTTCAGTGTTCCCTTGGTAGTCTGAATATTTGGAGATCCAGCTTAGCAAAGGAAAGGCTGATCCAGTGCCTGCTTTTTAAAGTGACTTCTGAAAGTAGACATGTAGATTTACATTTACAATGTTATTTTGAAAAATATCAGAATAAAAACATTTACATGTTTCTGTAGACATGTAAATAAGATTAACTGACATTTTATGAGTATGGAAACACATAAGTTCAGTAGGTTTTGGTATGAAGAAGCCTTGAAATAAGCAATAGGAGTTGCATGTGATGAGTTCATTTGGATGCTCACATGTTTTTAACAAGAAAAGTTCAAATCAGATGAAATTGCATTATGGATCCAAAAGGGATACAGCAAGACAAAGATTACCATATCCATAAAATTTTTTTGGATTGTTGAGTTGAAAATACTGAACCATAAATCTGCTCTGTATCTGTCAGATGTCAGGGACACCACTGATTTGTCCCTCTACACAGAGACATATACAGAACTGAAATATAAGATAGTTATATTCTTACTCTGCCCCTCTCTAACATTTCAGTGAAGGTGGATATTTTGCCATTCAATAACAGAAAGGTAGAGCAACAATATGTAACATGAACCATTGTAATTTTTAGGACTGTGGAAACTAATACTAATAATCAAGACTACTTGATTAACTTGTTTTTACAAATGCAAAAAAATCAATACTTGTTGAGAAATAAACAACATTTGCCTTAATATTAAGAAAAAGAAATGTGATATTATTTAAGTCCTGCTTTAAAGCAAAGGTTGGACTAAATGATCAATTAGTTTATATTACTGATTTGATTTTTGCATGTTATTATGTCTTTTTTCTATTAAGTATCTTATAAGACCCCTAGGATATGTTGATAAAGAAATAAACAAACATGTTCCTGGATATTGGCAGAATGCAAAGAAACAACACAGCTATTTTCCATAAATATTTTAGTTTGGTGACAGGGTATTCATTTGCAACAACCTGCAATTACATCCGTTAACTTTTTTAACGCATTGTTCCTCCATTGAGGTCTCTGGCCCAAGAAATTGGAACAAGAGGAGAAAGTATCTCTTAACACTGTAGTTTAAATGATTAGTATTACACCTACTTCAAACACATTATGAGAAGATCTAGCTCTCTAGAGATGGGTCTACTGCTGGGAAATGTAGAAGGAAAGAGGAAAAAAACGGCAACCAGCAGCAAGGTGGATGGACTCAGTTACAGTAGCAATGAGTGCACTGTTAGAAGACCTGAAAGAGCAGGTTAGGGACAGACTGTCATGCAGAAAATCTATCTGTGTGGTTGCTAAGAATCAACAACTTGATGGCACATAATCATCACTACCACTGTGCATGACAAGTGCGTTCCATCTGATCACTAATTGAACTATGATTTGGGTGGGACCCTTTCCATGAGTGGGGTCTGGGACAATTGCCTCATACCCCCTCCCACAAAGGCTCTGTCTCCCCACAGAACAAACAGTAATAGCAGAATCTTCTCAAAGAGAACTACGTACTAGTGCTCCTTTTTAAAAACAGCCATGATTCTCATATATGCAGGGCTCCTGAGATAGAGACATTCTTGCAAAACTTTCCTAGCTAATTTGCAGAAACATAAAGATTAGGTGGATAGTGGAAGTTCTGAATCCTTTTATAAGAAAAGAAATGTTTGTACTGTTTCCCCTTGTTTAGTGTAAGAATACATGATATAAAATATCTCTTTTAATTTCATATGCATGTTAACAAGATACAGATAGCATTAGCTGAGGGGTTCTCATAATTAAGGAAATTAAAGAGATATGGAAGGAGAATGTAGCATTTTCCTTCCATTCTGGAATTTTCAGGAAACTACCTCAGGCTGCTATTTATTTTGGGAAATAGGAAAGAGATCCTGCATTGGTGCTAGTGCATTTAAATAAATCTCCATGTTAAGCGCAAAGATCCATTTAGGTTCATCATAGTTTGGAGCCTTATCTGTGTCATGAGCATGATGGATCCTTTCTATGGAGGACTTGTTTCACAGCATCACTGGAGAAGATACAGTATCCTATGCATATTCATTCAGAGGCAGCTGGCTAGCCTTTTCATCTGAAATTATAAAACAAAAAACAGATGGCACCAGATAAAGGGTTACTTATTTGCAAGCCCACAACAACAATCCCCACTTCAGAAGTGCTGGTGTGTTAGGAAAGAGACCAGGTGCATTCAAACAGGTAGAGCTGTGGGAAAAAAATGGGGAACTATAATCTCATGTTTCAACTGAATATTGGAATCTTGTAAATAAGGGACGCGGTGGCGCTGCGGGTTAAACCGCTGAGCTGTCGATCGGAAGGTCGGCGGTTCGAAACCACGCGGCGGGGTGAGCTCCCGTTGTTAATCCCAGCTCCTGCTCACCTAGCAGTTCGAAAACATGCAAATGTGAGTAGATCAATAGGTACCGCTTCGGCGGGAAGGTAACGGCGTTCCGTGTCGTCATGCTGGCCACATGACCCGGAAGTGTCCTATGGACAACGCCGGCTCCAAGGCTTAGAAACGGAGATGAGCACCGCCCCCTAGAGTCGGACTCGACTGGACTTTACGTCAAGGGAAACCTTTACCTTTACCTTTAAATTAGGGAAAACAGAAACAAGAATAACAACAGAATGGTTGAGTCATATACAGTATGGGATTCAGATGCTTTATATATTTGCAACTGTGTGTGCATGCACACACTGATGCTTATATGTATATACTATATTCTTGATTATGAATTATAGAGCCAAAATTCCTGAGATGGCTAAATGTCCATCTAGTTGCCCAACTGATGAGTTTACTGTGGATTTGTACCAACCTCATCTGTATAAACATGAGCCCGGTTTGCTTTATACACAAAGGGATTTCTTACTGAATTGGACTCTTCATGTGGTACAGAATAAATGAATGTTTTCTTAAGTGGATTTTCATCTTTTTTTCTGATTTTAAAAAAAATCAAATGATGGAACTGGGGGCTAATTAAAGGATGGAATTGTTTTCTGTGAAAGGTTACATATTGTCACATTCAGTTAGGCACATGCCCATTCAATTCATTTTCACCTTTTTGCACAGAGGACTTAGTGAAATCTTCTAAATGTTCTTATATTTTCTGTTTCCACGCCATTTTCATACACTGTATGAAGTGATTAGTAGAGAGCCATTTGTATACTGAAATGTACCACGTCACCTCCTTTGAAAGACTATGTGTTTCTGCTAGGTGCTCTGTCACATCACTCAAAATGCAAAGGCATCAGAGATCAGCTAAGTAGCTTTTGATGGCAGATAAACCCTACTTGCATTAAATGTTTATCTCTTCAGACACTTAACACTTGAAATAAATGGCCTGGGCTGCTGACTGTCTTCAATTCTGTAGTGCCAAAGGCTAACCATGTGGATTAAAGTGGTAGAGAAAAATGCTTTTGCCTCAACAGGTTTTTGTTTCCATTATTTAATAGTATCTGGGGTTTTGGCGACCTCTGGTGCTAACCAGAAATAATTTTCACTTTAACTCTCTGAATGACATATTTGGCCAGGACTCCAGAACAATTGAGCTTTGAGCCTGAAAATCCAAGTGGTTATGTCACTGGTTAGCAGCCTGTGCTGTGGTGCTGAAAGATTTGGGACTGGGACTTAAGCAGACCAGGTGGCCTGGGGCAAATCCCTGCTGTGGTTGCAGAAGTGATGGTCCGATACAAGTCAGTTCAACTGTAATTCCTATGTCTCTTGAGTGAATGCCAGCTAGTCATCTTTGAGGCTGACTCCTAGAATAATGGGCTTTTAGCCTGGAACATACACATGATTTTCAGATATGGTTAGGAAAATTTTTGTGGTTGGCTTTAGTAGTTAGACTGTGAGGTGGTGATGAACGAGTGTCTGTGCAAGAAAGAGAGTGATTAATGTAGCCCTGGGAAAAATAATCTACTTTTGGAGAGGGATGCAAATTCAGATTTGAGGGCATGAAGAAGTTTCATAGGAGGAAAAAAACAACTTTAACAAGGGCAAAGGTCATTTGGAATACATGTCATAAGGGCGGGAGCTTTCTAAATTTGCCATACAGTACCAACAGGGATCTATTTAATAGTCGTAGCCCCTCAGTGTTTTGACCCTGTGAACTACTGTAAGAGATATAATTTCTACTGAAGAATATTCACATATGCTCTAGGGTTCATTTTTTTCAGAGGAGAGGAAAACCAAGTGCTATCAAAACACTTTGGAGATGTTAAATATGAGTATATTCTATGTTCAGAGAATATATTATTTGTTACAGAGAAAGTACTTTCCTTCCACAAACTCAAGTTAATTGGAAACCATCATTGGGAAATTCAGTGTAATACTTCAGTTATCTCTAAGGATTGTTATTAAGAAATGTGGCAAACACTTGGAGAAACAAAGCGTTTATTTCCATATGGATTTTTCCTCCTTCCCACTCTGTACTATCCTGTTTCCAGGCTCTGCATTCTTGGATTAAAATGAAACATGTAGGGTTGGATCCAGACCTAGCTATATTTCCATTCCACTCAGTGAACTGAAATTTAGAGTAATTTTTTCATCATGTGAAAGACAAAAGTTTTTTTTTCCCCTTTATGTTTCAGAAAAGTCCTCTTTCAAATATGTCCTTTTCAAAGCTTTATGGCACTATTTGGGGGGAATGTAGAAGGAAAAATGACAACCATTCAGTTTTTGTGAAGAGTGTGAATTAACCACAAACACGTACTCTTTGCAGTTTTAAAAAATGCTGCTCCATAATGGTCATTGCCTCTTGAATTCTCTACAATAACCATACTGTCATTTTTATTTGGCTACACACACACACACACACACACACATACGTTCTAGTAAGAGTTAACTATATAATTTCCTTCAAATATACCAACCAGAACCCATGTCTAATTTGCTAATAGCTTTATTATTTTATTATTTTTATTCTATATGAACCTATAGAAAAACACAAATATTGGTTGTGTGGCAAAATCATTTCCCCTCACCTTTAACAAGCTGTATTAACTTCAGGGTTAGGTGTAATCTTGGCTGTGCCAAGCAATTTTATTTAAAATGGATGTTTAATGTAGTTCCAGCCACAGAGCAACAAAAAATTCCAGCAAGATGACAGGATTTGGTGAACTAAGAATATGATCCAGTTGAAGCTGAGCACTTTTATGGTTTTTAAGCTCAAATAGAGATAGGAAAAGCTGCCTTACACTGGAAGTTTATCTGCAGATCTATTAGTCAGTTGATCTATTTTTCCCTTTATTGTTTTCCTTAAGATTCCCAATTTCCCCCTAGTTCCTATTATAGCAGGTATTTAAGACAATTATGGCTTCCAAGCACTATTGAATACAATGTTTCTGAAAGTCATGCTATTATCCATTTTGTCAGATGGTGTTAGAGGAAAATGCATTCTATTAATGAGAAAAGGAAAATTTAAGCTAGGGAGTTTTCTGTTGGGACTGTGAATCTGACTACAGAATTATGAAATTGATTACATCAGGTACTCTGACAGGATCAGGTGGTGCCATTGATTAGATGACAAGCAAGGGCCCAGGGAAGCAAGACAGGGAATTCCTAAACATTCTTTCCCTCAACAGCCTGATGGGCAGGAAAGAATTATTTATTTTCTTTTTTTTAAATGTACAGAAATAAAGAACCAACAGCTCCAAACTGAGTATAATGAAAAAATTATAGATCCATAAACTGAAAAAGGACCACTTAAGCCATCATGTCCAACCCACTGTACAGTAGAAGAATCCAAATCAAACCATCCCAGCCATGTGCGAGCCTCTGCTTGAATACCATAAGTGAAGAGGAAGCTATCACCTCTCTGATTGATTGATTCCACTGTTGAATTGTTCTTACATTTAGGAAGAAGTGTCCCTTCTTTCCCAGATGTCTTTTAAAAAATCCTGCAGATTTGCCAGTCTCTCCGCTTGATTCTCCAACCTGTAGAGAAGGCAAAATGGCTGCACAGATAGACAGGAGGAAGGAAGCCCCAGCTGCAAGGATAGAGCTGAAAATGGCACCTCAGCCCAATCTCGCATCCACTGCAGCCCATTCCCTATCCCCCAAAATCCCTTGATCTTAGCTTCCAAATTGCCTTTGTTGCCTCTATTGTCACCACACCATTCTTATGTCAGCATATCATCCTAAAGTGAAGGTAATGTCTTTAAAGTTTAAAGATGAGATTATTGCAAGGATGATTAATAATATATGTATTATTAGTCTTGCTTCCTTATTATTCAAGGAACTTATAACCATTGTGTGTTTATGATTCAAGGTAAGCAAACAGACTAGGCACTCTGAATATCTCATTAGCTGGCTCTTGATTTTCACCAGACTATTATCTACACCTTAATGATGGAAAAATGGTCTGGAACACTAAACACATAACAAAATTTAAAGTTCATCAGATAAGCTTCAAACATCCTTGAACTTCATAATTTTATTGCTAGAAATAGCGGGCTTGAGGACTGTGCAAACCAATTAGATGAATAAATTAATATATCCATGAAATTATCAGAAGTTGCCCTCGACTTGGAGTCCTTACCTACTTACATCTATTCCAAAATAATCTCACTGATTTCAGTCCCCACAGGTAAGTTGATTTAGGATTGTAGCTTTGTATGCCCCTTAAAGGCTACTTCTAATTGTAAAATTCTTGAAGTGGTTGACAACTTCAATACAAACAGAATAAAATAGTTTATTAAAAGCCAAATCTTAAAATGATGTTAGTGGCTAGGGAAGACTAATGTAAAAAGTATTTTAAAAGTATTAAAGTATTAAAATTACATGAAATGTGTCATGCTGGGATTTTGACATTCTTCAGAGATAAATCTTTGTCCAGAATAGTACAGGTAAAGGTATTTAAGTTGATGATATATCTGTCTCCATCTCAACACAGCATGGGAAAAAGCCAGAATCAGCACTATCAGTTACCAGTGAGATACTTGCACATGTGAATTAGCAGTGAACTTAATGGGATAGCCATGAATACTTGCTGTCAACTCCAACCTCAATGCTGATATTTGTCAAAGTTTTTATGTCTTTAGTTTGACTTGGAACTCTTAAAATATTTTTAAAACTTGATTCATAGTAGAACAGGGTTTGTGATAGGGTTTTGGACTAGGACTGGGTTCTAGTCCACTCTTAGCCATGGAAATTCACTACAGTCAGTGAGTTTGGATCCATCACCCACTCTCATCTCACTTAACTCCCGGATTGCTCTTGTGGGGATAAACTGAAGGGAAATCCCCATGCAACCTACTTTGAGCTCTTGGAGGAAATGCAGGATATGAATCTAAGATATAAAATAAAGAGAACCTGTGTCCTCTCAGGAGTTCTTCAGTCAAACTATGTGGTTAAATGTTTTCCACACACCCACACACCCACACACACACACTTCAGAGAGATGGATGGATCTTGGCTGTTGTCCAGAACATTCTTTCCCCCTCACTTCTAATCATTCATCTTTTCATTAGCTTCTGCCTTGCTGTCTTCCCTTCTTGCTTCTCCCCCACACCCCAAAAGTACTACTGCATCCAGAACCATGTATATAGAGGTTGTGCTCTCTGATTAAGCTAATTGGCATTAGACACAGTGTCAATAGGCATGGTGGAGAGACATGCCCAGTTGAGAAATAGTAATCAGAAGTAGTAAAACAACTGGAAGATATTGTCCTGACTTAATCTTTCTGCTACTTCATTTGTCATTCCTTTAGTTCAACGTCTAAACTTCTATGACTATTGCAGGCAAAAGTACAACCAGATCCTTTCTTATTTGCTAACGGATGCTGCAGCATAGGACAATTAAGAAATTTAGAAACCAGCTGGAAAAGCTGGGTTAGGGATTTCTTTCTAGCAAGACACTTGATGTTTGAAAAGTTGTCACTGCATTTCTATATAAGTTGTCCTGTATACATCAGAGAGCTGTCACAGGGTTTTGCACAGCCTAGCCTCTTTTATGTTTGAAATGATACAGAGCTTAGCAAGACTACAACTTTAAAGTAGTATGTTTGAATATGGAAACTCCTTGCTGGGGCATGATGTTGCTGTATTCCTTCTATATACATGCATAATAAGGGTAACCTCAGTTTCATGGGAATACAGGGAATCCAAACAGTTCACCCTGGCTCCATTGATTTCTAATTAAAACAGTTGGCATCCTATGCAATGGATTGTGTTGTAGAAAATAGAGGCAAGGCTCTGGAGCATTGTAATTCAACATCGGGAAAGCCAGTGTTCCTCGGTGCTAATCAAGGTCCTTAGTGGTCTAACACACCTGGTGTTTGGAAAATAAGGTGCTGTCTACATTGCTGTTACAGTCTGAAGAGAAAATAGCTGACCTCTTAGCTTGAATATTGCCAGCTGCCTCCATCCTAATCAAGACAGCTAGATCAGTTACCAGTCTGAAAAATTTGCCTTAAATATGAGGATTCTGTCTACTTTGTTTCCTTTGTTGTAAGTAATTATGCCCCTCCCCCTTTGATTTTGATTGGGCATCTGCTTTTGCACACTTCAGTCATTTACTGTGGCTTAGCTCTGGCTCAAAACTTGTCCCCAGCCCACTGCTCCTCCTGTCTCTAATCTTTAGACCATTTGTGACAATAACTATCACCTTTCCACAGCCAGAGTATAGCATCCCAGCTGCAGCTCATCAAGTAGTTATGAGAATGATGATTACATCTTGAGTTCCTTGAAGGGAGTTATAAATATTAAATTATGAGCTATGAGATAGAATTGGCATTACATGCTTTCTGCTCCTGAAATTAATGTAACAGTCTTTCAAGTTTTCATTGTCGTATGAAAAACAAGGATATATTGTCAGGGAAAGGGAAGGGAAAGGGGGAAGTGGGGGGAGGCCAGGCAGGGTAGGGCAGGGCAGGGCTGCAAAACAGCAGCCTTACTAACATTTTAATTCCCAACAATGTCTCTGCAGAAAGACAAACAGGAGTAGTCAGGAGCATCCTGGTATATTGGTGCTGAGTGATGAGTTACATTTCCCACTGCAGCCATTTTATGAAAGGGAAAGCCTTCACCAGACCATAGACACTTTGTGATGAAGTCCACAGCATGGTCTCAAACTTCTGTATGCACCCGTTGTTTCAAGTTATATCTGCAACCATTTAAAAATCAGGCAGGAATTCTATAAAGCAAAACTCTTTATTTAAACTAGGTTGCTTCTAATATTTCACTCAGTTTGCCCATTCAGTTCTGTCTCAATTCTGTTGCACTGACTCACTGTCTAGTGGCTTCCCCCACTCCCAGTGTGATTCATCAAGCTACCCTTTCTGTCTCCTGACCCAACCCTTTCACATCAATCTACAGATTACACTGCCCAACTGCAAAAAGTTGGAGCCCCCTGGTAAATTCTGCTAGAAGATAACAAGGTGACAGAAGGAGGGGCTCTGATTCTTTGCCTTTTCCATAATTTGCAGCCTAGCCAATCCATTCTTGTCCTTCAGGAAGCAGAGTGCCTTACCACTTCACATTTTACATTCCAGTTGGGTCATCTACTTTGATCTATTTTGAATACAGCAGAAGCCTCCAAAAAGTAAACGACCATATTTATTATTAGCAATTATGAGCAACTAAAGGAAAATTAGGATGGAAAAGTTATTTTAAAATTCTTCTCTCTGCCCATTTCTGTATGACATTTTATCATATAAAAATAACAGTCATATTGAGCAACTCTTATGAAATCCAAACATATCTATGCTGGTAGTAGATTTTTCTTTGGTCATTCCTTAAAATATCAAGACTTAATAACTTGTTCAAATGTTTTCAGTATCAAGGGAGGACAAGGTTGCATTCATGTTCCAGATGACAAAATTAATATTTTTCGTATGTGTTTTTTTGCTTGAATCGCTTTCAATTATCCCACTGAAAAGTGATATTAAAAAGTTATATATTTTCCCTCAGCTTTGTATAATAGAATAGCAAACTTGGTGTAGAAAAGCTGCCAGATCTACTTCTAAATAATTATTCAGAATAAGTCAACTGTGGTAATGATCTATTTCTGTAGCCTGAAACAGAATTCAAATAAAAAAGGTATATTACCATTATTGGCAAAAGCTCATTCTTTCTCCACAAATTCAACATACTGTAGTGGTTTTGTTAAATGGAAAAATCTAGCAGTACCTTTATTTAGCCATGTTCTTTAAAGACATAAAGTATATTGGATCCAATTTAACAGTACAATCCTGTGAGTAACTATGTGATTGAAATGCTGAAGTCTTAACTCAGAATAAGTACTAAAATTAAAGCATATTGTTGAAGTCCAATGATTTCAATAGATGTACACTTTAAGTGTGATTAAATCTGGATCTAACCCATTCAGTTCTGTCTTGATTCTGTTGCACTAAGTTAACAGTATATACTGTATGTATTTCTTTTTACTGAATCCCTGCTGCTCTCTGAGCTTGGTTGTTTGTTTGCAGATATTTCATTACCCAACTAAGTAACATCATCAGTGTGAGTGAGTGTGGGGTTTGCTGTCTGATTATGTACAGTAGCTTGACCTGATAGTGTTGGTGGGTGTGTGGTTTTGCTCCTTGTTAGGGTATTGTTTTCTGCCTGATTGTTTTTCTGGTGTTAATCCCTGCTTATCTGGGTGTTGGATGATGGAGAGAATGTGTTCTGATATTTTTGTTTCCTTCTAGCCTTTTTTATTGTCTCTTTTGAATGGTGTGTAAATGTGGTTTATCTCTATGTGATTTGTCTAAATGCCAAGCTTCCAGGAATTCTCTAGTGTTTTTGGATTTGGTTTGGTCTAAGATGCTCATAGTTTCCCAGTTGAAACTATGGTTGAGTCTGTCCATGTGTTGTGAGATTAAGGAGTTTTCATTGTGTCTAATGACTGCTAGTTGGTGTTCATGGATATTAGTTGGTGTTCAAGGAGGAAACCGTAACCCACCCAAACTGGCAGGGCAAGCTACTGTATATTAACAGGCAGCAAACACCACACTCACTCACACTGATGATGCTACCTAGTTGGGTAATGAAACATCTGCAAGCAAACAACCAACCTCAGAGTATCAAGGACTCCACAGTTCAACCCTGAGCTACATATATTCTCTTCTTCGGAATATTTTTTTCTGTCAGTTCAGACTAATATTCCACATTAATCCCTTTATCTGAAAATGACATTACAGAGTCATTCTAGTGTAATGGAGTGGGGGTGGGGGAGAGATAATCTTCAATTCATCAGTTTCTTTTTGCTTCCAAATACCCTAAAATATGCTTGGTTTCATCATTTTTTTTTGACGGCAGCAGCATTTAAACCAAGGCAACAAAGGATAGGTAATCATAAAACTGCAAGTATAAATAAAGTTAATGCAACTCTTAAAAATATTATACAAGTTCTCTCTAGCACAGCTAAGGTGAACATGAATTTTAAATAGTGATGCAGTAACATCATTTTTAATGCTATTATTAAGTATATTATTTCACTTACTTTAAAAGGTAGTAAGCCTCTTTTTTTTTTGCCATATTTGGGGGGCTCATGCTTATTCTGATGAGAGGAAGGCTTGGAATTCTGTCCCAAAGTTCAACTCTGATGGCATGTCTAATTTAAAATGCTATGTCAAGTTTAACCCCACCCTGTTGAAGAATGATTACTTCAAAATGTCTACTTTCTGTAGGAATAATACTTACAAGTGCAAGGACAACAGTGAATTTGGAGAGAGATTTTTTATTAAATTTCTCTTCCCTTCAGTTTTAAGTCAATGACTGGGTCCACACATCTATTAAACCATGCTTTGTTTCAACATAGTTTATTCAGTAGGTCACAGATGATTTAGAAAGATGTTGAATAGCACTGGTTCAAGGACAAATGTTGGGGGACCCAACTTGATATTTCCCTTCAGGATAATATAGAACTATTTACTAGCACCCTTTGGGTGTTGTAGTTTAACCAGCTGGAAATTGATCAGGTTGCAGTACTATCTCCCCCACGCTTATCCATTTTGCCTCAAAGATATAATGAGAAACATTTTCAAATGCTTTACTGAAATCAAGGTATATCACATCCACAGCATTACACTGGTCTGCTGAACCAATCACTCTGTCATAAAAAGAGTTCAGGTTAGTCTGGCATGACTTCTTCAAGATAAATCGTGCTGGGGCTCATGGTAATAGTATATTATTTATTTATTTTTATTGATCAAATTTGTATGCTGCCCATCTCACTATATAAGTGACTCTGAGAATCTTACAAGTAAAAAAGAAAACCATAAAAATCCTTACAAAAATGTACAAAGTTTAAAAAGATGGAGTATCCTGAAGCCACCAACCACTGCCAGGGTTGCCTACCACTATTGGATGCCCATGTTAGTTGGCAGAGCCAGGTCTTAACACTGTTCAGGAAAGCCAGAAGAATAGGGGCCAACCTCAGCTCAGGGGGCAATATATTCCACAGAGTGGGGACAACAGTAGAAAAGGCTCTTCTCTTAGACCCTGCCAGCCAAAATTCTTTAGCCAACGGGATCCATAACATGCCTTCCCTCTATGTGCTTACAATACTTTTCCCAGCATACAGTAGTTGTTAAACAAACGTATCTGTAGTTTCTTGAGTACATTGTGTTTCCCATTTTAAATATTGGCACTCTGTTTCCTCTAGTCTTCCAAGACTAGTCTTGTAGTTTTACCATTGTAGACTAGCATTGACTAGTCTCTATAATCTTAGACTAGTCTTGTATCTTTACCACCACAAAATAGGCCTTAATAGTGACTCTAACCCATGTTCAGTTGAGTTCATCCCTCAATCTCCAGTGGCAATCTAGAAATCTCTTCTCCCATTTCATCTCCCTCAGGTCTTCCATTTTTTTTGAGAACAGACAAATGTAAAGTAGGTGTTAAGCAGTGTCACCTTATCCCTGTTTCATTATTAAGTAATAATAATAATAATAAATTAAATTTATATGCCACCCAACTCCCAGCAGCTTCTTTACCTACTTCTTCACCTATCCTGGGCAACAGATCAATAGATTTATTTCTTCCAGATATATACCTCCAAATCCTTCTTTTAATATTCTGAATTCCTCACCAGAGTCTTATCATTGTGAGCTTTAGTCTTTCTGATGCCATCCCTATAGGCCTGAGTTGCCAATTGGTAGTCCTTGTTGCTCCCATTTCAATTTATCTCCTTTCTACTTCTCAGCTTGCCAGTGATCTTGTTATTTATCTATTCAGACCTATTGAAGCTTTTCTCATTTCTCATTCTCGTGTGGCTCATTTGTATTTGTACACTCAGTATTTTGTTTTTCAGGATCTTTCATTCCTCTTCCACTTGTTTATCCTTAGGATTTCAAGCCTCATCCTGTTGTCCACATTTTGCTCAGTCAACATCTGAGTTCACATTTGCCTTCCTGATGTCCAAGGTGGGTTACTTCTGTCAGCTTTTCCTCCTCTAGTAATCTCAAACTCCAATAAAGTATTCCTACTCCAAGATACCTGACACTTTCAGTCCATCAATACTTTCCTCTCTTTTGGTGAGGATGAGGAACAGGTTAGCTGACCCTTTTGTCTCTTACGTTGGCCTTTCCAGCAGATATCAGAGTTCTTAGTCTCCTTTTACCAGTGTAGCCTGTCCTCTTGAGAAATTGGTTAGTTAATTTTGAAAGGCATTGTTGACATCCTCTGCCTAGGAAGGTTGCATTTAGTAAACTCTCTCCTCCCAAAACACACTTGCTTTTCAGTGTTAGCATTTCTACTTCCAGCTATTTGGCATCCATACTCTGCATTGCTATACAGGCACTGGAGACTGGGGTGTCATTGTTAACTTTTCTCTGTCATGTATTGATGTTTTCTGGATATGTTTTTCTATTGCTATATTCTGAGTATTTCTGATTACCGCTTCGTCTCATCAAAATAGGAAAATACACCCTTAAAGTTCATTCTTTCTGTTCTCATGGTCCTATAGCTTGAAACCGAAGATGAAATACAAGAGTGGACCAAATAGCTTTCAAATAGTTATGACTGTTTACTGTGACCATTATATAACAGTAAAAGCATTATTAGAACAGGAGGCTTTTGAAATAAAGCTGAAATCAATACAAAGATGGCCAGCACTGTTAAATCAGTATTTAAGGATGATGTGAAGTGTCAAGTTGTTCAGTTAACCTCCAAAGGAGCCAGTCATGAATGCCAGCCAGCTGTGTGAACAAGAAACAAAGAAGGAACTTTTCCAACTGACCCCTTGACACCTGCCTGGCATGAAACCTGCAGGATAGCTAATAGTAGGGAAACTGGAAACAATAGCAGAGGTTTACAAGGGGGTCTGTGGTAGAAAAGCTCAGCAATTCAGGCAAAACTGAACAAAAACAAAACAAAACAAGACAAAAAGGCAGGAAAGGAAAACAAATGACAAGCATGAAAAATAGTGGTTTTTTAAAAAAATTCTCAATAAACTTTATTTTGGTAATTGAAGATATTTAGACACCCATTGATAAGTCAAAGCTGTCACAATAAAAAGGAAAAACATACGTAAGATATTTGTAGTTAATGTAGTTTGTACTTTATTTTCCCAAAAAACATATCAAAAAAGGACCTTCCCATATGTAGAAGTCTCACTGTGTTGCCATTATTCACTGGGAATCATTCCATACATAATCTGAGTTTAACTCACCTCTGCAAAGCAAACAGTCTACCTTTTAAGAGTTTAAACTAATAACATTTAAAATTGTTTCCTATGCAAGATGCAAAGACGTCAATATGTTCCTCCCAATGAAAAACACCAGGGGGCACTGTTTACTAGTCATTGACACTTTTAGTAGGAACTTATATTACTGACTTTTGGTAGGGGGGGATGGACTTTGTTTTCAAATATCTAATAATAAAATACTTATTTTATATCATATTATCTCAGTGAATCAAACATATAGTGGATTTCAAAAGCATATTATCTGAATCTCCTGCTAATATTCCATTGCAACATATTTGTGTCAAATTTTAAAGTGTTACAATATGGTTTGCTTTTGCATAATATTCTTTAAAACCAGGGTTGGGCCAGATGTAGATAAAAGTCCACTTCAGCCCTGCTAATTACTACTGGAACTACCTTGGTCTGATCCTGCAAGATGCTTCTTAATCAAGAATACATACACAGAATGTCTGAGAGCATGTTTGTTGCTCCTTAATTACTAAGGAATTCAAGTAGATAACTGGGCCTTTTCCCACACTGCAGCCTTCATCAGCTTGTCTCCTGTGCATAGATCAGCTAGAAACAAAGCCAGCTCGGGACATCCTCTTCTGGATTTCTACCCCTTCATTTACTTTGGCTACAGTGATGGCTTGATGTTGTCCAGACATGTTTCCCATGATCCTGGATTGGTGGATTCCTCTAGTATTCTCAGTGGTAAAAATATAACAGTTTTCCCTGTCAGTTGGGCTAGAAAAGGAAAGTGGCAGAATTCTTGTCATTTTTACCTGCTTAAAAAAAGACTGCAGTTCTTGTACTGTTCTAGCAATGAACATGTTTCTCCTTTCAAAACAAAGAAGACCAGTTTTTTTACTATTCCACTCCTGAACTTGTAAAAAATCAAAAAACAATGGCAAAGGAAGACAACAATGGTTATCAGAGGGGGAGGGTATTTCCATCACAAGCCACAGCAGTCATCTGGAGTTACAAGGAATCAAAATACAGTACAACATGCAGATCAGAGAATATTGCTTGATCCAGCATAAGGTACAAAATGCTACTTTTGATATGGAGCCATAAACCACAGATGGAGGTTGAGTTATCTAAGTCAGGTGTTCCTGTTGTTCAGAAAGGGTGGGTGGTTTTGGCTTGCTTTAGGGCAAGCTGGAAGTCCACATCTGACCTGGGAAACCTCATCTCAAATTCTTTTAGGAAAGAATAAGGAATCCTTCTTCCCTATGAATTAGTTTTTAAATAAATGACTCTAGTTTTCCCTTTTTAAACCGGGTTACCAGGCCAAGAGGTTTCAGAATTCTTAGCCCCAGTTCCGTAAAATCAGTTTTTTCTAGGACCTTGCATCCCACCGACCATGGGGACAAAGAAACTCCTAACTTCCTCTCCCATTGAATCCCACCCACTGCTGCTCACTGGAGAAAGAGTCACTGTTAATGAGTTCTTAAAAGATATCAGCTATCCAGCAGGCCATTCCAATATAACAGACCTAGGTACAGTTAGCCAGCAAGCCACCCCAAAATAAGAGTCTTTTTAATGAACAACACAATCCAGGGGGGGAGGGGGGGAGGGGGGGAGAGAACAGAATCACATATTATGGCAGCTATTTCTCTAAATTACCTCTTTTATGAACTGATTTCTTTAAAAAAAATTGACCCTAAATTTTAGCATTATAAAAATTGAAGGAGAATATCCAAATATTATTTATGAAAACACAGTTAAACCTTTTATTGGAAAGATCAGTTTCCAATGTAGTAAAGCATTTTATCCCTCTAGAAATCCCTGGACTACTGATGTTTTTCAAAAATAAATAGCAAATGTGGCTAGATTTGATTGGTACTAAGCTTCTCATTAAGCTTCTTGTGAAAATAGCAAGAATATAAAAGATAATGCTGCAATTTAAATTCATTTCAATAATTTATATATCCAGCTGTTAAATATTGAAAAGACACAGTAGAATCACTCTCCCACACAGTCATTTGTCCTAATTTTTTACCTAAGGATAAAATGGCTGATTATAGTGGAATTTTTTATCAGGTCTTTTGCTCTGAGGAGTACACAGTCATGTTCTGAAAATGCAGCAGCCACTTGAGGAAGATTATTGTTTGGGTCATAGGTTTACTGACTAAAAATGAAGAAGTAGACCTAATATACCAGTTTCCCAAGGTCAGCCTTATTTATCTTCATAACTCTCAATCACCAGGACCATATGAATAGGTAGACCTCTTCTTGGACCCTATCAAGCCTGTATGTTTGTGTCATGTGCCCATGTACATGTGCACACATGATTTCCAATTTCAAGAATAAATTCAGACCACTTATACATGAAGTCTTGCCATGCTAATTCAGAATCTGCTCCAGACATGTGTGGTTACTGATTGTCAGCAGATTTTGAGAGTTGACTTGGATTTCTTTTTTCTTGGTCAAAGCACGTTGGAATGTTGGGTTGTTGTTTTTGGTAATGCAGTGGTTCTATGGAGCTTGGAACAGTCTGTCTTCTCATTGTCAGGCACTGCCTCTTACTCCCCAGACCCCCTTTATTGTTTCATATTCAGATGTTTTTAGATTCAGCAGAAAAACAACAGAGCACAATTTGGAAGGCCATTGAGGGTATCAAGTCAAGCCCCTTAGTCAGAGCAAAGCAGTTAAATGGTAATGGTGGACTGGCAGAATGATAGCTAACATTAGAGATAACCTTCCATTACATAATTTCCATTACAGCAATGGTGGGAGGGGGGCCACACTAACAATTTATTTTATTGTTCTTTGACATTATCCTATTGATCTGTTGGTGGAAGCCCAAATTAGGTCATGGAGATTTCTGCATGTTGTCAGCATTTTAAGGTTGGCAGAAATGAAGATGGCAGCAGGTCCACAAGGGAGCCAGGAACATTCAGAGTGAAAAAAACAGCCATTCCAGCATTGCAACCCAAGCCCCATCCCTTTCCTACATGCATTGTGACAGCACACATATCCCTAAAGGAATGTGGGGTTGTTGTTTTTTTGGTCTTTCTGCCACAAACAGCACCTGTGGATGCTGCTGGAAGATTATTATAGGCCAGCTATGAATGGGTTTGCCAGCACTGGGGAACGGGAACAGTGGTGGTACCCATATAGTTCCTAGATAAGTGGCTTAGTATAAAGCACAAGTAATGCAAAAGTTGTAATACATTAACTATTTTTAAAAGTAACTGCTCATCAATGCAAAAGTAAAACAAGTTCCATCCTTTGGTCAATATATCCATTTCTTCTTTTACCAATTGCAATAAGCACTCATCACAAACTCCATTGTGGCTATTAACAGAAAATTCACCAGTGTTTCCAAGATGAAATGAAAGGTTGCAACTCAGTGTTAGAGACTTTTCTTCACATAAAAAATATTTTTGGCAACTTTAAGATCTGTGGATTTCAACTTCCAGAATTCCCTAGCCAGTGTGTTGAAATCCATACATCTTAAAGTTGCTGAGGTTGAGAAACATTGGTCTGAACAATGCTGGGCTAGATGGGGATGGCCTGATTCTATAGAAAGCAGTTTGTCATGTTTTTCCTACAATACTGAATGTGAGTCTTGAAAAATAAAAAGTAAAAATGTTATGAAAACATCACAGGAGTTAAATAACTCCAGCAGGTTTAAACATAAACTTGTCTCAAAATATAGACCCTTGAGAATGTTGTTCATTCATTCTTCTACTTCCTTTTTCATTTAACTTTTAATCCATCCTGCCCAAAGATATAAAACAATGTTTTATTATGCATTAAACAAGGATCCGAGACATTGTTTTACCACCATAGGTTTTCCCAAGAATTGTTGGACAATTATTGTGCGTAATTTCCAGATTAATTTGCACCCAGGATGCTCCCAGTCAATCCATACTGTATATCCAGGTCAGCAAACATCAAAAACAGTACACTGGCAAAATGAAACAAAGCCAGGCAAAAATAGGAAGAAAGAGAGAACCATAAACAACAGGCAATAATTTATAGATTCATATCTATCTATATCCAAAGGCATAGAACTTTGCAAAGCCACTGGAAACAATACTGTAGATAATTATCATGGTTGTGTGATCTGTGCCCCCACTCATGCTCTGCCTTTCCATTTAATTGTTTTTTAAAACAATCAATCAATAAACATGTGGTGTAAGGAACCTGGCATGCATTGCCTACCCTGGTTGTTAAATGAATGTAAATGTTGCAAAAATGCTTTCACATTCCAGGGATCTCTTTCCAAAGGCAGATTCAGAGAAGTTGGATGAGTATTACAATGTTTTCTATCACATCACAAAGAACATTATTACATTTTTTTCTTTAAAACTCTTCCTCCATTAATATTACTATAAGATATTTTACTGAGCATGACAACAGATTGGCTTATTGATACAGCAACTCTATACAGAAACCATAGAGGGGCTACAAAGGAGGAGAGAGGAATGTAGATGCAGATCTAAAGTCTCTCTCAAATGATAATAGGATCACCCTGGAATGAAGCTTCCCTCTTTATCTTGCTTATTCTCCTGTCTCTGCCTCTCCTTGTTATTTGTTTTGGATTGTCTGATAATGAATCTCCGTTCGCTTTCATCTATTCTTCCAAGGTGTATATAAAAAATGACTATGTTCCTTTTAATGAGTAGTTTTATCTTCTTTACTGGAATGCTATGAAAACTCATAAAAAGATTAGATAGAAATCTGTCTTTGACAAAGAGGCTTTTCAAATACTTTTTTTTTCAAATACGGGTATTTGAAAGATATAAACAAAGACTATCGTCTGTAAAGTACAACATTACATTACTAATATCAGTGAGTAACACTTCCATTCTAAACATATCACTGGAGCTACATTTCTTCAGACATGTTTAAAAGTTAATGTAATTGCTTATTCAATGCTGCAAATGAGAACTGTACCTCCAGATTGATGTTGCCCTCCCAGAAAGTCTAAAAACTGTTTATTCCCATTCTACATTTTAAATACTACTTCAGTCAGTTTAGTTAAAAATACTACATTTCCTTCCAAGTGTTCGCTTCTGAAGAGTGCAGTTTCAAGACGTTTTGCTGCCAGTGGTGAAATAACAATAAGATGTCATTTCCTCTGTACCACAGAAATTAACTACCCTGACTGTATGATCCTGCTTCAGTATTGGCAGTGTTTTTCCCAGCAACCCAGGGCAATAGATGAATTTAGGAGTTCAGTATACACATTGCATGGCATACACAGGTCTGTTTGCCAATCCTTCTCCATTGTTCCATGTCTCAACATCTGCTACCTGAGCAGGCCACTTCATTCTACCAAATGGGCCTCTTCAGTAAACAATATATTATGTATCTTGCTCAATTTTGAACATTATGTGAAATCACTCTTTGTTCTGGCCTTGGTATTTAAATCTGTAGAAGCACAATTATGTATGAGCTAGAATTTAACCTGTCACCTTAATGTACTGCAAGTTTACATTTTGACATGTTTGAATTTGATGAAATATAATTGCAACATTTAACTACTGACAAAATGCCCCCCAAAAGATGAGCATGTGTACATCTCCTATTCTTATTCTAGTTTCAGCAGAATTATTTTTTCTTATTGCTATTTTCTCTTCTTATTCTTGTTCCAAAATTATTCCCCTTATTAAAAATACAGTTCATTTTAGCTCTACTCACCTGCATATTCATGTTGTATAGTGTGCCTTCTCATTTAATTAATGGAGTCAATTGTCCTAGCCCCACATATGGAAGGCCCCACAGGAATTATGGTTCAGTATTTGGAATTACCAGATAGAATAATTCTTCAGTCAAGGAAGAAAACTAATAATTGAAAATACAATCCCCAGGAGTTATTTTAATTTACTTAGCCACTGACCTCAATTGACAAAAACATGGAGAAAAATTGCATAACCCTAACCCCAATGTGCAGTTAGAAGAAAACAGTGAGAAGGTACTCAAATGAACATTCCATCCCTGGATATCTCCAAAGACACTGATTATATAAAGAAGAAGGTTATATACTATCTCCACCCAGGATGGTTTCCTAAAATTCAAGAAATCTTTCATGGGTTTCAGTTAGCATTCTTGATGATTTGACTGACCATAGATTTCAGTTCAAATGCTAATACTTAAAACAGCTGACGCTGTAACTTTATCACAGAGATACAGATTGAGTCAATATTATGTCTGATATATGATACATACAAAAATGAACCATATTCTCTTAGTTGTATCATGGGACAGGAATCTTTTTTATCCAAGAAGCTCCTGGTAGAAAATGAAAATAATATGTATGAGGCAGGAATGTCATGGAAGTAGCTTGAAATAAACACCTATAATATCCTAAAGGGATATTCCTAAAAGAGCAGGCAGTGACTTGTTTTTAGAGACAATAGCAGGCATGGAGGAATTTCAGCAATGGTTCTTACTGCTACAACTTGCTCTCTGAAAATGCAGAATTACCTTAACGATGAAGTCATAAATCCACTTACTTGTAAATGTCATCAGTTGTACTCACATGGACTCAGTGATGGGTGGATTCCCTTCTGCTCCAGAAAAAAGCAGCAAGGCAATTCTTGGCATGTGCTTGCATAAACTTTATCTATTTATGATCATTCTTTCTTAACTGTAATTCTGTCATGTGTATACTAATCATAAGCACTAATATGCTTAGCATCTGCTGACTGGTGTTGAAAATTGTCCTGAAAATCTCATTTTACCACTAAAGCCTAGGAGTACTGGATTTCCTGGGGAAATGTTCCTTGATTTATAATACAGCCAAATTCACATTTGTCCAAATGAGATAATTGCAAATTCTGGCTGCATCACCACAACATCATTTGAGACCTCTAGTGTCACCAAGAAGCCAGAGAAAACACTAACTACCAAACTGAAATAATAAGAAAATACCACAATCTTATGCATGCTTATACTGAAGGGAGTACCACTGAGTTTACTCCCAGTTAAGAATGTTTAGCAGCCTTAAGGCAACATGTTTCCTGTGAGCCAAATATACTCACCCCACCTCTGCAGAACCCTCAAATTAAATACCAGTTTAAAACTTATTGATGGGAAAAATTTCCAAAACAGCAATAACTTGAAGAATGCCAAAATCCCATGAAAATTTAGAGGAAGTGGACAGTGTCCAAGGTTAATAGACCTAATATGAGTGAGAAAAGCTGGAATGGATTTAACTCAATCTCTGAAGCTATACAACAGCTGAAGAAATGTCATGTCAATGTCAGGTGGGAGAAAAGTGAGACCAGCTGGTCTCCAATTGGCTGAGGTGTACAACTGATATCTGGCTTTTCTTGAGAGGAACACAAAGTCTCTTGGGGGAAATACAGTGAAGCCGCATTTTGCTAACCACTGGCATATCTAGACCATTACTGTCAGATTGAGAAGCATTATCAGGAATGCAAGCATCGTTCTTTCCCTTTAGTCCTGCTACCTAAGTTCTTTCAACTGGAATCCCTGAACTATGGTTAGCAAAATGCTACAAATTCAGGTAGGTTAGAAGTATGTGAAAAGCATATTGTCTTGTCATGAATTGTTCTTATTTGCAATATCACTTTATTTATTTGTTTGTTTGTTTATGTTTATATAGCCACCCATTTCAAATATGTGACTCTGGGCTGCTTACAATAAAACAATCAAATAAACAATATAAAACAATATAATTATTTTTTTTAAAAATTTAAAACAGTTAAAACACAGATATAAATAAGACTGTGGGAGAATGGACCTATGGCCTACACACCGTGTAGCCACCTTGCAGCCTCCCTACTTCCCTAGGAAAATATCATCACCAAATGGCACTTCAGATGATGATCTTTTACTATATTCTAATAAAAATATTACTTCCCAAAGAAAGAAATTCAAATTTCTTGAATTTTATTTCTTTCTAGATTGTCCCCAGAGATGGAGCAGAAGTCTGTAGTTAAGGATCATTGATCTGAAACAAGACTGCTTGTCCTTTTTGAGTCAATAGGCACATTTTGAATGCAGATATTGTAGCATATAGTTAGTTCTCTTTCAAGGGGCTGCCACTCGGGAATATGATCACAGATGTAGAAGATTCCTGTCATCCTCTCTCTTTCCCCCAATCTTCCTTCCAGATTACTTTTGTCCTTGCTTTTTTCTATCCAGATGAGCATGTTCCCAAATAAAGCATTGGGGTACAGCTACTACCGCTGTTTTTAAAGGAAGTTTATAGGATCATGTGGCTCAGAAGCATTTTGGAGAAACTGTGATACTGGAGATTGGCATTTTGTGATGCAAATATCAACTTCCCATTAATCTAAAAGAATTTAATTGGTTTAGAAAATCTCTGCTACAGCAGAGATACTGGACGATACCAAGAGAAATAACCACATGCATAGCATACAGGTGACCCCAGAATTAGACTATTAAAATGTCTAATGGACTTTGTATATAATTCAAAACAATTCAATGACAGGTAACACCATGCATTCTTCTTTATCACAGGAACATAAGAGCCTAATGACCTGTCATATTGATATATATTTTAAATACATAGCACAGCATAATTGATTCTGATTGAAACAACATATTATGAAGAGGGTCTTTTTAAAATGCATGCACAAAAGCTTGCATTTGGACAAATTAAATCATAGGAAAATAAGCAGTCCCAAACTTATGCTTTTCCATCTCCAGGGAGCCAAGTTATTCATAGCTGATGATCATAAATAGAGCAAACTGTATTTTAGGAATTTAGCCCAACTTTCAAAGAGCTGCTATTTTTGTAGCATGGAAATCTGACCCAAGACTTTAGACATGAACTCTTCATGGAGCATATAAACCTTCCAGAATTAGATTCTACACATTTTATGTATTCTTTTTTTTCTTTCTTTCTTTCTGGAAGGATCTACTTGTGCTCACTGGAAGCTGGATAATAAAAGGATAACAAACCAAGATCAGAGAGTGCAGCAGATGTTTAAGATAGGCCTTGAACCTCCCCCACAGGAGCAGAAATAGTGTCTGTTATTTATCCAGGTATGTTATTACACTGACCAAGTACAGAAAAGAAACACAGTTAGCAAAAATCCCAAGTCCACCCTTTGTGTCATTTCCTGAAGGCAAAAAGGTGAACAGGTCAATCACTAGTGAGGTATTTGCTTTAGGGCTGCAACATTTGATCAATTAAGTCAGTTTTTAAAAGATTGATTGATTTAAAAGCAAGCAGCAATTCAGTCCTACCCTACTCAATTTTATTCCCACAACATTGTAAGGTCGACTGACCATGTAAAAGTCACTGCCTAAGATCACTCACAAGAATCAGCTCATAAGGAGCTCTCAGCTTTCTACATCCAGATGTGTTTGGAGATGATTCTCAGCATCCCCAGCCAGTGTTGCTCTTTGCCTGCAGTATTGATAGACAATAGTGCCAACTTCTTACATCCATCTCCATATGGTGATGTTTCATTTTTGCCTTTTCAACCATCAATATTCTCTGCCCACAAAACATGTATTACTCTATGGTATGATTTGCATCCCCATTCTCCTCATTTTTTTCTAAAGCTTTTGGTGCATTTTTCTGAAAGTCCTGGGATTCCCCATACCTCTAATATTTCATCCATAGATATTTCAGTTATATAAGGAAAATTACATATTTATTTTTTAAATAATTTTTATTGAAAGTTTTAATAACAATAGTAAAAGAACAGATAAACTAAGCTCACAAGGGAAGGTAAAGAAAAAGAGAATAAAGGGTGTATAGAAAAAAAAGAGGAGGAGAAGGGAAGGGAAGGGGAAGGGAAATAAAAATAAAAATAAAAAATAAAGGGTGTATAGAAAAAAAGAGGAGGAGAAAGGAAGGGAAGGGAAAGAAAAATAAAAATAAAAAATATAAATATAAATATAAAGAAGTAGCTTCCAATCTTCATCACAAGTACAAACTTAATAATTCATCACCCTCTATAACATTACATGCAAGGATCTCTTTTTCCCATAACCATCCCTTATCAATACACAAATCCATAAATCATAAACATTTCAGTCCTAGTATCAGCAAAAGTCTATAAAGGGATCCCATATCTATTCAAACATGTCTTATTTTAACCTTGATCAAACAAACCAACTTTGTACTTCTTCCTTTTGCTTCTAACAATCTTAAACAATCTTTAGTTCATTCAGATGCTGTCATAGGATTTGATCTCTCTTCCATTTTTATTTTTCCATCCTGAAGATTTCTTCAAGACTTTAACCAACTTCTTTTATAAGTCCAGTAAAAAGTCCTTATCCAGGTCAGTTTCTTGACTTGTCATTTTTACTTCCATTTTATTTGTTTTC
The DNA here is from genome assembly GCF_035149785.1 of Candoia aspera. Classification (NCBI taxonomy): domain Eukaryota; kingdom Metazoa; phylum Chordata; class Lepidosauria; order Squamata; family Candoiidae; genus Candoia; species Candoia aspera. The sequence continues at coordinate 40,189,318 of NC_086160.1, forward strand.
TCTTTTAGTCCTTTTTTTATTTTCCAGTACTTCTGCAAATTATGTTCTGAGATTTCTGCATCATGCAAAATTTATTTCATCTCTTTATCTTGGAAATCTTCCAAGATATTCTCTTTTGCATCTGTAATTCCTTCTTTAATATCTTTAGGTTATAATCTATTCATAGAAGCATGCATCATTGCTGAGACCGAACCTGCTATTTTTTTGAGCCCATTCTTCAAAAATTTCCTGAAGTATTTCAAATGTCAAAGTGTTTTCTGTCATTTTGCAAGTTCCAACACTGACCAAAGACAAAAGACAGGCTTTTCACTTCTTTTTTTCTTTTCTTTTCCCTTCCTCCCTGGAATCTTTCATTCCCTGTAGTGTTCAATTTCTGAAATCATAAAGTGTCAAGTTGCTGTTTTGACTTGATAAACTAAACAAGTTTGTTCCCACAAACAGGCTGTTCATTTATATAATTATTTCCAAAATCTTGTAGCAAAAGTGCTAATATTCCATTATTCCACATTTGTCTGGTCCCTTAATTTGTTTATAACTTTCTTAAATCAGATTTTTACTTAGCTTTTTCTCATTTATTTCTAATTTTTTAAGTTCTTAAGCTTACAATTTTTCTATTATTGAAGAACAAAGGTAAACTAAACAGGTGACTTTTCAAACTTATTGTTTTGAAGATCTCTTATGTCCTTAAGGTAGCTGAATAGCTGATTTCTGAAAGTGATTAGAAAGTGAGTTAGCAAATGCAGTGTCCTTTAAAAGGCTCTGCCATGGTTGAGAGCATGATGGTTCCCTTCATTTTCCAGTGTTCAAACCTGCAGGAAACCCTTGTCCTGCAGCCTCTTCATGAGGAGCAGCTGTCCAGAGCACAAATGGGTGATCTCCTGTCCTCTCCTTATCTGGAGAGCTTTTGTGGGACCGTTATACTCACCGGTCCTTCACTCTTAGCCACAGTTATTGTTTCCACTCATTTGGAGACATCTTAGCTTGCCATTCCTTATCCAGAAACTCCCCTCTGTAAGAAAGTTACATATTTATGAGTAGCTGGGTTCACACCTTGCTTTAAACCACAATGTGGTTGATTTGTTTTGATCTGGCAGCTGACTTCACACATAGCAGTGATCTAAAACCAATCAAAAGACATTATGGTCCAGTATGAGGTATGAACCATTCCATTATGCTTTGTATGCCACATGTAAACCCAGTTAGTCATGGTTTATTCAACAAACCATGACTAGCACAATGAACAAACCCTAATAACTTTGCTATTATATCAGCAAGCTCCAATATAATCCCTGCTTCATTATTCATTCCATATCAAAGGGAATGTTAGTAGGTGCCATTTTCTTCTAGCTTGCAGAACAAACCACACTTGGTGAAATGTCTCCTTTAATTAAAGGGTGACAGGAATCTTGACTGCCTTCACCCCTGTGTTAAACCTGCTGCACGGAAAGTCACCACATAAAAGCATTACTTGACAGTCTGTTTTTTGGAAGATGGAGGCGTCCTAGAGAACATGCTTGAATTGTTCTCTCCTAAAGGGCTGCTCAATCCAACCCACTTTAAAAATAAAGAATGCTAAAAAAAAGAGAGTAAGGCCCTGAAAACAACCATCCACAGAATCCCTACATATAGGTTAGTAATTATACATTATTTTTATGCAAACCTGTGGTGTCAAACACATTTGAGCAGCAAAAACTTGAATAACCACTAGATAGGAGCAAAGAAGTAATTTTTGTTTCATTTTGATGCTGTCTGCTTATCCGTACTGTATTTTTTGCAGCCAGATACAGGAGTCCTCCCTTTTGCTCTTTTTCGGTGATCATGTTTATTTTTTTGTGGCAGTGCCCAAGCATCTACACTCAAAGGGCAGTACTGTCTCTAACACTATATTTTTGTTCTCCAATGCTTTTGGCTTATATTCAAGGCAGCCTCTAGGCTGGCCATATGTCCTACTTTACAAAGAACAATCCTATATCTGAAGAGCTGTCTGTGTTCTGATTAAAGATTAAGAACAAAAATAAAAGAAAACCAGGGCCTTTACATTGCCTCTTTGCCATCTTTCTTGGCCCTCCAGAAGCTTAAATGACCCTCCAGAAGCTCTCTAGAAGAAAACTCTGAATACACATGCCTTTCTCTGTCCTAAAGCCCATGAGAGATGATGCAGCATAGACTGTCCTGCCCTCAGAGCCTACACAGAGAACAGGGCCATCTGGGTTGGGTCCCTGTGGTGTAAAGGCAGTGATTGGTATCACTGAATTGAAATGTCATCAACTGGGGGAAAGTGTCACCACTGGACACTTACAGAATGTATGCTGGGGTGATGCTGAGTAAGGGGGCTGGGCACTCAGTCCAATAATTATTTTTTCTGTTTTTTTCCAAAGGACAGACAAGCTATAAACCTAAAACCACCACTTTGCAGCAAGTGGTTGGTCTTTCTTAACTGCAATACAGAAATCACCAGGGTGCAGCTGCTGCCTAAGTGTTTGTGGACCTGAGTCCACAGTGAGGACTTGGAGGAGGGGGGGAGGGGTGTAAAAGACATACTCAGCTATGAACTGCTCTTAGATTCATAGACAGAATTCTTCCAAAAAAACCAATTGACCACTAAGTGGCAGCAGAAAGTTAAGAGTTTTGTCTCTTGGTTACCATCTAGCAGTGATACCATCTAATAGTCATTCAGAGGAAAAAAGATGTGGCTATATGTTAAGGCCATATCTGTGCCAGTTACATTCTATGAATAAATGGACTTTTTAAAAAACATTCCAGGAAAAGGAGCCAGGACTTTCCTGGTAGCCTCAGTCCATGGGAGTAGAATTCCAGTATAGAAACTGGAATAGGCAGGCAATGTTTAGCTAGCTGAAACTGTTTCATGCTATAAACGGAAAACTCAATCCTCAGTTTTGAATTTGAATGCACGATTACGTGCACCACCCTTTTTTCCCTTCAAACTTTCAAACTATGTTAACGACATGGGATTTTAAACACAGATCACAAAATACTGGCTTTGGAGTGAAAATAAAAGCAAAATTCCACCACCATTAGCATGAATCCTGGCTGCTTCTTTTAATCAGAGGCTAGATTTACATTTTTGTAAATTAAGCTGACAGTGTTTTGCTTTGCAACATGGTGGTTTCCTGCCATATTGCAATTTTTCATAATGTTAGGTGAAAAATAGTAAATTATTGATAAGCAATCATATTAACTGGATTTTATTGATTTAGTTTATAAGCTAATTAAATAAATAAATTAGTACCCTGTAAAGTGTAAATTGAAAAAGATATGGTAAGTGTATATAGAGAAAAGAGAGCAAGGAATAATTAAAAGAGGCAGAGAAAAGACAGAACAATCGTGGTGGAAATTTTAAAAATGGGAATGGTAAGAAAGTTTTTTTTAAAAAGCTTTATTTATTTTTATAAAAATATAGTTAAAATACAAAACAGTAAATACAGTAAAGATAGAAGATAGCATTAAAAGAAAAAAGACACAAACTATAAATGTGAAAATAGAAAGAAGATAAGAACAAAGAAATGACTTCTGGCTATCCAAATTACAGATATACATATAGTTGAAATAAATTAATCTCTTACCACTAGTTTATCCATATTAAGATTATTTCTATCCAAACAAACCCACTATTCAGTAAAAGCCATAATCATAACTTCATTTTTATTTCTGTCATGAGCAGATAGTCTAAAAATGGTTGCCATGAATCTATAAATCTGGAAACAGTATTCTCTCTTATTAGAGCAGTTAGCTTCGCCATTTGTGCCAAGTCCATTGATCTAATTATCCATTCTTCCATTGTTGGTATTTGTAGTTCCTTCTACCGTTGAGCATAAAGTATTCTTGCAGCAGTAGTCATATGCAGAAGCAAATTTCCATGCATCCTTACCGGTATTTCTTTAAGCACAATTATATCTTCTCCTCCAATATTAAATTTAGCATTACAGTGTGCTTGCAAAACCAAATCTGTTTTTTTCCTAGAAAACTCTACCAGCACATCTCTTGGTTTGTTATGTATATTTGCATATTTAGAATTGATACAAAAAGAAATTTCATCCAACATCCTATCTTCTTCCCAGTCAATTAGGGATGCCAAGGCTTGTATAATCTTTTCTTTGAGATCTTCTTTAACTTCAGGTATTCCCCTAAATCTTAAACAAAATTCCTTGTCTCTTAATTCCAACAGTGCAATTCTATGAAGTTCATTCTCTCTTTTGCTTTCTAATAAATCAACTCTGTCATTAACTTTTGAAAGTTCTCCTTCCATTTTCTTTTCCAACTTCTCCAATTTTTGGTCAAGCCTCTTTTCAAAATCAGAAAATTTTAATTCCAATGATTAATATTTTGAATGATAGTTTGCGAAGTTTTAAGAGTGTACTCTTCAAAGAGGCCTTTTATCCAATCACCTTCGTCAGACCCACATCTTGCTTGCTTTCTAGTATTCATAATGTAGTTTATTTATAACTTATATTTCAATTTAATAGCTCCCTCTAGTGGCAACAAGAAGAGAAGAAATTACTGTAAAGCATAATGTATATTTTTAAGTGGCCACTTAAACCAGCTTATATCTTTGTTTAGAATAAGAAAAGGGCAGAAAAGAAAAGGGAAAAAAAGCTTCTGTAAAACAATAAGTCTTTCAGGTTGCCTGCTTGAGTTGTTAGTCCTTTAACTTCGATGGAAACACACTGAAAAAAGACTCAAAAATAATGAAAAGCCCACCAAGAGAAAGAGTGTTTCTGTAGTGGAGATAGCCTCTTCGAATTTTCTGGTTAAAGTACAACAAAGTGATTTTGGAAATGAGGTGGTCAGAAGTAATGTCCTTTTAAAAGGACATTCATACCCCCGCTTCATACGGGGGCTCCTACAAGATGGCTCTCCCACTTCCCAGCTGACTCTCACCATTCAATCGTGACTCCATGATTCCTCAGTGAGTTCCAGCCATCTGGAAGACACAGGGAGTGATTTGCCGGCTTCTCCTTCCCCAGAGAATGCTTTGTGTCTCAAATTACTTCCTGAGAACCCAATAATTGCCATGATGTAGATCCTAGCTACAGAGCTTTGCTAGGACTAGACTTCCACCATTTCTCCTCACTGGAAGCCTCTGTAAAAAAGTTAAACAAAGACCATCCTGCAAAGAGAATGTAATTAAGACTAACAGTGATGAAATTATTTGGGATGAACCTGAAGAGTGACAAAATGCTGGAAGGAATATTTTAGAGACACTGCTTATGGGAAGAATAAAAATAGGTTGAAGAACATACCTGAAATGAATGCTCATGCTCAAAATGCTTTATATGTTCATGTCCAACAAAAAAAAAATGATGAAAAGGAAGTCATAACATACTCATTGTAAAACAAGGAACTATCAAAGACCAGGGCAGTTGCATTTGACAGGGAAATTGTAGTGAATTATACATAAATGACAAAAACAAAACAAAACAAAACCAGCAAGTACAAGAACAAATTGGTGATGAATGACTGTGGAATGAATACAAAAATGAATGATCAGTATGAAAGTACATTGAGGTGCTTCAGACATATAGAGGAGATGAATGGAATCTAAATTGGAAAACCAACATCTGAAGGAAGAGTCAATGGGTTGAGAGAAAGAGGAAAGTTGTAGTTAGATGGAATTGATGTTGTCCTCAAAAAGAGAGAGATGAAAAATTTAAAGAGCAAAAGGCAATGTATGAGTTAGCATATGGGCATGATGCAAGCAAGAGTGGTGTGCAAGAACAGAAAGCTGAGGAGAGGCACACTGAATGATCTTGTGTAAACTGAATTCCATTCCATTTCCTTTTCTCTAATCACTTACCTTTAATTTCTTTTGCTTACTTTTTTTACTAATTTTCTCCACTCTGCATAATATTGTTTCCTCTGAAAGGAATTAACATAATAGATATGTATATCTGTCATTTGCATTGCTTTATATAAGTCTTCCTTGTTTTTTAGAATTTATCCCTGGGCTCATCTTTTAAAGACCAAGTGAAGTCCAGGGTTAGAAAAGATGGTGGTTGAAACTGAAGAAGTGAAGCCTTGGTCCTTTTTTATGTATGCCACATAAAACTGTCATGGCAGCCATTTTGACTTTTTTTAACCCTTCCCTGTGGACATACTTGATTGGGTTCATACAATGTGCTAAACCATAATCTTACAAACCACATTATGCCTTAGCATGATATATGAAGCAGTGATGGGCAACCTGGGATTCTTCAAATATTTTGGACAACTGCCATTAGCTTCAGGCAATTTGGCAAGTGGAAAGAATTTGTAGTTCCAAGTATCTGGAGGACATAAGGTGGCCTAACCCTGGTCAAAATACAGCCACTGAGTGAATAAACTGAAGGAATCTGGAAATCCTAAACAAACTGACTTGGAAATAAGCTCAATTTAACAAAGAAGAACTAATTGCCAAGTAAACACAAATAGGACTGCCCTACAATAGCGTGATGAGGAACTTTTCTTAAGTTTATTTAGGCTAAGCACAAAATGCTGACATAATTAGAACATTCTAAGCTTCCTCTTTTTATTAAAAGCCAATTAAAAGATTGCCATTTCAGTTTGCTATTGAAAGGCCAAAAGCTAGAAAGATTAGTAATGCACTTCAATAAACTCCACCAATTAAATAGCTCTTTCCTGATTATTGCTAACAGGAAACTTCTTTCCTGAATACTTAGAGTGATGTTATCATATTATACCACAATGAGGGACTAACAATGCATTTTGCTCAGCTTCTTTGACCTTTGGAGACCTGAGGGAACTAACATACTGGGAGTTCATTAAGTCACGATTAAAGGGTAAAAGCTCACTTCACTGCACAATTCCTGAACTGTAGGCAGTTTGTTGAACAAACATTCTTGGTAAATAGCCCTTCTTTCCAAGTTTCTGTCATTAATGGAACAAATCGCCTTTGGTTGCTTTCCAAATTTGGGGAAAGAATAATGTTCCTTCATTCAAACACATTATTTCTATGTAAAACAAAATAAATTTTCTCTCTCTTTAAAAGAACAAAAATCTGAAATGGACTCTAGCCTTCAAAGTTTATAGAGTAATAAATCTGCCAGCCTTTGACCTGGTTTATATTTTTGAGAAAAGCTGGATTTTTTTAATAAAAAAAGTTACATTACAGAACATAATGTTTAAGTTAATGTATAACCATTGACAACTAAAGTTAATAATATAGATACAAACTAATATTTTAAAAAATAGTCATTAAGGATAAAACTGCACTTTGAACTGCAATTATGTTTAGGGATTGAGGAAGGCAAACTTTTTGCATACTTATTTAGGTATTTGTTTTAAAAATGGTCTTTGAGAGCTATAGAGGGCATGGCAAAGATGTCATGGCATTCGAGGGGACAGGACTGATTTTTCAGAAGGTTTGTTTCATTTTTAGATATGTGGGTCATGGATAATAAATGCAAAATAAGTACATTAAGCTTTTTGTAGGGTTACATGCCTGCTTTAATCTTTATTTACATAAAACCCATAAAAAAGCACTACTAAAAATAGGTGTTTTGCCACCAAATTACCCCTGAACAATCTTTCAGCACTCCAAAGGCTTCAAAAATGGGGTGTAGCAATCAATTATATCTGCAATCAATATAATTAGTTTCAAAAACTGCAATACAACTGTTGAAGCAGAGTGAGGACAAATTAATATTTTATATATAAACTTCTATTCCCTGTGTTTCCATAGAAATCACACCTCTCAAGGTGACTTACCATTCAGTAACAACATAAACAAATCTCATATTCTCTAAAGTTCCAAAAGAAGCTATTATATTTTGCCATATTTTCATTTAAATACAGGCTAGAAGCTTCCCTTTCTTTTACCACCCTCCAAAAGAAAGTAGATGTATCATTCTTATAATTATTACTATATATAAGTTTGAAATATTTATATGTTAACATTATTTAAAAAAAATAAAGCAGGACTTTAAAGATGAAATGTCAAATTTTGTAAATATAAAACTGTAAGAACAACTATTCTTTTTTTTTTCAGGTCTGCAAGTTCCAAGGTTTGTATTGTTGTACTCCAATGGGATCCCTTAATATGAACTAGTAACTGACTTTTTGCCCAGATGCCTGAAGGCAAAAGTGCTTTGATATTGTCCTGGTGAAAATGGTGCCCATTTATACAGAGTCCTATTTAACAGACAAACACACAGTTCTTGTCAATCCCTTACTCCGCTGTTAAATGCAAGCAAAATAAAGGTATCATGAAATGAATTAAATGGCTTCGAAAATAAAACAGAAATAAAACATTCCCAATCTGACCTTAAGAAAATCTTTAACTCACATATTTGGTCTCTGTTTCCAAAAGTCATTTATTCCTAATGTTATGTATTTCCAATGTCTGAAGAACCAAACCTTTAAAACAGAACACATGGCTGTTGATTGGAAAGTTAATCACTTCATCTTTACTGCACCCATTTTCTTTGAAGAAGAAACAGAAAGCCTGGCACTTCTTAATGCTTCATAATTATATGTCTGGAGGCTTTGCAAGTTTAATTATGTAGAGGAAAACAAAAGGTGTATCCTGACACTGGGTTCAGGATGCAACCAGGTCATGACACAGATAGCCGTGGAATGAGGGTGCTGAAACACCCCATTCTTCACATGCCCAAACATGCTTCTTTCTTATAGCACAAATCAAGGACAATCTTCAGAACAGCAGCTGCTTCACAGAGAGTAACCCAGCCTCCATTTAATGTATATCTGGAAACCAATGGGAACACAGTACTTAGGAACTGAGTCACTAAACTGAATATCAGTGTTAGAACAGGAAACTGAATCAGAGGCAGGACAAAATGCTGCTAATATTTCCTAAATATTTGCCACATTTACTCTTGCAAAAAATGTAAAGCCATTTTGTTAGTCTTGTCAGAACAAACAGATGCCTAAATACATGTTTTTCTCTGAAAAAATGCAGGCAACCTTAAGGTCCTGTCTGAACCTGAAAAAAAAAAATGGTAGACAACTTTACTTAGCTTATTTTGTCACAAATAAACTTGAGATCAATAGGGAAAGTATGAGGCTATTGAACTATCAGCCAATATCTAAATATAATAAAACACTATTTTATTTTTACAAGATAGATGCATGCATATAAAAGCATGAATCAGACACTACAGAATATAAATAATAAAGTTATTATTTATATCTTAAATGGTACTTACTCCTTGTCTATTAACTTAAACAATAAATCATATTTACCTTACCATACCTTGGATATGTAGCACAAGGTAAATGTGAGGTAGGACAGAGAAGATGGACAGGCATATCAGTTCCTGTACAACCTGTTCCATAGTTGTAGTTGAAGTTGTCTTGTCTTGGGTTAGTTATCTCCCTTATGTATGTTATTTATTTAACCTATTTATTTTCTTTCATACTTGGAAATGTCATTTTTTTGCCCCTATGGTCAGGTTTTGTCCTTATTTATTGTTTAAATTGTCTGAGGCAAATTATTACAGCTATATACACTTTGTATTTTGAGAAATTGAATGATACCAATATCGTCAAATCTAACCCAATTTGTTAATTACTTTATTGAATAAGCTGTTGGGTTTCAGCACATGTTGGTTTCATAGATTATGGTTGAAGAGAAATTATTTGAGCCTCCCACCTAGATATTCATAGGGACATCCAAGCCTTATCTGTACCTCTACCCCTCCCCAATCCCTTTATTCCTTGCACTTATCCTCAATATATGGAAAGCCAGAGATAAGTGAAAGCCAGCATCTTTGGAGAAAATGTTGATTTACCCCCAAGGACAATGCAACTCACTTTCCTAATTTCCTAATGACCCTTGGTGGAATTATAAAGATGTAGCCTGATTTTTAACAGTGCCTTTGCATGGATGGGATTACATGAGCTTACTTCTGGAAAGCAGAAGTTGAATTCCATCTATTTCTGCTCTGACATCATATTCTAATTTGATGAAAATTATTGTTGAACATGCTTTGAGTATAATTGTCAAGTTAGCTGTGAATCTACTTAATTGTAATACCATCGAGCTCAAATTTTAACTAGCTTGCTAATCAGAATTTCACAGAATCCTTTGTCACATTCTTCATATTATATATACAACTTTCCCATAATCTACTAAGAAAATTATCCAATTAAAAATGAGATAACTTTAGTCTGTCAAAATTTGTTCTTGACAAATCCATGTGGATATCTGGTAACTATTAAATTGTCTATTAGATGGTCAACCCTTTCTAGGAATCTTACTTGCTGTTAACATCCTAGACTGTTACTGTCTCGTCTTGCTTTTCTTTCCTCAAATATGGCCTTGGTTCAGCTTATTGAGATGTTCCATTTATTTTTCATTTACCTGTTCAAATGGTTGCCCATAACCTATTGCCAGAGATAACATATTTTTAATATTAGTTGCCATAGCATGCATAGATGAATCTATATTCACAACAATCAGATTCTAACAAAAACTGAACAGATAACACTGAATGAGATGGTTTGAACTTGATCATACACCAAAGCATTAACCACAGTTAGCTGGATCTATACAACACACATAAGCTGAATCAACCATAAGTTAACTACAATGGCTAAATTCATACAATATTCTAAGCCAAAATCAAACACACCACGTTGTGCTTCAGCAAGTTTTTTTTTCTTTTTTTTAAATCTGGTCACAGCATTTTAAGACTCCAGCTACATGTTATATTTTCACCCATCTCCAGTTAACAGAAAATTAGAGGGGAAGGAATTATCTTACCTATCCTTTTCAAAGTTGTTTTGAAAAAAAAAAAAATACATTTTAAAATACATTTTATTTGAAGAATTTTTGGAGGGATGGTTATGACAAATCCCCATTTTACCAATTTCCAAGGAAGATACACTGCCATCATTTATGTGATTAGTAAACCTTATTCAAAATCTATAAAAATCTACTCCTGTAAACTGAAGTTTTAGAGAAGAATAGGCCCTATTCCAAAGCTTTCTATTATTGTCCTTAAGAACCAGGCAAGAGTGGATACCCAGCAATCTTGGCATATATGTAAGACTACTCACAACCTCTTCAGCAAAGGATCGTTACCTTGTCGTGGTGCTGGAGCTTGAGCACCTCAATGATGCCATGAGCTAAACCGTGAAGGCCCACCCAAGACGGGAAGGTCATGACAGAGAGGTCAGACTAAATGCGATCCCTGGGGAAGGTAATGGCAACCCACCCCAGTATTCTTGCCATGAAAACTAAATGGATCAGTACAACCAGAGATATGTCAGTATACCATCGGAAGATGAGACCCCCAGGTCGGAAGATGGTCAAAATGCTACTGGGGAGAAACAGAGGATGAGCTCAACTAGCCCCAGACGTGATGACGCAGCTAGCTCAAAGCCGAAAGGACGGCTAGCGGCCGACGGTGCTGGTGGTGAACGGCGAATCCGATGTTCTAAGGATCAACACACCATTGGAACCTGGAATGTAAGATCTATGAGCCAGGGCAAATTGGATGTGGTTATTGGTGAGATGTCAAGATTAAAGATAGACATTTTGGGCGTCAGTGAACTGAAATGGACTGGAATGGGCCACTTCACATCAAATGACCACCAGATCTACTACTGTGGACAAGAGGACCACAGAAGAAATGGAGTAGCCTTCATAATTAAGAGTAAAGTGGCTAAAGCAGTGCTTGGATACAATCCAAAAAACGACAGAATGATCTCAATTCGAATTCAGGGCAAGCCATCTAACATCACAGTGATCCAAATATACGCCCCAACCACAGATGCTGAAGAAGCTGAAGTAGAGCAGTTCTATGAGGATCTGCAGCACCTACTGGACAACACACCTAAAAGAGATGTTATTTTCATCACAGGAGACTGGAATGCTAAGGTGGGCAGTCAGATGACACCTGGAATTACAGGTAAGTATGGCCTGGGAGAACAAAACGAAGCAGGACATAGGCTGATAGAATTTTGCCAAGACAATTCACTCTGCATAACAAACACTCTCTTCCAACAACCTAAGAGACGGCTTTATACATGGACTTCCCCAGATGGACAACACCGAAATCAGATTGACTACATCCTTTGCAGCCAAAGGTGGCGGACATCTGTACAGTCGGTAAAAACAAGACCTGGAGCTGACTGTAGTTCAGATCACGAACTTCTTCTTGCACAATTTAGGATCAGACTAAAGAGATTAGGGAAGACCCACAGATCAGCTAGATATGAGCTCACTAATATTCCTAAGGAATATGCAGTGGAGGTGAAGAATCGATTTAAGGGACTGGACTTAGTAGATAGGGTCCCGGAAGAACTCTGGACAGAAGTTGGCAGCATTGTTCAGGAGGCGGCAACAAAATACATCCCAAAGAAAGAGAAAACCAAGAAGGCAAAATGGCTGTCTGCTGAGACACTAGAAGTAGCCCAAGAAAGAAGGAAAGCAAAAGGCAACAGTGATAGGGGGAGATATGCCCAATTAAATGCAAAATTCCAGAGGTTAGCCAGAAGAGATAAGGAATTATTTTTAAACAAGCAATGTGCGGAAGTGGAAGAAGACAATAGAATAGGAAGGACAAGAGACCTCTTCCAGAAAATTAGAAACATCGGAGGTAAATTCCAGGCAAAAATGGGTATGATCAAAAACAAAGATGGCAAGGACCTAACACAAGAAGAAGAGATCAAGAAAAGGTGGCAAGAATATACAGGAGACCTGTATAGGAAGGATAACAATATTGGGGATAGCTTTGATGGTGTGGTCAGTGAGCTAGAGCCAGACATCCTGAAGAGTGAGGTTGAGTGGGCCTTAAGAAGCATTGCTAATAAGAAGGCAGCAGGAGATGATGGCATCCCAGCTGAACTGTTCAAAATCTTGCAAGATGATGCTGTCAAGGTAATGCATGCTATATGCCAGCAAATTTGGAAAACACAAGAATGGCCATCAGATTGGAAAAAAACAACTTATATCTCCATACCAAAAAAGGGGAACACTAAAGAATGTTCAAACTATCGAACAGTGGCACTCATTTCACATGCCAGTAAGGTAATGCTCAAGATCCTGCAAGGTAGACTTCAGCAGTTCATGGAGCGAGAATTGCCAGATGTAAAAGCTGGCTTTAGAAAAGGCAGAGGAACTAGAGACCAAATTGCCAATATCCGCTGGATAATGGAAAAAGCCAGGGAGTTTCAGAAAACCATCTATTTCTGTTTTATTGACTATTAAAAAAGCCTTTGACTGTGTGGACCATAACAAATTGTGGCAAGTTCTTAGTGGTATGGGGACACCAGGTCATCTTGTATGCCTCCTGAAGAATCTGTATAATGACCAAGTAGCAACAGTAAGAACAGACCATGGAACAACGGACTGGTTTAAGATTGGGAAAGGAGTACGGCAGGGCTGTATACTCTCACCCTACCTATTCAACTTGTATGCAGAACACATCATGCGACAAGCTGGGCTTGAGGAATCCAAGGCTGGAGTTAAAATCTCTGGAAGAAACATTAACAATCTCAGATATGCAGATGATACCACTTTGATGGCTGAAAGTGAAGAGGAACTGAGGAGCCTTATGATGAAGGTGAAAGAAGAAAGTGCAAAAGCTGGCTTGCAGCTAAACCTCAAAAAAACCAAGATTATGGCAACCAGCTTGATTGATAACTGGCAAATAGAGGGAGAAAATGTAGAAGCAGTGAAAGACTTTGTATTCCTAGGTGCAAAGATTACTGCAGATGCTGACTGCAGTCAGGAAATCAGAAGACGCTTAATCCTTGGGAGAAGAGCAATGACAAATCTCGATAAAATAGTTAAGAGCAGAGACATCACACTGACAACAAAGCCCGCATAGTTAAAGCAATGCTGTTCTCTGTAGTAACATATGGCTGCAAGAGCTGGACCATAAGGAAGGCTGAGAGAAGGAAGATCGATGCTTTTGAACTGTGGTGTTGGAGGAAAATTCTGAGAGTGCCTTGGACTGCAAGAAGATCCAACCAGTCCATTCTCCAGGAAATTAAGCCAGACTGCTCACTTGAGGGAATGATATTAAAGGCAAAACTGAAATACTTTGGCCACATCATGAGAAGACAGGACACCCTGGAGAAGATGCTGATGCTAGGGAGAGTGGAAGGCAAAAGGAAGAGGGGCCGACCAAAGGCAAGATGGATGGATGATATTCTAGAGGTGACGGACTTGTCCCTGGGGGAGCTGGGAGTGTCGACGACCGACAGGAAGCTCTGGCATGGGCTGGTCCATGAAGTCACGAAGAGTCGGAAGCGACTAAATGAATAAACAACAACAACAACTCACAACCTAGGCAAAAGTCAACTCCAAGTCCCAACTCATATTTTACTATATTGAAAAATCCAACAAAGAATCAGAAATTGTCAGTTGTGGTTTAAAATAAAACAAAACATAGACTTGATTAAAACTTACCAAGCTTAGGTACCTATACTTAACAGGAACCTTTATAGTTACAGGTGATTCCTTGGGATGCCAGCCACTTGAAGATAAAGCAGATGGTTTGGGGGGATGGGAATAGCTACCAGGAAGGGAAAGTCATGCTGGCCAATCCACAACCTTGGATGGCCTGATCAGGTATCTTTCAGATGATTCCTATAGTAGCTATTTAGCATAAGACTCAGTCACAAAAACATTGGCCTAGTATATAGATTCAGGCATCAGACACTGTTTGGTCTCTTGATGTCTGGGCATGGCTACACATGTTTGTTATTTAGAGGAATGGCCTTGCAAGTGAAGATGGAAATTTGGATCTGTCACAGTGCTGTTTTGCACAGTTATATATTCCTTTGAGCATTCTTTCCAATTCATAAATCTTGAGCAACTCCATGAACTTTGAAAGATTAAGTTATGCCAACAAAAGATTTTCTGTGATATCTAAATATAAGAAGAACAAATAATAAAATTAACTGGTGATATCTTCAATCGGCTTCATTTTGCATTTGAAGTAGCAGAATTTAGCTACATTTACAGTAACAAAGTCATGAATGCCTGAAAGTAAAAACTGTCAGTAAAATTGATCAGAATGACTGGGAAATTTGTTTAAATATGGGGTTATTAACTCTGAGAAAAACAGTAAATACCATTTATTTTCACCACAGAAATTGTATTGTCATAAGTTGCATTGCAAATGAGTCCTCAACTCTACTACTTTTTCTGCCCTAGACCAGCTTAGACTTTTCAATAAAGAATGGAAACCATTGTATGCTGTGTTTGTATTAGCCACTGTTTTTCATGGCTCCTCACCTTTCAAGAACTTGAACCACTGATAAGAGTTGAGTTGAATTAGATGAAGCTTGGGATCCTAGTTTTCACAAAGACCCTTTCGTTCAGAAACTCCACTTTTATTAGGAATGAATGACTGTTGGCATCATAGGCTGATCAAGGCCACATTCCTGAAAGGATTAGTTTGATATATGGATGTCATTCTTAAATTAATATTGTGGAGGCACCATGTTTTATGTGTATGTGTGTATGTATGGACATGCTTACCAATTACTGTATATCATACAACTTGCACCAGAGGTCATCCTAATAATAAAGCTACATTAGTGCATTTGCAACAATCACTTAAGTAATATGGAGTGAGTTTTTGATTGGTACATTTTATTTCTTGTTCCCAGTTTCTTTATGTGGAAATTAATATACGTGGACCCTGGAATTATGGTATTTCTATGTATTGACTTCTTCAGCGCTAATTGTTTCATGCACCTTGTGCCAATTTGTTCATACAAATAAAAAGTCCTCACAGTAAAAAAAGATCAATATTTTTATATAGAGATAGATGATAGATAGATAGACAGGCAGACAGATAATGGATAGATATATTAATCCGTTCAATCATGTCCAATACTCAGAGACTGCCTGGACAAGTCCCTGCAGTTTTCTTGGCAAGGTTTTTCAGAAGTGGTTTGCCGTTGTCTGCTTCCTAGGGCTGAGAAAAAGAGTGGCTGGCTCAAAGTCACCCAGCTGGCTTTGTGCCTAAGGTGGGATTAGAACTCACAATCTTCCAGTTTTTAGCTTGGTGCCTTAACCACTAGATCAAACTAGCTGATGTTACAAACAGTAACATTACTTACAAAGGTTACAAACAGTTTCACTTTGGTTTTGCAAAATTTACTGATTGGCCAATCTGGCTGAAGTTAATATATATGTATATGTATATGTATATATATATTTAAAAATTGGTTGGAATCCTATTCCTTGTCAATGGTGAGGCTGTGGCCCTCCAGATGTTGATGGAACAGATCTCCTGGTGTCTCAAATCAAGGCCATATTACTGGGGTTACTGGGAGTTGATGTTCAGCAACATCTGCATGGCCACACTTTTCTAAATAAATACAAATATGACTGAATAAGATAGTCCCAATCATGGTGCCTTCAAGAAGTGTTAAAACCCTAGAATTTGCCAATGCATTGATATACATTAGATTACACAGAAAAAGGATGAAAGAGAATATCAGATGCCAGCCAGGAATAAATCTGCTTGTACATGATGATACACAATTACAACCACAAGGTATGTTAGCATTTTAGCCATGTTCTTGTGTAATTAATAATTTCATCTTGATGTCATGAATTATAACTCCATTTTCACCCAATATATAGAGCACAAACACACAATTAAGATGTCCTGAACAAGCCCTCATAGATAGGGACATGTTTATTTAGAGTTTCAAAAATAGTTATTTGTTTTAGATTGTTTTTATATAACACATACAAAGATATATAGTAGTACATTATATTTTGCTATCAATAGATATCTCATATCAAAGAGAAATGAGTTGCGGTTTTACAATCTTCTCCATGTACTTTCTCAGAAGTGAATACCACTGACACTGGTAGATTTTACTGTTAAGTGTGGATAAATAACTCTGGAATATCTCAATTAAACATCTGATGAACATGAATTTAAAATAGATAATCTCAAGCAAATGTAGAGTAAATATGTTGTAAATAGTAAGCAGCAGACCATTCCATAACAGCACAACCAATTATTAATTACCATAGGCTTTATCAACACCCGGGCAATTCAGTGCTGCTTATAACTCTGCATATGGTGTCCTGAAACCCTTGAAGAAAGGCAGAACATCAAGGAAATAATAGTTGCCTGTCATAATGTTCTACCTATATTTAGTGACCCTCTTCCAGTTACCAGGTTAAACTCTTGCATGTAATGAAGATGTCTGAGAAACAGTAACTCAGACTTTTGGTTTAGCAAATGCTTTGCCAATTTCAGGAAGGGAGGGAGGGAGGGAAGCTTTCAGAAGTTTATCACTTTGTAAATCACCAGAATATTTTCTCTTCTTTGAATCCTGTCATTTCCAAATTATGCATGGAAGCTCTTTCATAGATTTCTCATTAAACAACCATGTAGGATATTTATTTTCCACACCAGTGCTTCCATTTCCTTACCATATAATTTAGGTTTTCTGAAACATAGCATGAGTCCATGCTAACTCTTACCAGATTGTAAATACTGTAGATAAAAACGTCACTGGAAACACTGTAGCACCTGTTTAAAAGGAGTTGCAGCCATGCAAAATAACCAAGAAAGAAAGAGCCAAAACTATTCAAACATGGCAGACCACTGAACTTCAGTGAAACTAGTCCAATCCAGGTCTGGAAGCACTGGAGAGAAATTGAATTATATTGGGATGTCGCTTGAAACAGGTTGCATGTAGGGTCAAATTATTCCTACAAGAGACCAATAGGAGGGCTGCTGAAGATAATAAAATGGAAAGATCACCTTTCCTTCTCTTTTCCCTCCAATAGAGGTGTTCTGTGTTTCTGCTCATGGACTCTCTGGATCCAAATTTATCTCTTAAAAGAACAAACAGGATACAGGAGCTTTAAGGATGGAAAGGCAATATTAATAGTTGCTCAAGCCTTTCCTGATATGATAAAACAAATTGGTTGGCATATTTTCTGGATAATTAGTTTTTCACTGTGCAGTGAGTTTTGGAGAACAGTAGTTATATATCTTTGTATATCATAATATCTTGACAGGATGGAGGGAGAGTTTATGAGGATAATAATAAAGCACTTTGACAAGTTGCAGACAAGGGCACCACTGATGCCCTTGAATATAAATGCGGTGGAAGACCTGGACAATAGCTCCGTATAAGTCTCCTTCTCCTTCTTCTTCTTTTTCCTATATTATTGAAAAACCAGCTGAAGAGTTCAGTTAGCTGTGCTTTCAAAACATATGATAACATAAATGTCTTTTTATTCTCCAAAGTAATATCTACATCATAAAATCTTTGTGTATGAAGCAGACAGGCTGGAAATTCATGAAATATGAATCCAAGACAGTATATTCACCTATGTGACATTCATCCACCAAAGTAACCAAATATCTTCCCAATTAGAGTCCATATCAGTCATAATGGTGAATAGGAAAATGATCACCATGTACAATGCAAATTCCAATTATAAGTATAACCTATAATTAAGGTATATCCAGCTGCTGCTATATCTAAATAGTTTCCAGTGCGTGATTTCAAAGAGATAAATAGAGAAAGTGTGTTTGATCTGTCTACAGCAAAGCATGAGAATAGAAAGTGAGATTACAGAAGTCTAGAACAGGAAAAGCCAAAATGTATATAATTACATTTGTTGTATTATCCTTCCAAGTTCAGACATTCAAGACAGAGTTTATGAGGGAACTGGGAAACATTTGTTTACATCATTATGAATACAGTATCAAAATAGAAGCTATTTGCAAAATAAAACAAGTTGACCATAAAAATCCAGCAAAGGCTTAAGAAATAAAGCAAAACTGAATCAGAAAATGGCTTTTTAAAGTATTATATGGTGGTTTGATTTAGCACTTGAAAACTGCATCCTTATTGCAGTTTAGATGTTGTTGTGGTTTTCTGGGGAAAAAAAGTAGGATAACTTTTAAAATATGTGGTACCATTACCATCTAAAGCTGATTTTCACAGAATCCATTCATTTTTAGGAAAGAGAATATGATCTTATAAAGAATCCCCTGTGGTAAGATTAGAAAGTAACAGTTTTCCAGACCTAGTTGCTTACACTCTTATCCTGGATTATTTTCCAAAGTCTACTTTACAAAATGAGTACTGATTTGATCACAATTATGAGACAAGACTGTTCTACAATACATAATACAGGAGACAAAGTTTTTTTTGACATGGTACAAAATGCCATGGTAAATATTCTACAAGTGATAGGTTTACAGAACCTTTTGATATGTATTGATAAATTGGTTGCTAGTTTCCTGGAGGTGAGATACGATAAGGAATCAAGAAACATTAAATGCTGAAATGCCTCTTGTTGCGTAGTAAAGAAAACACCATTTTATGTAAATATCAACCTGGCAATAAGAAAAAAGGCAGGACTTTACAGATTTAACCCAAGGACAATGGAATAGGCTTTTTGGATACTAAATTCTTTTCAGAATTTAATTCCATAATACAGGCAAAAATGCTACTGCTCTGTGGTGTCACTGAGAATTAAGTCACCTTATCTTCTTTTTTCAGTTTTTGAATATTTCATTTGAACTGGTTATATAGGCATATCACTTTGGGAATGGCTGTTAGAAAGTAAATTAAACCTTTCATATGTGAAACAAAATCAGTATAAAAAAATTTACTCATAAAATACAAAGCATGAACATTTTCTGATGTACAATGAAAATAAAGCAAATAAAAAGAGGATTGCAGTGAAGATTAGTTGTTATTTAATCTGCCAATACATTGACCCAAATTTTGATAAAACAAAAGTTTGCATTAAAGGCATGCTGTTTGATGCTTGCAGGCTGCCTTTTGAGCATGATGCTATCCAAATTATTGGATGATATCTTCAAAATATTTCAGGTAGATGTTCTAAATACAATGCATCTACTGAAGTTCCTGCAACATTACTTTAAATACAATCTTAGTTGATGCTATGCTGATTTATTCACATTAATTAAATTGGACTTACTTCCAAGCAAGTCTGCACAAGATTGCAACTTTTGTTTTAAAACAGTAAATCTTAGATTTTCCAATACTTAAATGAAGATCAAAAGATAATATAACAAAACCAATTTCCATCTTTTAAGAGTAAAAGAGTTTTCATGATATTAGGCTAATAATCCTCCTCCAAAAAGTGTGTAAAACCTATTTAAAATAAAGAGGAGGAAGCAGATTTTTTTAAAATTTCAATATAATTATATTTTAAGGATTTATCTATTAAAATAATCTCAAATTATTTCTATAATCCAATAGTGTTTTCATTCTAAGCAAAATTTAAGGCTGGAGAGTTGTCACAGAATGATAAATATATCTGGGATGGGCAACCCACTATACTATATCGTAATAGTTGTGACATTATTTTTAATTGTTGGCTGTATGCCACCCAGATTCACATTCAGTGAGATAGGCAGCCATATAAATTTGTTAAACAAACAAACAAACAAACTCTATCTTACAAACTAGTGGCTTGGTTTTGCTAATCCCAAAGCAAGCCACTCTGTATCTGTGTAAAGCATAGACATACATATGTTTGTAATTTGTGTGAGTAGAAATGGTATGGGAATACATTTTTGGCCTTTGCCCATTTCACCACTAATGTATAACTTCTTTTCTGATATTATTTGAATTTAGTTTAATAAAAGGTACAAATAATAGCCACTGAAAACAAAGTGTATTTCATTCTAAAGACTTCTAACTCTATTCCTCTGTGTGAATTCTGTCCTCTGGCATGAGGCTGGGAACTTTCCAACTGATGGATTGCATATTAGGATACTACAGGAATATTATTGGTGGCTCTAGTTCAGCAGTAGACAATTTTCTATATCTGTATACACCTGGTAGAGCAGTCTGAATCCTGGGGAGATGCTGCCACTCAGCGTCAGTAATAATAGTAAATGTTCTTATTCAATAATGCAGCAGTTTCTTATCTTCTTATGCTCCTTTGCATGTTCTATTAGGGTGTTTTTCCCCTCAAGGTCAGTTCAGTAAATGGGATAATTGACATATATTCTGTATGTTATATATCTAAAAAGCTTTAGATAGATTTTACCAGTGCTTGCTATCTATGGCGAAGTAAGTATAGAACATGGCAAGTTAAGATGGTAAAATAGTTTGAACTTGATAAATCATATTCTCAGAAAAGTAGAATATTCTTTCTTAACTTTCTATCATAATGTACTTTAAAAATGGCCTCATTTTATCAATCTGCAAAATCGGAATAATTATTATCAACTAATGCATAAGCCTGTTGCTATATCATCCTTTCCTGTTAAAATCTTCAAAATAAACCAGGGCATCCAGTGCATTTCGTATCTCCTGGGGTCATAAGAATCAATGAGATAATATGGCACAACACGATCCGTTTCTCAAAGGAAGCTTCGCAGTCCCCTCCCCCCACTTTTTTTTTTTTTAGCTGCATAGAAATTGGAGAGCTGAGGGAGAGAAACTCCATGCACGTCTAAAGTTAGAGAGGATGGTGCAGGAGGCAAGCATGAGAGGGAGCCCACTAAATCCTCACTATATTTAACCTACAGTAGATATGAGCTACATTCGCAAGTATCTGTGACAGAGCGAGGGCACATCGAGTAAGACCAGCGTCTGGTTTCATAGTTCTTTACCAAACGTATCACTGAGATAATGTAATACATTGCTTGGCAAGAATCTGTAGTATGCTGTTAAAGGCCAACAGGACCACGTGCAAAGCCTGATAAAAATAAAAGCACTGAGGTTGAGAGCTGCCAAAACAGAATATGAAAAGGACAAGCTTTCATTTGCTGTATTATCTTTCCAAGCTTCTCCTTCAGTTGTCTCTCTCCTGCTCCCAGCCAGGAAGAAATAACCCTGGGATTAATGTTAAAAGGATGGTAACACACCAAACAACTACAAGGAAGCATCCTAGTGAACAATCTATTGTGCAAAGCACACGCATGTTTCTTTTTCTCATTTGTTACATATAATCTTATTCTTTTCCATGATGTTGTTCTTTCGTTGTTGAGATAACAAACTTCCCTATTATTTCTTGAAAAGCACCGTGAACTGATAAGAAGTATCTCCATTGGAAGCTGCCTGGGAACTGTTCTGCAATTTTCTTTCCCACCCTCACCCCCACCAGCAGATGTGCACTGGGTTGGGTACAAGTGACCAAGCCTCTGTGATGGTAATTATCAGATTCTGGAACAGCTGTCCAAGAGAAAAAGGCTGCTTTTTTAATTGCTCATTTTAGGGTGAGTTTCAAGAGAGGTCACTGGCATTTCTTTAGTTCTTCTCATAGTGTGTTTTTAAATATACCCATTTTTGAACTATCAAGGTCATGGATCCTCCACAAAAGCCAATTTAGAATGAGGAGGAGGTGGTAAGCAGGAACTTTATATACACTGTCAAATATTTGCTTTGTGGGGGAGGTGTGCATCTTCCTTCCAAAAGTAACTCTCTTGCTCTTTCCCTCACACACACATATACACCATAAGCAAACAGAACATATTCTTAACAATCATAGAATGCAACAAGGTTTCGTGAGAAGTTTCTTTTCCCTTGCTAATCCACAAGGAATGGAACTGGAACTTTGCAGTGAAGAAGAATGTGAGACCCCACTGATACAGAAAAGTGTAAGAGGAAGGAACCAAGGTACAAATTTCATAGGAATGGAGTCTTGCACGAAGTCTACAAACTTGGCTCCAAAGAATGTTGCTTTAATGTATCAATCATTTATTGAGTTAATGTGAATTCAGATAGCATTTATCTACCTATCAGCATTCCCCAATTCAGCACCCTCCAGACAATTGACTGACCATCCTAAAAACTTTATTTTAACTTATGCTTTGATATTCTCATTTTACCTATGCGTGCACATGTGTGTGTATAAATTGTAATTACAAGCAACTCTGAATTTAGAGTTTTTCTTTACTTCTTTGGGCAAGGCATTTATTCATCTTTTTTACCTTCCCATCATATTAATAGATGATTAAGTTTGGCCTTTGTTAAAAAAAAATCACTCATTTGGGGGAGGATCATTCCACTTAATATGCAATGGTCTAGTTAACCCCGTTTTAATCAGTTGTAAAGCAATTACATGCCTGAAGCTTATATGAAACTGATTAGATGAAGGAGCAGAGATCTGATGCTCTGCTGATCAAAGGTATGGAGATACTTGGACATAAGCGGATCAGTATGGATCCTCCTGGAATGTAGAATTTCCTGTGGCCAAAACATTTATAAATGGAGTCTTCTCTCTTACACACTGGAGAGTTCTTGCTTTGTGAGAAATCTTCAGGTTGTTTGGTTAAAAGCTTACAATCAAACAAAACGTGTGTTTTCATACAGCTAAGTACTGGGTTGTACATCTCAGAACAAAGAATGCAGATTATGCCTGGAAGAAAGGAGACTCCCTTCTTGGGAAGCAGCCAATGAAAAAAGGAGGTTGAGGTGTCTGGGGGTAATTAGCACTTTATGGAATATCAGCATACTACTGCAGCAAAATTATCTATTTCAGTATGATAATACATGAAAAAAAGCAATCTTAGCCAAATTGCCCCTTCAGGATTCCTAGCAATAGAGTTGAAGACCTCAGACACTATGCTTTTGAAATACACACTGAAGATTTTTTTAGTATATGTGTATAAAATATAAATATATCAAGTGGATGTTTTGAAAATAGTTATATGCTAATCATAGAGCAACAGTGGCTTCAATTTAGGACTCATTGTAAAAACTGATATAATTCCCAATTACTTGACGTGATTTCAACCAACTCCTTCCTCTTTACAGCTGATAATAAGGGTGAGGGAAGATGCTCTAAATTATATTGTGGAAAGATGTAAAACAGTTTTGAGAAGGCACAGTGTGCCCAACATTGCTTTAGAAACTAAATGGTTGAATCAGAATTTCCCTAAATCAGATATATCCACACTTAAAACAGAACAAGTGTTTTATATTTGTCTTTGTCAGTTAAGGTTATATTTGCAGTGACCAGTTTAGCAGTATTTGGGAAATTAAATCATAGTCCTTATCACGTATAATCATGTATAGGGATATCTTTTGTTTTTAGGATTCCAGTCTGAGAGAAACTCTCTTAGGTTGACGCAGATACCTGAATAAAAGCTTCAGCTAAGCAAGACACAGGATCCTGTAGCCATGTAGTATTTTGCAAAACTTACATTCTTAAATCTTTTCCATTGAGAGTGACTGAGAATTAAAAGCAGTTAATATTAGCCTGATTTGCTATGAGGTTCTTCTCATGAAATATTGATTGTGTGCATATCTACTATAATATTCCTTGCCTGTTTATCAGTAACCAGGTAGATCACAGTATGATTTAAGCAGGCTTGCATAAAAGTTTTGCCATATAAGGAAGTGTTTATGTTTAGAGATCTAGAGATAATTTATCCCACCCACTAACAGCAATTTGGCCTAAATGTGACTCTGAAATTCAGAGCTAGCATGTCAGTACACCACCTTTGAATTAATTGGAAGAAGGCCAGCCAAAATTACCTTCTAAATACCAAGAGTATTGCATAATGTAAATATATACTGTATGCTAATTGTGCATACAATTTTAACTATCTGTTATATTGCAGTTATGTGTACTTCAACATGGTATAAACTGTTATATTTTAGTTGCTGATAATATATAGCTGCATCAATGATTTTTTTCTTCTTACCCAGTGGATTTAGGAAGGCTTTAACCTGATCAGCTTGCTATTAAGTACCATACTGCAGACTTCCCACTGATAACAGCAAGAGACCAGTGATCCATTTCCCATAGGTCAGCATATCATGGGAGAGAACATAGGGCTCCCTTGGTTTTGGAGACCACACTTTATGTAGCTAAGACTTGCACACAGCAAGTCTTAGCTACATAAGACTTTACAGCCATGCTCTAATTCTTTGCCATTTGCCATTGTGTATGTCTAGATTGGCCTTTCATATCTGCAATGTCTTACAAAGAATGCTTTTTTTGTATGTAAATTGCAGACATGGGAATTTTGGACTTAAATCAAGCACAACCATTTACAAGAGCAGCTTAAAAAAGGGTTGCATTGTCCTATGTAAGATATAGGGTTGAATTTATGATCTGCCACCCACAAATAAAGAGGCTCCTTCCATCCATGCACTGTTCCGATCCAATTAGCATCTCACTGGCAGAACAAAGGTTGATATAACTTTCAGATGCCTACATTGCTGTTCTATATTTTTCCCCCATTACTCTGGAGAATTGTTGGACCTGAAGAACAGCATTGGAGATGACAGAGTTGCAGGGAAAGCCAAGTAATCAAATGCCACCTTTCTACCTCCTGGAATATCTCCAACTGAACTCCATTGGTGGAAGGAACACTCCCATTAGTGGATGGAAACCTGGAATAAATCTGGTGGTTGGGTTCAACTGGGCTACTAGGCTAAAATGTGGTTTTCTAGTATGTGGCCCAGTGTATTGTAGACACCCAGCCACTGTGATATGTTGGTGCTTCATTGTTGTGCAAACTCAGCAGCTGATTTAATTTCATAATCATGGATTTAACCATGGATTATAAATTGTGAAAACATAGCCATGGAAATAATCAAATAAATCATAGTCACCACTTTCTTAGCACTACTTTTGCAGATACTTTTGTCTGGAAAAGTGAGCTTTCTTTTTGTATTTAAGATGGCTGTTTTTGTGCTGAATGTTTTAAAAAGCATTACATTCAAATAATTGCATGCATTTATTATCCATTCAGATGCAAGTACATGATTACAAATTACATGAAACAACTATTTCATATTTAATTGTATAATCTGAATTTCCTTAAGCTTAATAAAATAGCTTCAGTCTCAGACAAATCTGCCCACAATTTGTCCAAGTTAAATGAAGAATCAGATATCTGCCTATACAGTAAATATCTGAATACATTCATAGCCATTTCCATCTGTCGTCTTGATGCCTGTTTTTGATGTGGCTGTGAATAAAGGATCATAGTGTGACGGGATGGTGCATTACCATAAATCAGGTTTGTGAAAGACCTTTCTGTTCACATGGCCTGCAGTTGGTAATTACCATGGTAATCTACTCTGAAATATCAACTCTTAGATACATCAAAGAGACACTGCAATAGGCTATTCAACTTACTCACCACCTAAAGGTTAATTTGTGTACAACACAGTTTTCATAGTCAAAGTAATATTTACTAAGGTAATAGAAATCAGTTTCACATTAACTGGAAATGGTGGGGAATAAACTCAGTCATACATACATACATTACTGTACATACATATGAAATATATTTTTCATGCTCAGCTAAAAAGATAATGAACAATGTTTTTAATTTTGCTGCTAGACAACTTGGCTTGTCAGAGAAAACTATTATTAGATTCTTGCTATTTTTTTTCAAGCATACTTTTAAAAACATAGTTAAAATCCAATATATAATTAGTTGCTAAAATACAGGAATTCTTTCATTACCAACATTTCAGATCAAGGACGCAATTGTCAAATAGACATATTTTAGTACTTTGATCAAGTAATAGTGGTGATTTATTCAGAAACAGACTTTTTGAATGCTGAAGTCCATACATGCTGATTGGCAGTCACTATAAATAACTATTTATCTAATTAGTCAGCCATTCAGGATCTCTTTTGTTGTCTTTTAAGTTAATAACACTTCAAGAGACTGTCTGGACAAACAATGAGAAAAACAATGATTCTGTGTATTCAAATGCTTTGAAAATTGTCTTGAAAAGAAAAATTTAGCAATATGACAAAATAGTATAGTTGTATCAGTATGGCACATGATACTCACTAAATAAAATGAACACAAAACAGCTTAATTTCTCTGCTCCTAAACTGCTTCAAGCAAAAGTCATACAAATGAGAAATGGAAAGGGCATAAAAATAAATACAAATTTATTTAGTTCAGTAATTCAGTAACCTTTTCTCATCTCACACAGCTGACTAGCATTCTCCCCCATCCCAGTTGGTTAGGTTTCATTACATGTTGTCATTTTGGTGCAAGATCTCATAAGATTTTGGCATTCTCATGAGATCACTAATGGCAGTTTTAGCCCTTTTGGGGAAGGGAGGTCTAGGAGAGGTTCAGTGCAAATTAGGTGCATTAACCTGGCAAAGTCTTAATGCACCCATTTTAACAAAGCAACAAAAATCATGCCATAAAAAAATAAGCATTTTTTCTGCATTCCAGGAAGCAATTGTGGGCTACATGTAGTCTACTCCTGACTTGTATGAATGACCTCATATGAAGTGAGGTACAAGGTTATTGCACTGGGTTTTCTAGGCAGTGTGTTTATACAGATCAAAATTATAAGACACGAGGGACCTTATTACTCCAGGGCATATACTGCAGCACTACACTTATTACATGAATAATGTAGCAAATAAGAATTTTAGTGCCCCATTCAGAGATAATACTTCTATCTCTTCAGTTGTTGCATTACTATACTAAGACCTTAAGGCTGCAATTTCTCACACTTTTTTTTCTGGTCCAGTATTAAGACTCACTGAATACAAAGGTCTTAGTAGACAACCTAAGGCTATCCTAAAAGTGTCTTGAAATCTTTGCAAAAGTGTGGAATTAGACCCCATTTTTAAAATCTCAGTATTGTCAAGAGCAAAATTCAAGCTTATCATCTGAAGCTCCTAACTTCTCTCATACTTTGAAAAATATCAGGGTGAAAGGTGAGAAGCAACTGCTCCAGGAATGCTAAAAGAAGTGGTGAAAACTGGATAGTGATACAAAGTACAAAAATACAGGGAAGCTGGAATACCATGGGGACAAAATTTCCAGCTTGGTTGCCCGTAAAAAAAAAAAAAGCCTTTTGTAGAGCCCTAAAAACCTGGCTCTTCTCCTGCTGACTAGACTGGGATGGTAGATGAGCCTGTTTTGTGATGTTGATATTATTATTAAACTTCAATATTGTGTGGATTCAGGCCCACAACTAGTGTCTGTGTCACCCAGGGCAAACATGGATTCTGCACCCATTTTGGCACCCCTCCAAGCGTTCATTTTGGTGCCCCCCCCCCCCCAGCGCAGCACCCAGGGAACATGCCCCGCTTGCCTCCCCCAGTGGCCCTGTGTGGATTATATTTTGTTTCTTTTGCATATTTTTCTACATTTCCTTTTCTAATCTTTATGGTTATGCATTAAATAAATTGTGAAAGGGATGGCTTCACATATCTCATAAACTAACTAACTAAACATATGGCCTCAGGAATATACTTTTATTCCTGTGTATCTTTCTGGTTTCCAAAAATCTTTGAGACTTTAAATAGATGTTGTTGCTCTGACAAATGCAGAATGCAATTTGTTTGCACAGAGTCTAACAGGGCTCCTTCCCAAGTCAGTGTGCACATGATTGCAGAGTTAGAGAACTTACAAACTAGCAATTCCCAGGCCAATGTAAGTTATAGATAAAAATATCTGCTTTTTATATATAAGTACTTGCAGTTCCAGTGCAAAATGTAGAATTAGCAAAATCTAAAGTTTTTGGAATCCTAATCTTTCTCTCCAGAGCTCTACTCCCCCTCTTGCTTTATTCAAACCATGTCATTGCCTTCACAAAGCAGAGAACTACTATATAAGCCAAGGGCAATGGGCAGCCGGGCAGCTGGGCATACTTGATTCCTCCCAAGGATGCCTGTGGGACTCCAACATTAAAGAAAGAATCATTTATTTTGATCAGAGTGATCAGAGTCTTTTGAATTTGGCAAGTATCATGAGATTTTGGTGTTCCCATTGGAAATGTTGATGAGAATGAGTGGATTTGACAGTCTCCAGAGATTCTGCTTGTTAAACCACCTGTTCTAAGAAGGAAATTAATTGACTGTCCTGGCAAAGAGTACTGCCAACCTTAACCTTCCCCCATCTATAGTGCACAGCATTTTCCAGGAGTTCTGGCTAGGAATTCCTGTCTGATATAATTGAAGGGAAGGCTGGCTCCACCAATGCATCGGTGCCCTTCTCAGGTGCCATAGGGCATACTTTGCCTGAACCAGAACACAACCTAAACCTAACCCATCCAGGAACATCCGTGATAACTTCCGAGTAAAGAGCTCTGTTGCAGTGGCAGCAACAACGCGTCTCGGAGCACTGTAAGATCACATTTTTACTGCCTTTGCTGGACTGGACCACAGTTCATCTTTCCTATCTCACCTCTGGTACCAAAGGCAGCAGTGCGCAAGCGACAGAAACGCCGTGCCACTGCCCTTGAAAAACCATGCCCTGGAGGCAAAGATTGCTGGAAACGGAACTCTCTTCCCTGCGGGCTGGATCTTGGTCCCGGAGCGAACGGTCTGCCTTCCTGCTAGCGAGGGCGTCTGGTGGCGATCGGAGAAGGATCGGCCCCCTGTCTTCTTTCGGGGACCGGCTCACTCAGCGAATGGAGGCTTCCCCGCCGCTTCGGGCTGCAGAGGAACTAAGTCCTTGGTTCCTGGGTGGGCCGGGGAGGGGGAGGCAGTTCCTGGGCGGTGCGAGAGGCTGCCAGCCCCCACCCCCTCTCCTCCCCTTTAGTACCTGCAGGAGGCAGTGGCCGAGTCCCAGAGAGCCCCGCTCCGGAGCAGCACAGACGCCAGGGTCCTGCACCTTGTCGTCGACGCTACCGGCGCAGCGGCCCTACTCCGTCCCCGGGTCCCAAAGCCCGTCGAAACTCGGGCTCGCCGTCCAGCGCGAGCGAGAGAGGCACCACTGGCGGCGGCATGGCCGAACCGCCGAGGCACCTTTGCCGCTGCCGGGCGCCTCTCGGTGTGGCGCTGCTCCTGCTCTGCAGCCTGGCTGTGCCTGGGACCACCCAGCGACAACCGGACTCGGCCGGGCCGTCGCTTCTCCTTCAGCCGGGAGAACCGGACGCCAGCGCTCTCGACGGGGCCGCCCCGGGGATCTTGGTGGCCAACCGCGGGCTGCGCGTGCCTTTCGGCCGCTCCGTCTCACTGGACCCAGCTCGCGACCTAGTGATCCGCATGCAGCCGGGCGACAAGTGCGTCCTGACCGTGCTGGAGAGCGGGCCGCCGCCGGCGCCTCACCGCCCTGGGGCGCTATCCCCTAAACGCTTCCCCTGCAACTTCGGCCCCGGCGAGGTGACCTACACGCACTTCGGGTCTCGCAGCCCCGGCCGCGACCGCCTGAGCCTCCAGCTCCGCTACGACTCGCCCACCCGCACGCTCGTCCTTCCTTTCGCGCTGGAGGTCGAGGTGCTCTCGCAGCAGCTGCGCCTCCTCAGCCGCAACCTGCCGCTCGCCGTGGAGAAGCTGCGTGGCCTCAGCCAGCCCCTGGACGCCAAAGTCCTGGCTTTCGCCGAGGCGGGGGAGCTCGGGAATCGCCACTGCCGCCTCACCGCCCTCCCTCACCCTCCCAGCAGCGGCAGCCACCTGCCCTCCTACGGGCGCCTGGTAGACTCCAGCGGGCGTCCCCTGCCGCCGGGCTACAGCAACGAGTGCGGCCACTTCCTGAGCGAGGGCGTCCGGTATCAGCACACAGCTTCCACGCCGTCTCCCAACCGCGACTACATCCCCATGCGGGTTGAAGTGCTGGAGGACAGCGCTTCTCCCGAGGGCCTGGGGCAGCAGGAATACTTTCAGGTAGTGGTTCGGGTCCGGGAGGGGATTGAGAACACCCCACCCAAGCCTAGCTTCGTGGCTTTGCTCATGATGGAGGTGGACCAGTTTGTGCTTACCGCCATCACCCCTGACATGTTGGCCGCGGAGGACTTGGAGACCCCATCAGACCTACTGCTATTTAATCTCACCTCCCCCTGGCCCAGTGTAGGAGGGCAGGACAGGACAATGGGTTACTTGATAAGTACTGATGATCCCAGCCGGCCACTCACTTCCTTCACTCAGCAAGAGTTGAGGGAGCTGAAGATTGCCTACCAGCCCCCCACACTGGACTCAGACCATGAGCGACTCTTCCAGCTTGAGATGGAGGTGCTGGACCCTGAGGGTGCCTCTTCAGACCCCTTTGCCTTCATGGTGGTGGTGAAACCTATGAACACTTTGGCTCCAATGGCTGTCTTTAATCGCATTGCTGGCCCTCAAATGATGCTTTTTGAAGGTCAGTCGAGGCCACTTTCAGACAATCTTGTAATTAGTGATGAGGACAACTTAGATGAAGTGAAGGTTTGGGTTACAAGAGGTCTAAAACATGGTGAACTCAGAGTTTTGGGTGCATCTCCTGGTCGGCACTTTTTTACTGCAGCAGAGTTGGAAGCTGGACAGGTGATCTACCAGCACGATGGCAGTGAGCACAGTTTCAGTGATAACATTATCTTCCGTATGGGGGATGGGCAACACCAGGTGGAGTTTTTTTATCCAATCACAATTGCCCCTGAGGATGATCAACCACCACTCCTCAATGCCAACACTGGCTTGGTCCTAAGTGAGCACCAGGTGGTCCAGATCTCACCCTTTGTCCTCAGTGCTACTGATATAGATTCTGATGACTCAACTATTCGGTTTGTTCTTAAGGAAGTTGAAAGGTCTTCAGATATACCTGTCCAAAAACATCTTGGTGAGCTTCTGTTGCGTCAGGCAGAGGTCCCATCATCTTATGAAAAAGAGGAAGATGTGGAGGAAGATCATAGTGATCCATCCTCCTGGCACTTTATAGACAGTGAGGGAATATATGAGAAGGTAGTGACTGAATGGCTGCAAGAGGATATCTTGGATGGAAAGTTGTTCTATAGGCATATTGGACCTCATAGCACCAATGTAGTGATGGACCAGTTTGTATTCTATCTCCAGGATGATAATGACCCTCCAAATCAATCTGGAGAACAGCTGTTTATCATCAAGATACAGCCAGTAGATAACCTATCTCCAGAACTGTACCCAGGGACCACCTTGCAGATGACTGTCCTGGAATATCAAGTAACACATTTCAGGAAGCATTATCTGTGTTACACTGATTTGGATACAGATGACAGGGAGCTGAAATATACAGTGCTTACACCACCAACTGACATAGATGAAAATCACCCTGTTATGGCAGGTGAAATTGTGTTGACTGACAGCCCTCTGGTGCCCATTACCCATTTCACTCAAGCACAGATAAATCATCATAAAGTGGCCTATAGACCACCAGATCAAGAGCTTGGCATTACTCCAAGAGTAGTACAATTCACTTACAGTGTAGAAGATACAGCCAGTAATTCTGTCCTAGGCACTTTCACTTTCTTCCTGCAGCCAGTGAATAATCAGCCGCCACAAATAACCAATGCTGGTTTCACAGTGTTTGAGGGGGGTACTTTCTTTCTCACAACCAATCAGCTAGATGCTACTGATAAAGATACAGACACTGACCGGATTGTCTTCACTTTAACTGAAGCACCTCAGCATGGCCATTTGCGCTACCTAGAGGAGGGATTGATAGTACAGGGTGAATCTTTTCTGTTAGATGACATTGCTAATGGTCGCATATCCTATCAGCATAGTGGTGATGAGTACAGAAGTGATTTTTTCCAATTGGAAGTAAGTGATGGAGTCCATCAAGTACCAATCACAGTTAAAATTGCTGTTCAACCAGTTGATGATGAACATCCCAGCATCACTGTTCCTGGTAGTAATGGACTTTTGGGGGCCTTTATTGATGTTCTGGAAAATAGTGCCACTGAAATAACTACTTCTCTTATCCAGGGCACAGATGAGGATACTGATGAATGGGCGTTAACTTTTATTGTAGAGGATCCCCCAAAACTAGGTAGTATTTTACTGGATGGGGTGCCTGCTAAAAGATTCACTCAAGAGGACCTCATAAGTGGAACAGTTGTTTATGCTCACAATAGTGGAGAGATTGGATTGAAGAAACAGACTGATTCTTTCAATCTTACTATCTCAGATCTGTCCAGTGAGTGGGTGGTGAGAGGAAGCACAGTGGAAGGAGTACGTGTGACTGTAACTCTTTTGCCAGTGGACAACATTGCTCCTGAGGTTATGTTGGGAGAAGAACCATTTACTGTTCGTGAAGGAGGGAAAAATGTGCTAAGGTTAGAGCTGCTGGATGTGGAGGATGTTGATACTCCCAGAGATGATATTCTTTGTACCATTCTAATACAGACCTCTGCTGGATACCTTGAGAATATCTCTCCAGCACCAGGATCTGAAAAATCCAGAGCTGGGACTGCCATCAGTGCATTTTCCATCAAAGATATCCGTCTTGGTCATATCAACTATGTTCAGAGCATCCATAAGGGAGTGGAACCTTTGGAAGACAGATTCACTTTCCACTGCTCTGATGGTATCAACTTTTCACCACTCCAGTTCTTTCCAATTATCATTATCCCAACCAATGATGAGAAGCCTGAATTGTTTGCACGTGAATTTGTGGTATTGGAAGGAATGAGCTTGGTCATTGACACACCCATTCTCAATGGTGCTGATGCAGATATTCCCCCAGATGAATTGCGCTTCTTCATAACTGTTCCCCCGAAGCATGGGCAGATTGTTAACCAGCTGGCTACAGGTACTGTGTCTGTTACTAATTTCACTCTGGAAGAAATTCAGGAAGCATCTAGCATTGTGTATGAACATGATGACTCAGAAACTAAAGAGGACTCTTTCAAAATCCAGCTCACTGATGGCTTGCACACAGTGGAAGAAGAAGTGTTAATAATGGTCATCTTGGTTGATGATGAAACACCCCGGATGTCCATCAATGATGGATTAGAAGTGGATATTGGTGAGTCAAAAGTTATCACCAATCAAGACCTCAGAGCCACTGACATAGACTCACAAGACAGGATGCTTACTTACATTATTCGTTTACCACCCAGGCATGGCTTACTACAGCGTATAAGTAAAGAGGAGGAGGTGATAGACAACATTACACTTGGCATGAATTTCACACAGGATGACATAGATCATGATTATATATGTTATACCCATATAGGCCAACAAGGACTCCGTGACTTAATTAAGTTTGATGTCACTGATGGCATCAATCCTTTGATAGACAGATACTTCTACATTACTATCAAAGGCATTGATATGGTGTTTCCTGAGGTGATCAATAAAGGGGTCACTCTGAAAGAAGGTGGGAAAGTGACTCTCACTACTGATCTCCTCAGCACAAGTGATATCAACAGTCCTGATGAGCTACTCAGGTTCAGCATCACCCGGGCACCAAGCAGAGGTCATTTAGAGAATTCTGACAACCCTGGAGTTCTTGTCACTACTTTCACTCAGCTTCAACTAGCTGGAAACAAGATTTATTACATACACACTGCAGATGATGAGGTAAAGATGGATAGCTTTGAGTTTGAAGTGACTGATGGCTATAATCCAGTCTTCCGTACTTTCAGAGTCTCTATTACTGACGTGGACAATAAGAAGCCAGTTCTGACAATACACGACCTCACAGTTCAGGAAGGGGAAACCAAACTGATCACACCATTTGAGCTAAATGTGGATGATCGGGACACACCTGACCATCTACTCCGCTTCATAATTACCCAAGTCCCTGTACACGGTCAGATTATTTATAACAACAGCTATTCCATCACCAGCTTCACTAAACAAGACTTAAATGAAAACATGATCAACTATAAACATGATGGCACTGAAACGAATCACGATAGCTTCTCTTTCACTGTAACGGATGGGACACATCCAGATTTCTATGTTTTTCCTGATACCATCCTTGAAACCCATCACCCACAGACGATGAAAATTCAGATCAATGCTTTGGACAATGGAGTACCACAGATAGTTGTGAACAAGGGCGCCTCCACACTGAGAAATACTGCAACAGGGCACCTGGGCTTCCTAATAACCAGCAAGTCTCTGAAGGCAGAAGACCGAGATAGTCCTCACAAATTATTGAAATACAAGATCACAGATGGGCCAAAACATGGATTTCTCATTAATGTTGCTCTAGGAAATGCAAGTGTCAAAGCCTTTACCCAAGGTTAGTACTAACTGGTCACCAGTTTATTTAAATGTTTCTTTAGAAAGTTAATGCTTCTAAAACAAGTCTGGTTGGATATTGTTTTAAGATCTTATTTGCAGAACCATCTCTACAAGCAATTTACTCTTTGATAGGGTCATTACACCCATCCAAGCCATGGTTTGTTTAACTTGGTTTGTTGCCAAGATCATAATTAACTGGATTTATAATCCTGCTAAGACAAAACCAATCCCATGCCCCATAAAGGCCTAGAACAATGTGTGAATCCAGCAGTATAGCCACACAGGGGTCAATTCATTGTAGAACAAGTGGCTTTGCATTATGGACACCAAACTCATAAATATATTTTAAAATCACAATTTATTTATGTGGTTCGTTGTACAGGCTTTCTCAGATGTTTGGCAGTGTAAAATATTTAAAAGTTACTTTTAAAAAATCTTAATACTCTAAAGGCTTGTTATATGTTGTTTTAGAAGCATTACTTTCTAAAGAAATGCTACAGAGTAAACATCTGTAACATGTACTGTATTATCCAGCAGAAGAGTAATTTTGCTGTGGTATCATCCCATTAATTATTAGGGTATTATTCAGTGATTATAACTCTATTTTGATATGGCCAAATGGCTAATCAATAACTATAACTCAGCACAAACTATCAGTTCTATATTTCATTCCATGTGGTCTGAGTGTATAGTAATTAATACTTGGATTTACACATGAAGCCATAATGTGGTTTGTTTGCTCTCTCTATGGCGATTTGTATTGCTTTGTGGCTTAGCATAATGTATGAACTAGGCCACTATGGCTTGCTCAAGAAATCATGACAGTGCTGTGTGTAAACCCAGCCATAGATTCTGAATGAAAGCATGTGACTCACAATTACTGAAACCAGTCTTTTCCAAGACTGATGCTTTGCAGATAAAGTTCCATAATCTCTTTCTGGAAATTGAAGCCTGAACACCTGGGGGCCTCAGACACATCTGAAGGGCATCAGGTTTTAGCACTCCAGCTGGCAAAGGGGGAAATGTTAGGCTTTTTCAAATGTTTATATGTAGGATATCTGCTGCCCTTCTCCAGTTGTTTGCAGCGTTGTTAGCTATAGTCATGCAGTGCCAGTGCAGGTATTTGTATGCATATATCTTTAATTGGATTCTGTGAAGGGCACATTAGCTTGGCAAACATATGGATGATAGTAAGAGTACCACTTTCCCATCTCATAATTGTTACAAATATTGCAGATCTGAAAGAAAACTGTGATCATTTGAAGAATAACAAGTCCTCGGGTGATGCACTGGAGAGGCTTTGCACGTGAGAGTAGACAGTAGAGAGCTGATTGGAAAAACAGCGTGACCTGGCCTAAAGCAGCCACACTGAAGAGGACGTATATTTCTTTTCACGCTCCAGCAATAGCTAGAAGCTTAAGGGGCTAGTTACTATAGGTAATATTCATATTTGACACCAATTGAGATTCACTATTCAAATAGAAATTTGAAGCCAGCTCGAAAGTGGATTTTTAAATTCTGATTCATACTGAAATATGGTTAGTACAAATCATGGGTAAGGTTGATGCATGTAGAAGTTTTAATCATGGTTAATGTTAATAGAGGGAAGGACAGCGCATTTTAATGGAGTCAGTTGATTAATTTCTATGGTTTGAGCAAAACTAAATAGATTAGGAACAGAGATTTCATTTGTGCCAACCCAAATTGGATTTAGAGCTGTTTTCTGTCAGTGTCTTTGATCAGGCAATAATTCTGGCTTGTCTTGCACTGTTGGTATAGGGGTGACTAATATTTTGAAATGCTATGAGCAGCTGAAAGATGCAGTTGCTACATATTTTTGGTTTTTCTCCTGTATTCAGGGCCCAAATCTGGGCTGCAGAAATCCAAATGGCCACTAGATGGCAGCAATGAGTTAGATTTTCTGTATCTCTTTCCTGACGTCCGGTCATCATCTGGATTTTGCAGCTCAGATCTGGTAGCCCTAAGTTATGTCACATAAGTATTGTTGAAGTATTGTGCCTCATCAGAGAAGCTAAAATAATAATAGACACCCCTGCAAAAAGGTGCACCAAATCATAGCAGATTTCAAATTTCTTTTGTTTTAATCACCAAGCATTACTATTGCTCTTTAATGCAGTAAACATACACAAATATTTGTAAATTACAAACTTATTCTAAAAAAAAAATGGACTGAAATGTTTTTGATGTCAGGATTACAGTGATTCATGTAACTTTTCTCATCCCCATCAGCTGATATTGATGATATGAAGATCTGCTATGCCTTGAAAGAACATGAAAATGCTACAAGTGATATCTTCTATTTCTCAATTGAAGATAATGGTAAGTTTTTATACTTCTTACAGTGGTTCAGTAGTTTTAAAAGGTTGAACACATGAATACTGGCATCGAATACTGTGAATGTGTTGTAATTCAGGCTGCAGGAAATATATTGGTTGTACTGGAACTGCTTTTTTTTAGACACAACTAAGTCCTTTGGTGCTCAGTGGCACTGAAACTCATATATTGTATATATATTATGCTAGGGGAGTGGAAGGCAAAAGGAAGAGGGGCTGACCAAGGGCAAGTTGGATGGATGATATTCTGGAGGTGATGGACTCGTCCCTGGGGGAGCTGGGGGTGTTGACGACCGACAGCAAGCTCTGGCGTGGGCTGGTCCATGAAGTCACGAAGAGTGGGAAGAGACTGAACAGATAAACAACAACAATAAGATTACACAGTAATTGGAAATTACAATTCATTTTGGCTTGATATATATATACATCATTACTCCCTATTTACAGATTTGAGATGACTTCTCTAGAGTCAGTACTATCAGTGTGAAACCTGGTTTAGAGGCAAAGAAATGTCTGTAACTTCCCTCAGCCTGCATGAATTGATAGGAAAGATTTGAATATTTGGGATGCAACCATCTTCAATCAAATGTGATTATAATCTGCTACCTGTACAGATATAGGATCCTAAATGCTAGTTAATTATACTTTCTAGTTGGACTTTGAAACATTATTTTGGTCATTATTGGTGAACACACGTTTCTTGCACCTCCTTCTCATATCTAAGGTGGGGTGGGGGGCTTTCAATACTTTTCTTGCTAAGAGTCAGCTGGTGCTTTTGAGTGCTGTTCAGTAGCTGCAATCCCAAAATTAGTCCTAACAAAGAAAGGGAGAGCAGAACAAAACTAATTTTAGGACTATGCAGCTCTTAAGTTTTGATTCCAAAAAATGATTCAGAGTATACAGGGGTTCACATCTGTCTGCAAGTCTTTAAAGCAGACACTTCTTTTCTCAGCCAGCTACAAAGGGTAAACATGTGATCCTGGAAAAGCTGTATCTGCTTTAAAGACTTGCAGACAGGGGCCACAGTCACGCTACTCATCTCAAGTACTTCCAATCCAAAGTGCTGCACAGCCTTACTAAATGTTGTTAAACAATCAATATTGGCTACTTCCAATATACTTACTCATTTCCACTTCTGTCCTATTAAAATCATGATTTGGTAGGAATTTTTGGAAGGGGTCCAAAGCTGTATCTAAGCATGGGGTAGGTGGGAAAGGGAATGCAGATTCTGATCTACGGTTTCCAACTTTTTAAAACCCTTTTTTTCTAATTCTTTTACTAAATATATGATTGAGGAAAGGAAGCTATGGGACAACATATGAAATAAGCATGCGTAATCACTTGAGGAGACTAAAATCCTGGTATATCTAATTGTTTAGCATTTTAATCTGTGCTGAAGAACCATTGGCTATTCTCTACAGTATAAGAGTAGTCATCCCCCAACTTGGTCACCTTCCAGATTGTTCAGCAGTGACTAAACTGGCTGAGGAATTCTGGGAGTTGAAATCCATACTGCTGGAGGGCAGCCAGATCATGGAAGACTGCATGATAGTTATAAGAGTGTAACAGGGGAAGAGCTATATTGGAATAGCCCAAAAGTCTATCTTGTCCTGCATTCTGTTCCCACTGTAGCCTTTGATAGCCATGAGAGTAGGTGATAATTTGAGATGCATCACCTTCATCAGACAAATAAATCTGCAGTCCTAAACACATTTGCTAGGGATTAATTCTGATTGGAAACAGAATGATTTCCTTTCATGCAAACATGCATAAGATTGTGGTAAGGAATATATAATTTTTTTTAAAAAAATGCTTATATGAGCTATAACTGTTCTGGTGTACCAGTAAACTGTTTAATGATCATTTTAAAACAATGATCACAGGCTTTATTACTATTCCTAGATTTTAAAAGTCATATGCTTTGGTAATTTTGCTTTCAGACAAAAAATATTCTTATAAAACAATTTATAGAAATATCAATTGTACTTGGAGCTTATTTGGAGAATGTTTGCATTGCCCCCAATATTGTACAAAAACAGAACAAAATATGGCACCTCTCTATATTCTAAAATATATTCTATACATGTTAGCATTTTCTAAAAGATAGTATAAATAAAGAACTGAGTAGCCCTTTGAAATTAGTGCTAGATCTCTGTTAAGCAAAATGTATCCCTTTTACTAACTTGTTTCAAACTTATATATACTAAAGATATATAACATGAATATATATCTTTGTGCGTATGATTTAGTACCTGTTTCTATATCAAACATGGAAATTATATTCTCATTTATGCATACAGTATATGAAGCTAGTACAAGTAATACTATCCTTGGAATAGGCAGTGATTGGTTTCATAAGGTACAGTAATGTACCAGAGATGAGGGGATAATAGCTGAGGTTGTATGGAATGAAGACACATGAAATCATCAGAAGTTTCTTAATGGATATGAGATCAATGACGGAATGGAAAAGTGATATTAAAGCTGCTAATGGATGATAATCTGTAGAGCTTTGGTTTTAAGAGCTGGATGACTAAATGTAATATAATGTTCTGGTTTACTGGCAGAGCAGGAAGGGAATGCCCCAGTCACATTATTTCCCACTACCATAGATAATGCAACTCCCTGTTTGTATATTGCATAGGTGCATAATAGTTAATGTACAAACAAAAATCTTGTAGAATAGAAATTGAATAACCAAGAGGATACATTTAATTTTCAAAAAAATCTTGGGGGAGCTGTAATAATGAATTATGATAATGTCCTGTACAGTAATTCTTCTTCTAATGATGCAAAATATGGGATAAGTGAGGAAGAGATGTTTTATTTATTTAGTAAATTTATATAGCCGCCCATCTCATATACATGACTCTCGATTAGGAAGCTATAATGGTTTCAACAATTCCAAAAGGGCTACAGAAGTTACCAGACCTGGAAGGTGGAGCCATGCAATGACTTCATATCTATGCTGTCTCACACAAACACACTATATACACACTCACACACATATTCTCAGGATTGTTGGAGAGGAACTTTAAACTCAGGACATAGCAAAGAGGCATCCATTGGTTTGCAAAATGAATAAATAGGAAGAAATAGTTTATCTATTGTTTTCTTCTGCTTTCAGTTGGCAGTAAACTCTGATTGGAATTCAATGAAAGAGACATGTCTAAAAAACCTGCATGGAGTTTTATTTAAAGTTTCAAAGTGCCTGATATCTGTATGTGATTTACTACATCAGGGAGAACAGCCCTACCCTATACTTCTTCCCAGAGACCAAGGACAAAATGATACGGAGGAAATGCATTTGGAGATGGTAGGAGTACTATTTGAGCACATGTTCATTTGATGAAATAAGAGAAGGGCTCTCCCCAGAGGCTGAGCAGCTGGGTGTTCCTGTAGACAGGCATCTTCTCTGTTTGCTTAGACCTCTCCCTCAAGAGACCTATTTCAGACAACAAGGATGGTTGAGGGGAACAGGATTAAGACTGCAGCCATGGCACCGGAGCTAGATGTGCTGCTGTGGCTTCTACATCATTAGAGTGGGTAATGATATGAGCAAATGCCGAAATAAGGCTAAGCCAGCAGGGTATCCAGGTGGTCGCATATGCCTGGGTATATGCTACACGTCTGGCAAATGTGCTACATATTGGCAAATGTGCTTGTTCATTTAGTAAACGTAGATTTAATGAGAACTCTTGGAAACAGAAGGTGAACTTATATCATAAAGATATATAAAATCTACTTATACCAGATGGAAAGAAATAAGAGTTCTCCTTGGTTAATCAAATAATTTCTATGCCTTACCCAGCAGTTGGCACCTTAAAATCCTTGGTCATCTTACAGCTGGAAGGACCCACCTTTTAAAAATGAATCTAATACAGTAATCAATAGATAAAGCTGTGATGGTGTAAATGGTTTGTAGCATGCACTTCCACTAACCTCAATGAAAGCAGCATATTGAAGCTAAGCCAGGAGAAACAAAATGGGTGGAAAGAAAATATCGTTGAACCATTACTGTAACTGATGAAATGAAACACCAGATAGAGTTATTTCAGTAAAGTGAAAAACTGGAATTCTGACTTTTTTCTTTTTCTTTTTACTAACACTGTCTTTGCTCTGCAGGAAAAGATACAAATCTTCATTAGAAGATAGACAAATTATTTTATTCCATTTTATAAATGGTAGAATATTGATTTCATATATCAGTAGTACCTATTACACAAACAAGTAAGCTGTAGTTATCCTAGTGATGTGTAATGATCTATACTGACATTGATTTAGAAACCTGTATAAGTTGAAAAGTATGCAATGTATATACTTGTGGTTTTCTGGTTCATGGTGCTGTGCCATGAAGAGGCTAATATTTGGCAAGCTTCATCATGCCCTAGAATAAACTTAAAATGCTGCTGAATATATTTACAAATCAGAATAGGACATCATGCCTAACTCTTTATTGCTTTAGATTTATTGGCATTGGTGTTTTCAGTTTTTCCTTTATGCATTGATTCTTAAATTTATTGTCTGGGACATTCATATAAACTGGAATAATTGCATAAAAATCTTCCAATGAATAGGAAAATATTGTTTGAGTAATAATTAGCTTTGCATTCTTCTCATAGGCAAATTAGCAGGATTTTGAAAAAACTGATACAGCTTTCCTATTATTCAACAGACCGGGAACATAAACAACTGTAATCTTCTCCTTTTAAAAATGTATTCACTTAAACATTTTAATATATTTATATTTTGCTTACTTTAAGAAGCTGCAAAGCATGTTGAAATAAGTGTATTGTAAACAATGAAAACAATTTCCAAAATGGAAACCTTATAAGGAAAGAAGTTTTATAGGCTTATTTAATAGAACTATAAACAAAGATATAATAATCTCCTTTTATTATGTATCTTCAGCTGTGTTTAAGAAATATAATACTTTCCTGTAATTCACATAATGGATTTGCACAGAAAGATAGTTTACAGTAGTTACATTTATGTTTGATTTTTCAAAACAATTTCCATATTTATAAGACACTTGCCTTATTAGGCAGAAAATATGCCAATCCAGCCATACCTAAAAGTTGAAGACTTCCCAGCAGTTGTATTCACATGTTATTTTAAATCTGAATTGTTCATCTGCTAGCTATGTATGTATGGAGCAGCTGGTCTGTGGGAGTGAATGGCCTTGTGGCTTAAGCCATGGTTGCTCACCAAAAGTGAGCAAACACAATCTTTGTGTGCTGGGTGGTGGAAAATAAGAAAGCACTTAGTGGCACTAGACTTCTTGTCATTATGACACTGGATGAGATGTTCAAGGATAAATAACTTTTATCATTAACCCAATGTTTTCAAGGAGTTAGAAGATTCCTCTTGCCACTCAAGAAGATCATATAATGGAAAAAAGTGTCCTGGCTGGTCTCGTTCTACCACTGTAGACCCATCAAATTGACTCCAGGAACAAAAGCAGAGTTGATAATAGATATCTTTGTGACTGCACATCAGATATGTGCACTCGGGCTGATAAGGTTCCTAATAATCATCCAGAAAGAAGTGTGGATGGTAACAAATCAACGAAAAGTTGTTCAGTAAAAACCGAGCAACATTGTTCTTGTTTTGTTAAATGCTGGACAGCTGTTCTGCTAGCATATTCTTGTTTACAGTATCTTTGACTGCCACAGC
Organism: Candoia aspera; assembly: GCF_035149785.1. Lineage (NCBI taxonomy): Eukaryota > Metazoa > Chordata > Lepidosauria > Squamata > Candoiidae > Candoia > Candoia aspera. Next base: position 40,232,197 of record NC_086160.1, read on the forward strand.
TATTCTGCTGAAACAGAATTTTCTGCCCGTGTGGTAGGGCTAGCAAGAACATGGTAGGGCTAGCAAGAAATTATAACCTTCCAATCCTTCTCCCATTAAAAAAGGAGGTGTACTAAGCAACATACAAACCAACATATCCCTCAGTAAAATGCAATCATCTTGTTTTTTTAAAAGTAATTTAAATTTTCATTTATATTACATTAAATGTTTAAGTATCATTGTTTGTATATTGTTGATCATCAGTATTCAGGTTCAGAACTCATTTAAGAAATATCTTACTCTTGTGGAGAAATAGTGTTGTTATTTCAGAAGGAGACCACTTGGAATATTTTGCATACAAGCTTTGGCTAATGGCCAGGAGTTGACCCAGGTATTGAAAAGAGTATAAACATGTGTCACTTAGCATTACTCTCCCAGGTCATTCTCATTCCTATGAGAACTGTCCAGGAAATCTTGATTTAACTGCATAGTTGCAGGATGATTTCAGGAAGGAATGTCCTATAATTATCTCATACAAAATGGCTGGGGTGGGTTTTGTGTCATCAGAAATATCTACTGCAGTAAGAGAAGCACTAAGCCAATTATGTGTAACCTATGGATTGTTTGACACTGTCATATAAGAGAGTGGTTCTCCATTCATATGAAGGAGCTTAAGGACTTTATGGTTAGTAATTCTATTCAGGCCATCACAATTGTCTGTCATTATCCCCAAGGGAATGGCCAATTGAGCAGATGGTGTGGATGGTGTAGGTCTTTGCATGTAAGTATTGAGCTGGACCCAAATGAATTCTCTCATCTACCATTGAGATCACAAGATTCCGTCATACAAGATTCAGTGTGCAGATGGGTCATGACGGCATCATCATGTGGATCAGTTAAGGAGAGAGTTGGTATGAATGAATTGGTAACAACATACCAGAAGCATCACTTTCAAAGCACTCTGGAGTGGATTTGCCTGCTGCACTGCCTAAAAATCATCAGTGCCAGTTTGGGGTGATCCCAATCATTGCTCTTGGGCTTCAGCAGTTGCAAAAGAAAATTTCTCTGGACTTTTACATCTACCAGTCAAAGCTAAAGCCAATTCTGTGAAAAAGTTCTCTTCACCTGATAAATAATTGATGCACTTTAATGTATGCTAGGAGGTGCAGAAGCTATATGTTAGTAATACAGAATCTTTTAGCCCATAGCAGGTCATGCAGTTTTGAAAAGTTAAAGCTTCTGCAGCATAGTGAAGAAGAAGCTGTTCCAAATATGTGTGCATATGTGTATGTATGCATGACTTGGGTGCAGTGCCAGCTCAATGATATATGGTGCCCTGAGGCCACACTGACTGATGGCCACTAAAGATTTGCATTTTTAGAATGATTCAGAAGGAGAGGCAGCATTGGCACCCCTTCAGCTTTGTCACCCTAGGTCTATTTGGCCTTAGCCTAAAGCCAGCCTTGACTGGATGTGTGCATGTGGAACAGAAGCTCTTCTTTCTAGGTCATCATCACTTCACCACATTTTTAAAAACATGCTGTGCCCAGTGTACTATTAAGTTCAGCTAATAATTTTTATGTGAATATTTAGTCTGGTAAATGGAATTCTTTGTTTAATATATTCTTTTATATAGTTTCAGGTTATTTTGAGGGTCCCAGGATCCTCAGGATTTTGGGATTGTTTGTTTACTTGAGGATCTGTATGTTTTTTGCTATTATTAAAGATCATCATGTAGGTCTAATGTAAATATAGCAAATGGGCTTTTTACCATAGATTTACTTGAAATATACTCTTCATGTATCCTTCCTATGTACTGTACATCTCATTTTGTAACATAATGGGAATGTTCTTCATTTATGGAATTGTACAACTTTCCATATATCTACTCAGTAACATCCTAAAACTAGGGAGTGTTGATAACAATTAATACTTTAATTCTTACTAGCCATTTCCCCACTGGTGATGTATAGCATCTCCCAACATCATTTATTGTTCAGGCACTATAAAATATCATCCTCCTTCCTGTTATATTTGTGCAGTGTTTGGTAGATGACTTAACCATTTTGGTCTCACCATTTTGATTCATGAATTCTAAATCTCTGTGGAGTGTCTTTCTATAAATATGAAATATGAAAAGAAATTAGTACAACAGAATTTGCTTAATTTCAGTTTTCTGGGCATTAATCTTTAGGCTATACAGTATGACTGGACAGCATCCTTGCATTATATATACACATTTTTAAAAATTATGGAAATCTACCAAAATACCATGCAAAATCTAAGGGGTAATAATAATGAAATCTGAAACAATTTGAGGATACTCCTAAAATGTTGCTAATGCCTGGGAAAGACATTTTATAATGTCGCTTGTTGAGATGGTGGCCATAGAAAAATGAAAGAATAAATAAATAAAACCATCCATCAGGAAGGACAAAAATAGCATTTATCTTTGCTTCCAGTTTCAATATTTTGTCTGCTTCCTATTGATAATGGTTGTTTAGCTAGGTGTAAAAGTTGCAGCATATGCCCACATCTGTGTGAAACTATACCCGTGACAAGCCAGTAAAAGTTATATTTCTAGTTATTTCTGGAAATAGGTTAAACACATGACTGAAATGGTTCCCTCTAATTAACACACTGGAACTTGCTCAAGTGGCATTAGTCTTTCAAGCAGTGTTGTCAGATCAATTCTCTGATTTTGGTAGAAGTACTGTAAGGATTAGGAAGATGTCAGAGACTATTGTACTGATGGCCACCCAAGGGTCTCTTAGAATCAAGAGTTTTTATAGTTTTAAGGGAAAGTTTTCACATACTTGCTTTATGCATTACCTTTGTTATTATAGAATTCTTCCTGATAGAGAGTAGATTGGTTCATATACTAGATGTCTATTGCATTCATCAGTATCACAATTTCAGTCCTCTTTCCAAGTAGACATACTTTTTTTGAAAGGATTTAATTGAATTGTTTAGAAGCACAAAGGTGAAAAATAGCACGTTGCCCATTGTTTTTAATATTCAAAAGTGTTTTCCTTGAATTTAAAACAATTGTGTCCAGATATAATTTACAATAAACATTTTCTGACTTCCAGATAGATCTTTTAATAGTAATACCAAATAAGAGATGTCCAATATTCTGTCTTGGCTCTATAGTCTGCATTTCTGGTACTTTCTCCTGATGGGAAAAAGTTCTTTTCTGAAGGAACCAAACTCCCTTGGAAGAAGCATTTAATCTGGAGGTAGTAAAAACATATCTAGAAACCAATCTTGCAAGAATGTTCAGAATTATGGACATCCAAAGCTAGCAGCTGGGTTTATAGACCCAGAATATAGAATTAACAGGTTACTATGGCAAGATTACGAGATGACTGCCTGATTGGCTTTTGGTATGATCCAGTACAGGTGCCTTCTTATATTCTTATGGACATTGTAAAAGATTCATTTAGAGTTGGTGATGCTTCAGCTACCTGACATCATTGCAGAACTGCTGTATGCTAATAACAAAAATAATGTGTTTATTTGTTCTCGCTGGATAATGCTGGAGCTGTGATGGAAGCATATCACAGGTTACATGAATCCTTAAGACTAAAATGCAGATGAATTTTTTCCTGAGTGCACTGATAATTTGATAACAAAATTACCTACAATTTCAGTGGCTTCCTACCAAATATAAGCAATCACAAATAATGAATTAGCAATTATTTTTCCCATTGTCACTATCCATGCTTACAATTAATATCTGAGCTTCCAAATTTATTTGGTGAATTTATAAGCACTTACAGGGTTGTTTGAGATACTATCATATTTTCAAACATATATCATTATATAAATCAGACATTTTCAAATTATTGTACTCCTAGGAAGTCTAAAGATTGCTAATCAAGAATGTGGAAAAATGATCCAATTTGTATACATGCACAGTGATATATTAATGTAAGAGTATATAGACACATAATAAACACAGTAAGTGCCTTTAAAATAAAGCTTTAGGCCTTGGAAAAATATGACAAACACCATTATGTAGGTGCCAGCCTAGTGTATTCAACTGAAATGAATGTAGGGTATAAAAATAAATTCATTTTAAGAATACTTAGCTATTTATAAGTCTCTAAGAACTTGAATAGTTCCAGGAGTGTGACGACAATATAAATTCTTCAACAGGCCGGAGAATAATTTGCTACACAGTATAGTATTCCACTCAAAGAACAGGCAGTGAAAGAACAGACAAGTAACAACAAGGGGTGGGGGGGATTGACTGTTAAAGGAAATTGGTGTATGCTGGTGATAATGCTAAACCTTGATTCTCACTGTTGTTTTGGCAAGAGTTATTTGCAGCAGAACGACAGCTCCAGTCTCTTTTTCCTTCCTGTACTTCAGCAGATTGTCTGTATCTCCTTTGCGCATGGGCTTCTCTAAATAATACAGCATTTTTAAAGCTTGAATTAGTTCATGATTTTTTTTATTAGTACTAGTTCAGCAAATTACTAGAGCACATCTTTATCTCAGCCAAGGGCTCCACTTGGCCTTTGAGTGGTATGCAAGACCCCACTCCCAAAAAAGTAATGGGTAAGGCAAAGCCAAAAAGTAATTTTGATTACATTATACTTAAATCTAACTGCAATGAAACATAGGAAACTTTGCAATCTAGATAATCCAGACGCAGATACCAGCTGAGACTGCTGAATAAGCCCTCAGTACCCTCATTTGGTAACCCCTCCACCTGCACGTCTCCAATTCTACCTCTTGCCCAAATATGGAAACTTTTTGGCTTTTCATTATGCTTTTCCACAAGGTGGGACCCACTGTTGGCAGTCCAAATTTTATTTTACAAATAAAGGTCTTACAACATTGTCTAACATGAATAGTCAAACTCTAACATACTTTAATGATGTATGTCTACTTAACACATAGAAATCCTGCTTCTAAGAAATACTCTGCAGTTATCATGCCTTATAAATTATTGCTCTTTAAAGCTACACCAGACCTAAAAATATTCATACAGGGTTAAAGCATAATATATTATTTTGATATCTGCCATTATTTTTTCCCAAGCAATTATATACTCCAAGACTGACAAACCTAAGCCTTAAAACATAAGTGATGTAATTATTTCACAAACAGTACATTTTAAAATTGTCCTATTGTTAGTTTAAGAAAGGAAACTATCTTGTCTACTAGGCATTCTTTATAGATTTCCATCATGCTATAATAATGTGAGTTGATTTATTTCTCAACTAAATTAATCCCTGAATACTCATTGACCATGGATTGGTTTTCTGTGGTGGGAGACATTTGATCAACTGAAATAATACCACAGATGGAAGATCAATGGTGAATTGTGTTGATCCCCCCTTCCTTCCTTCCTTCCTTCCTTCCTTCCTTCCTTCCTTCCTTCCTTCCTTCCTTCCTTGTGTTCCTCTTCCCACATCCTCCCAATCTGTCCCAAAGGATTAGGGAACAGATCAGAAGAGTTTTGAAGATTATGAAGGGAAGACAATTTGGTGAAAATCATCTGCATTCCTTTCTATTTATAAGCATAATTCCTGGACTGCTCAGACTAACCCAAAATAATGTGGATCATAATTAATTCACATTAGCATAGTTTTGCACTGCCATTCTGAGAAGGTCATAACTATATTCTGAATCTTGAACTGGTATCTCATAGTTTGTACTTATACAGTAAAATAATAATAATAATATCCTTTTTTTTGCAAAAGACTGCCCTACTTAGAACAGTATACTTTGTATGGAGATACCTCCACATGGAGTCAACATCCATTCAACCAGACTGATATTCATTTGGACAAATAGAAATAATAATGTTTTATCTTATATTTTTAAATTATGTGTAAAGTAATATCATTTCCTAAAGTAATGTGAGAAATAAAAGATAGTCAAAGAACCATTATTCTCATGTTAGCAATATCAAAAAGTTAAGAATTTCTGGCTAAAGACTGGGATCTTAAGCAATGTTACTTGAATAGAAATCCATATAAATATTAGTGGCTCTAAATGAGCTTTATGGTTAATTAGATGGTTGCATCACAGTCTCTACGATCCTTGTCCAATATTCTAATATGGGGTAGCACATCTCATCTGAACAGGATTGCCCCTGCATGCATTCTAACAATTTGGATGAAGTTGGTGTTTGGAGCTTCAGAGAAAGGAAACCCTTCTCTGAGGCTCTACCCCCTGCATCGTAGCCTCAGTATTGTTTCCACACACACACACTCTGTATACATACATATATACACAGAAAGAGAGAGAGAGAGAGAGAGAGAGAGAGAAAATTAGCTTTCCTCATGTTATCTTCTCTTTGCCCATTCTTAGTTTAAATCATAGCAACTGACACACATAATCTGTAACAGCTGACATAGAAACCCATAAATGTAATGGTTCACTTGGATGTAATACTAAAGGTATAGTAAATGCTGACTCTGACAATTTTTTCACTAAAATAAGCACTTGGGTGGAGATCCTGACTGAAACCATGTACATAAAATAGGAAAGAAAAGCTTCTCTATCTGTCCCAAGCTGCTTAGTTTCCAAAATTCACCTGGTATGCCAATGGCCTCCCTTCCTTGGAAACTCTGTTTGTGTCAATGCCACCAGGAAAGCAGCATTCCTCGAATTTCCTGGGCAAAGGCTTTCCAAAGACTCCCCATGCTCATTTCAAGGCTACCATGTCGTCTCGTCATGCTTTACTGTCAATCCAGGAGAAAGAATCATCTGGGTATGCATACATGTGCAGATGACTTGGGAAGGTTCTCAAAGAAGCAGTGCCAAGGACATTATTGTCTCAACATCATGGTGTGCCACTCGTTTTTGCTGCAATCAAAACTTTCCTTATTTAATATAACATGCTTCTTATTTCCAAACAATTAAATTTCACAGCATATTGTTGAAGGGTAATTGTAGTGCTATGGTCTCCTTATTCTTATGTATTTATGTAACCATTAATATACTGCCATAATGTTTACATACATGCTTGAGAGCAATTATTAAGTCTCCTTAAGCTGTGAAATGTTGCAGTTGACAACCTGGCAAGGAATCACTTCCTCTGTGGTGTAATTAATATGAGTACACCTATTTTGAGGGAAGACTATACCTTAGACTTACATGCTTTGCAAGCCCCAAAATTATCTATTAGCAACAGACAGATGGATAGGAATGAGGAAAAATACCTGTGCCTGAGGCTCACTGCCAGTCAGAGTAATCATTTGAGGAAGGGACCAAAAGAATTAAATGTTGAGTTCTTGGCATCACCCTCTAGGTCTGGGAAAACTGCTTCCAGTTAGTGATCTGCATCAGTGGTTCTCAACTGGTAAAGTATGTAATACTGATGAAAAACAGAAGTAGTACAGGGGAGGCACAGGGAATATCATTGTAACGTTAACTGACTCTGAGTAAGGAAGGTGATCCATGTTTCTTTTGGGCCTGAGTTCTGAACTAAGGACTATGGACCTGAGAAGGAGGTTCAAGGATTGGGAAAGAAACATCTATACAACCAACAGGGTAATTGTTTCATTCATACATAACCTGACTGAAAAAGGATTGCATCATGGGCAAGAAGCTCACCCACAGCTAGGGATGTCTGTAAATGGGGCAGATGGCTTTATCTTATAGGGTTTGAATGCTCAACCTGCAGTCCCAGGTTTATATGTGGCTTCCAAAGTCTTGGTTGTCTCTCAGAGCCCCTCTAATAGCTATCACCAAACTGTAATTTTTAATTTGACAGAAAGAAAGAACTATTAAATATTCAGGAAAATAATCACATTAATTAATTAAGCTGAAATTAAATGTACATTAAATTAAATCTGTTTTTTAGCTAAGCCATGCCATTTGCTTGTCCTGGTCCTGCCCCGATTTTGGAATGTAATTTCCCCCAACAAAACATTCAAAATATAAATGTGGCCCTTCCTCTTAAAAAATACAGTTTTATTAATCTTCTCTTCAATTATTAAAGTCACTTTTGCCACAATTTGTGCATTGACCTTTCCTGGTCCCTTTTAGATATATTGCTCTTGGACCCTCTGTTACTGAATGTGCCTGGTGAGCTCAGAACTGTTCCAGGTTGTTTGTGCCTAACAGTGAACAATGTCTTACTTGAAATACTTTGTTTTAAATATGATTTAGCAAAGGATCGTTACCTTGTCGTGGTGCTGGAACTTGAGCACCTCAATGATGCCATGAGCTAAACCGTGAAGGGCCACCCAAGACGGGAAGGTCATGAGAGAGAGGTCAGACTAAATGCGATCCCTGGGGAAGGTAATGGCAACCCACCCCAGTATTCTTGCCATGAAAACTAAATGGATCAGTACAACCAGAGATATGTCGGTATACCATCGCAAGATGAGACCCCCAGGTCGGAAGATGGTCAAAATGCTACTGGGGAGGAACAGAGGATGAGTTCAACTAGCCCCAGACGTGATGACGCAGCTAGCTCAAAGCCGAAAGGACGGCTAGCGGCCGATGGTGCTGGTGGTGAACGGTGAATCCGATGTTCTAAGGATAAACACACCATTGGAACCTGGAATGTAAGATCTATGAGCCAGGGCAAATTGGATGTGGTTATTGGTGAGATGTCAAGATTAAAGATAGACATTTTGGGCGTCAGTGAACTGAAATGGACTGGAATGGGCCACTTCACATCAAATGACCACCAGATCTACTACTGTGGACAAGAGGACCACAGAAGAAATGGAGTAGCCTTCATAATTAATAGTAAAGTGGCTAAAGCAGTGCTTGGATACAATCCAAAAAACGACAGAATGATCTCAATTCGAATTCAGGGCAAGCCATCTAACATCACAGTGATCCAAATATACGCCCCAACCACAAATGCTGAAGAAGCTGAAGTAGAGCAGTTCTATGAGGATCTGCAGCACCTACTGGACAACACGCCTAAAAGAGATGTTATTTTCATCACAGGAGACTGGAATGCTAAGGTGGGCAGTCAAATGACACCTGGGATTACAGGTAAGTATGGCCTGGGAGAACAAAACGAAGCAGGACATAGGCTGATAGAATTTTGCCAAGACAAATTCACTCTGCATAACAAACACTCTCTTCCAACAACCTAAGAGACGGCTTTATACATGGACTTCCCCAGATGGACAACACCGAAATCAGATTGACTACATCCTTTGCAGCCAAAGGTGGCGGACATCTGTACAGTCGGTAAAAACAAGACCTGGAGCTGACTGTAGTTCAGATCACGAACTTCTTCTTGCACAATTTAGGATCAGACTAAAGAGATTAGGGAAGACTCACAGATCAGCTAGATATGAGCTCACTAATATTCCTAAGGAATATGCAGTGGAGGTGAAGAATCGATTTAAGGGACTGGACTTAGTAGATAGGGTCCCGGAAGAACTATGGACAGAAGTTCGCAGCATTGTTCAGGAGGCGGCAACAAAATACATCCCAAAGAAAGAGAAAACCAAGAAGGCAAAATGGCTGTCTGCTGAGACACTAGAAGTAGCCCAAGAAAGAAGGAAAGCAAAAGGCAACAGTGATAGGGGGAGATATGCCCAATTAAATGCAAAATTCCAGAGGTTAGCCAGAAGAGATAAGGAATTATTTTTAAACAAGCAATGCGTGGAAGTGGAAGAAGACAATAGAATAGGAAGGACAAGAGACCTCTTCCAGAAAATTAGAAACATCGGAGGTAAATTCCAGGCCAAAATGGGTATGATCAAAAACAAAGATGGCAAAGACCTAACAGAAGAAGAAGAGATCAAGAAAAGGTGGCAAGAATATACAGAAGACCTATATAGGAAGGATAACAATATCGGGGATAGCTTTGACGGTGTGGTCAGTGAGCTAGAGCCAGACATCCTGAAGAGTGAGGTTGAGTGGGCCTTAAGAAGCATTGCTAATAACAAGGCAGCAGGAGATGATGGCATCCCAGCTGAACTGTTCAAAATCTTGCAAGATGATGCTGTCAAGGTAATGCATGCTATATGCCAGCAAATTTGGAAAACACAAGAATGGCCATCAGATTGGAAAAAATCAACTTATATCCCCATACCAAAAAAAGGGAACACTACAGAATGTTCAAACTATCGAACAGTGGCACTCATTTCACATGCCAGTAAGGTAATGCTCAAGATCCTTCAAGGTAGACTTCAGCAGTTCATGGAGCGAGAATTGCCAGATGTACAAGCTGGCTTTAGAAAAGGCAGAGGAACTAGAGACCAAATTGCCAATATCCGCTGGATAATGGAAAAAGCCAGGGAGTTTCAGAAAAACATCTATTTCTGTTTTATTGACTATTCTAAAGCCTTTGACTCTGTGGACCATAACAAATTGTGGCAAGTTCTTAGTGGTATGGGGATACCAAGTCATCTTGTATGCCTCCTGAAGAATCTGTATAACGACCAAGTAGCAACAGTAAGAACAGACCACGGAACAACGGACTGGTTTAAGATTGGGAAAGGAGTACGGCAGGGCTGTATACTCTCACCCTACCTATTCAACTTGTATGCAGAACACATCATGCGACAAGCTGGGCTTGAGGAATCCAAGGCTGGAGTTAAAATCTCTGGAAGAAACATTAACAATCTCAGATATGCAGATGATACCACTTTGATGGCTGAAAGTGAAGAGGAACTGAGGAGCCTTATGATGAAGGTGAAAGAAGAAAGTGCAAAAGCTGGCTTGCAGCTAAACCTCAAAAAACCAAGATTATGGCAACCAGCTTGATTGATAACTGGCAAATAGAGGGAGAAAATGTAGAAGCAGTGGAAGACTTTGTATTCCTAGGTGCAAAGATTACTGCAGATGCTGACTGCAGTCAGGAAATCAGAAGACGCTTAATCCTTGGGAGAAGAGCAATGACAAATCTCGATAAAATAGTTAAGAGCAGAGACATCACACTGACAACAAAGGCCCGCATAGTTAAAGCAATGCTGTTCCCCGTTGTAACGTATGGCTGCGAGAGCTGGACCATAAGGAAGGCTGAGAAAAGGAAGATCGATGCTTTTGAACTGTGGTGTTGGAGGAAAATTCTGAGAGTGCCTTGGACTGCAAGAAGATCCAACCAGTCCATCCTCCAGGAAATAAAGCCAGACTGCTCACTTGAGGGAATGATATTAAAGGCAAAACTGAAATACTTTGGCCACATCATGAGAAGACAGGACACCCTGGAGAAGATGCTGATGCTAGGAAGAGTGGAAGGCAAAAGGAAGAGGGGCCGACCAAGGGCAAGATGGATGGATGATATTCTAGAGGTGATGGACTCGTCCCTGGGGGAGCTGGGGGTGTTGACAGCCGACAGGAAGCTCTGGCGTGGGCTGGTCCATGAAGTCACGAAGAGTCAGAAGCGACTAAACGAATAAACAACAACAAATGCGATTGTCCTTTCTGTCTTGACAGGTTTCATATATTTCTTATGTTAAAAAAAATAAGAAGCTCTTTCTGTAAAATAGTAGATTGTCATATATATCTGAGGCCAAGGCAAAGACCTGGCATGTCTGTTACTATTATTAGATGCTATTTTGAGGATATTTTAATTCCATTAAGCAACTTGGAGTACACTTTTATTGCCCACTGTTGGCTATAGCATATGGGAATTTTAATTTAAATACCATCAGTGTCTTTTGCCATCCTATTAGTTTACTTATTGCATAAGTTTGATCATTATGCTAAACAATTATTTATTTAATTACCTTTCATTGAATAAACCAGAATCTGCTAAATCATAAAACATGGCTTATAAACTGCAGTGACTAGGTTCACATAGCACACTAAGTTTGAATCAATGTGTCTTTACCAGCTGTCTATAAAACAATTAGGTGACTAATTTAATCTTCCTAATATTTTCACTGTGATGATTATTTACCAGTTGCCTCCGTTCCTAGACTGGGAGATTCTGATCATTGTCACACATGTCACTTTGTCACACAGTTGCTTCCTGGCTAGATTACTGCAGCACACTCTAGATTGGGCTGCCCTCTAATAGCACCTGGAAGCTTTAACTGATGCAGAATGCAACAGCGTCCACAGTCTTGGGTGCTTCAAAGTTCAGATGTGTAACACCGCTGCTGCTAAAGGTGTATTGGTTGCCTGTATACTTCCAGGTGCAATTCAGAGTGCTGGTTATCACCATGAAAGCCCTATATGATATGGGGCCAGGTTACTTGTGAAACCATCTATGTCTGAGAGTGTCTGCCTTTTCCACCAGATCTGACAAGGTAGGCATGCTCCAGGTTCCCTCTATCAAACAGTGCCATCTTGTAGGACGAAGGAATACTTGTCCTGTGGAACAGCTTCCCCTTGAGATTCAGATGGCTATAACACTCTTGGTCTTCCAGAAGGTTGTTAAAACTAGGCTTATCCTTCTAGTGCTAGGGTCAAGACGTTAGGGGAGCCCAATATCTGTGTGTCTTTAGGAATTTTTATGTGGTGCCTTTTTTCTTGAACTGTATTATTTTAATGGGTTATGGGGGTTTTTATGGTCTTTGTATGTATTGTTTTACCTCCCAAATGGGGGGCTGTATACATTTTCTGCTACTAAAATATTTTAGGAAGCTACTGGATATCAATAGGAGGTGGAATATGTATCAATGTGTCAGGCTCTGCCTGCGATCCAGTAAAGACACAGACGCTAGCGTAGGCTTAGGTTCTGGCTTTATTGAGGAACAGAGTGCATGCCTTTAAAAAGCTGAGAGTGAGGGGAGTGCGCCGGAATGGGATTTAAATAGCCCGCTCCGGTCAGCGCTCCACCCCACCTTATTCCAGGTGCGTCCCACGAGTCCCACCGGTTTCGTCCCTGTCAGGTGAGAGGTCGTTAAGCCCCCCTGTGCCCCAGGCGTCGCCTCGATCACCTTCCTGAATGGTAATGATTCATTGCCGGGCGATCAGGCTCTTAATCCTTTGACAGCTCGGGCGCGCCTCTCTTGTTGTTTAGTCAATTGCTTGTTGGCAACTTTGTATCACTGTTTTCCGTGCCGCCAGTCTTGGTTGTTACTTAGTTTCCTGCACCTGTTGCTTTCCTTTGTGTTTCATAGTTGCCTTTGCCTTAATCTGCCAGGGACCCATTTCCCTGTATTGTCATGCGAGCCGTTGCGATGTCACAAGTATCGCAACGGTGATCATGACACAATGTTTTGATGAATGGTGATTTTGAAGAGGTTTATATATTGGTATTCCGGGCATCTGCTTCAAGTTCTTAGACTAGAGTATAATGGGTAAGTGCCAGGTTCTTCAAGTATGCCTGGAAACAAACTGGAAACATATGCAGCTGTTTCAAGACCAGTATATGATGATCTGTAAAATGCACAGCATAAATCAGTAGAATTTTGTACTTGATTAAGTTTATGGACATTTTTCAAGGACAGCCCTAGAAATTATGTGCTACATTAATCTAAGCATAAGCTAATTGAATTGGACATGTGGCAGTATCAAACACCATGTTGTATATTGTAATTTGGAAGTTGGACCTTTGAACCTGACACTTTCATTTTGATTCCTGCTACTATTTATATAGTTTCTTTGCTCTGTATGAATTATTAGAAGAAGAATGGAAGAAAACACTTGAAAATAAAACAGAAACCATTCCTTGAAGAAACAGCATGTATGAAACTGAAATAGGAGACCAAGATGATAAGATAGGATATGTACCTTGAAATTATTTGAATGAACAGTAATATATTTTTTTAAAATTCAAATATCTTTCTAAGCAGTTCATTGTAACTTTCAGCTTCTGTTGAAAGGCACAAAGTACAAGCCTGTGATTTAAGGGAGGGGATATTGGGAGAGCAGAGAGAATGGTGAAATGTGTACTTTGCAACTTGATCAGTCAATTAATTTCTGAAAAAACATAACCTTGTGCCCTGTGTTTAAAATCTGAAAGCATGATAGTATGAATTCTTTATATATGGTTACAGTTTACGGTAACTCAGTTTGCTATTATTAATAAATAATCTCTCTAATCCCTGCTTCACTGTGTAGCCCATATATAAAGGAATGTGTTAATCTACAATTGTAAGTGTGCATGTTAAAATAGTAACATTTTCCAGCAACTGTGAACATTAAACAGTTTTGAATAATGTGATGCATTAGGGTACCCAAATAGCCAAGCAAAGCATTCATTATGTATCACAGCTATTTTTAATCGTGTATCTGTTGTAATCTTAAAGGCTGCATATTACAAGGATGTAGCCTCACTATCATTCTCAATTGGTTAAAATTCAGTTTGCTTTTTTAATTCTGAAAAATAGCTGCTTGAAATGCTGCCAAGTTTTAATGTTAAGATCATATGAATGCAATTATTTAGAATCTAAATCAGTTCTTACTTTATTGTATATCCTGTATTTTTGCATCTGGACACACTGAAAAGAGTGGTTTGGTTTGAACAGAACTTTGTAAGTGATTACATTCCTTTCTATTGGTGTCATAAGAGAATCTAACCATTTTTTCTTGAAAAATAATTGCCTTGGAATTTATCTGGGAGTCTTTCAGGATGCATTCTCCTTGTATAACAAGTGGGTGACATTTCTTCTATGGCTTTGTGCTTGCTGTGCAAATTAAAGCATTAAGACTATAGCTATATACAGTAGTCAAAGAAGCTAAGTAATATTCATAGTGAGCAAAACATGGTTGGATTACTGTAACATCCTTTACATGGGGTAGCCTTTGGATATGGCCTAGAAGCTACAACTGGTCAATAAATTAACTCTATCACATTGCAGGATAACACCAATTTTAAAATTGTGCCACTGGTTACCAATGCAAAGTTCTGGTTATCAAGCTTTATACAGCACACTGACAGGATATATCCAGTCCCATCTTGCCAGGATTGAATCTGTCCAATACAAACATTTCAAGAAGGCCTTTGAGATGCCACCCCTCTGCAAGAAATATGAGGGATGTGAAATAGGCTGAAGGCCTTTTCTGTAGCTACACCCATGCTCTGGAATTCATCTCCCCTGGAAGTCTATGCAGCACCATCCCTCATGGCATTTTGCAAAACAGTTAAAACAACTTTATTTCATTGTGCTTTTAATCCTGTTGTTTATGGACATTCATTCTGTAGTGGGTTGATCAGTTTCATGATGTTCT
Source organism: Candoia aspera (assembly GCF_035149785.1). Lineage (NCBI taxonomy): Eukaryota > Metazoa > Chordata > Lepidosauria > Squamata > Candoiidae > Candoia > Candoia aspera. The sequence goes on from NC_086160.1 coordinate 40,247,242, forward strand.
TTTTATGTATTTGCTTTACTGTAAACCATTCAGAGCTTCAGACTGAGGCAAGGTATAAAAATCACGAACTATCTATTCATGAATGAAGGTGAGCAGGACAGCTATGATGGAACTCACCCATTTGTTTGACCAAAATATGTGATGGTAAATACTGATCTTGAAGGCTACTTGAGAATTTGATCTTTTTTCCCTGTCCAGCTATTGAGATTAAAGCAGTCACTTTGACCATTTGTGGTAGCTTTCAATTAGCAGAAAGTGTTAATGTTTATATGAGGCAAGGCATTTCATTTTCACAGATCCCTAATTACCTTCACCTCCACTATGTGTGTATTTTTCATATAAAGGAAAACAAATATATTTATACTGGGTCTGTTAAGAGATCCAAATTAAAGGGCAAAATGTGATTCAGATCAGATATAGCACACAGGATTATATGGATGTGCACACAGGACTCTCAAGAGCATCTGTGTCTTTTCCTGGGTCCTGGCAGCTGTCCTTCACAGCTGGTATGTAATCCCAGGAAAAGTTATGTTTGCTTTAAAGTGTTCCCAAAGGAACTAATAGTCATGAACATACTGAGTCACACTTTGCTCATCTAATCTGGACCTCCGTACAGTTGAAAGATAGACATGTAGCTTCTCATTTGTAACTGGATCCTAGTCAGCTGCAAATTTTCCATTTCCGTTATCAAAATTAGAATTAGTTCCCTTTTGCTTTATAATTATAGTTCACCTAGTTTTATTTGCTGATCAGTTTGTTGTCGAAAGGAATATTGCATAGTTTCTTAATGAGCTCTTGCAAGCAGGAATAACGAGTAAGATAAAAATTTAATCTTTGAAGATTGTCTTAGGCCATTATTAATAGGATCCAGTTCCTCCACTGCTAATCTTGTGTGAGATAGAATTCTTGTGGCATTTTACTTCTTGTAAATGAGCATGCATTTCTTGTAGTTGGAAGTTTTCAACTGAATGTGGAAATGGGTGGCTGTAATTCATAGCCATGCTACAAGGGTCTGAGAGCCATTCATGAAGCTTGTGGGCAGCTGTGATCAATTAAAGATGAGGTTATTTAAATAATCCTGGTTATTTAAAATAATCCTGGAATGGGGATACTGTACACTGAGAAGTGTATCAGCAAAAATAAGCAGTCTCTCTCTCTCTCTCTACGCACACACACACACACACACACATATTTGAGTGCGATATCTGTGATACGTTTTAAACAATGTTCAGAATAAATGTTTAAATATCATTTCTATTTTTACTGTTCTTTTCTCCTTGTGGTCTAACATTTTTGAGTAAAGAAACAAAATGCAGGGAGAAAAGGAGTGTATAAAAGACATTAAAAACTGAGCACACATGTCTTTGCTTTTATTGAAGCTCAGTATGATTTTCTTGCATTTTCTTTTTCTCTTTTTGGAAGAAGAAAAATGCAGAAAAATGTCACAAGAAGCATGTAAAATCTATCATCCCAAGGAGGCACATATCAAGTTGATGAACACTATGTATAGCTACATAGTGCAAAATTCATAAAACTTAACGATTATATTAACTTAGTGAAAAAGCATCAATCATTTAATAACAGCCATTACTGAGGTAATAGTTGCTGGTGATTTGCAAAATACAAAGGGTAGTTTTCTGTTTATCTTAAAAATATACATTTTGGTGCATTTTAAACTATCCTTTGGCATTTTTCTCTTTTGAAAAAGTAATCAGAAAAAAGAGTTCAGAGTGATATTTTATATGCTCAAATCTCTTGGTTTGAAAATATGAACAGGTAGTATTTCTGTTTTTCCAAATGAGACTGTGGAGTGCTTTTTGTTTTTTATTTTGTGCTTTCAAGTCAGTGTTGACTCTGGCAACTGCCTGGACTAGTCCCTGAAGTTTTCTTGACAAGATTTCAGAAGTGGTTTGCCATTGTCTGCTTCCAAGGGGTGAGAGAAAGAGTGGCTGGATCAAAGTCACCCAGCCAGCTTTGTGCCTAAGGCGGGACTAGAACTCACCGTCTCCCGGTTTCTAGCCTGGTCCCTTAACCAGTAACCAAACTGTCTCTCTTTGAAGCATTTCCTACTCCATACCATATAAGTTACTGAAGTTAATGAAGATTTGGTAATTTGAAGTACTTGATTTTTATGGACTTCCTCAATTTATTAAGGCTACTTAATCATTACATATTAATATAAATCAATATTTCATCTCTTAGATTATTAATACTTTCATTCACAGCATCATAAATAACAGATTGATTTAAATGCTAGAAGTCAAGCATGAGTTGTCTTTCTATTTTCTTCATCTTTAAATAATTGTATTTTTGTCTACTGGGGAAAAGACACAATTAAAATGAAACCTGATATAACACATGTACACAGTATTATAGCAAAGAAATACTGTTCTTACTTGTGCAGTTTTATGCATATTGTGTATCATGCACGTCCTATGTGTGAATATTGAAAGGATTTTGGAAATCTTTCAGATTATTTATGCTATAAGATTAACTATTTATTCAATTGAATTTTAGGAGGAAACAGATTGAAGAGCCAACCTTTCCATTTGAACTGGGCTTGGATTTCACTGGAAAAAGAATATTACATTGTAGATGAGGATTCCAAGGTTCTAGAGGTAACCCTGAAACGTAGAGGATATCTAGGGGAAACTTCATTTGTTAGTAAGTATGGTTTTAATGTGCTGAAATATTAGAAATATAACAATGTAACTGTTATACAGAGCTTGTGATTTTGTAGTTTTCCTGGGCAAAAGATTGTAGGCACTATAAAATTACTTTTAAAAAAACTTTTATAGTGTAAAGTATCATATCAACAAATATAATGGGGATGGTAGCAAGTTTATTGATGTGATATTATGTATTTTAAAGATTTGTTTATGTTAGATCTCTTTCTAAATGAACGACAGGGCATTAATATAATGACATTCTGGCTATAGATTAGTCTGCCTTAAGTAACTCTATTGATTTATCCTTTATAGTACAGGTAGTCTTCCACTTATGACCACAATTGGGACCGGAATTTCCATCGTAAGTCATTGTGGTCGTAAGTCAACTCACCACATGACCAGATCCAATTTTATGTCCACTTTTACAATGGTTGTTAAGTGAATCCAGCTTTCCCAATGGATGTTTTTTGCCAGAAACCATCAAAAAAGGTTACAAATCGCGATTGCATGACCACAGGATCCTGCAACTGGTTGTAAATGTGAGCTGGTTGCCAAGTGCCCAAATTGCAATCACGTGACCGTGGAGGTGGTACAGTGGTCATAAATGTGAGTGCACATCATACAGCACTTTTTCCAAGGTTATTGTAACTCTGAACCATCGTTAAACGAATGGTCGTAAGACTACCTGTACAGTATTTTTATAAACGCACATTTTTATGAAATCCCTTTAGATTCATGGATTTTTGATATTGGGTTGTACCATTTACTTCTGAAATTGCTTCTTTTTAATTTAGATTTTTTTAAAAAAACATTTACAGTACTTCTTGATTAATGCACCAGTCCTGTTGGAAGATTTTGTAGGACAAGCATAATGAAATATGGAACTCATTTATACAAAATGCAGTAGATTAAAAAAAAAAAAGAATGATAGTTGGGTTATATAAATGTATTAGAAATTAATATATATGTACTTGAATATTATTTACTGTATATTAAGTAAGTATATATAGAATTGTAACTGTTAATTCTTACAATGATATATTATTTTTTCTTTTTTTCTTTTTTCTATTGTATTTTTTTACTTTTTAAGCACTTCTTATGTTTAGGTTTTTTTTCTTTGAAAATTTATGTATTCGCATTATAATTATCTTAGTGGGTTTTTCCTTTTCCTTTTCCTGTTAGTATTTTAAAAGAAATTAAAAAAAGAAAAAAAATTCTTTCTAACTTGAGGATGCTGTTACCTAGGGACATGCTAGCAATTTGTTACTGTTTTTCCTTGATTGAGTTATGTGACCCCTTCAAAAACAACAAATACTGGCCTAAGGCAAAATAAACAAGAAACATAGTATGTTACTGACATGTTTGTAGTCAGCTAATTGTTAATGTTTAACCTTTTCAAAAATCCATCAGCTTTCCCACCTACGACAAATGTGCCTGGTTAGTTTTTGTTAACGGTGGTCCAGTGAATTCCTCTAAGAAACAGGAAAACAAAGTGAGTGAGAACCATTGAAGCTTCTTGACCAGGGCTTTTGAAGCGTTGAGATAAACCAGTCGAACATTCTAGTCCGCCACTGGAGAAGAGGAGATGCCAGGGTAGATCTCAAACATTGTAGTCATTCAGGCTCAAAGTATGGAAGTGAATCTTAGGAACAAATACTGCGACCTTCTTCAGTTTGGTGTCCCTTAGCTGCATCCCCAAACATGCAATTTCCGCCCAAGAAGACAGAGGCAGCATTGACTTGGAATTATGGAAATCAGCAGTTGTGGAGAACTCCAAATGTTGGGTAACTGTTTTTGCATATGACTGCTTTGGGCAAATCCACACAGCCACTTTGCTGACTCCTATCCCCATGGTGGAGTCTGCAGGATAGAGTCATCTAACTCTCACATTTGGCTGCCTAAACAGTGAGCTTTTGCTATGCTCTCAGCATGGGTCAGTGTGGCTAAGGGCTATCTGCAAGGTGGCAAAATGGTGATCAAAGCCCTGTTCATTAGGAATTTTTGGGACCTGGCAGTCTTGGCTGAGTTGGTTTTCCAACAGATGTTTGGATAGTTAAAATCTCCCACTATCACTTCCTCCCTTGAAAATTCTGTAATCTGGTCCAGGAGGGTGTCTAGAGTTGCTTCCCCTACCTATGCTCTATTACATGAGTTTTTTCCCTCCAAGTTTCTGTCATATTCACTTCCCTATATTAAACTTGTACTTTTCCCTGTTTGTTTCCAGCACTCTGTATTTGTATAGAGATGCTAGAATCCTAGGTCATGTGAACTGACCTATTTCTTTTGGTATTACTTGCTTATTATTAGGTCTTATTGGGTCACTATCTGTAGGCCATCTGGTAACAGCCAGAGCATATGGAAGACTGCAGCTTGGAACATAAGAGTGATTATTAATAAATAATATGAATTAACAAATGAAAGAATGTAAAGTAGGTATGTCATGTGTGAAACTAAATAAAGGTGAAGGTGTAATACTATTGAAAGAAAATGGTCTGATCTTGTGAAGTTGATGAATATATGAAGAGAAGTGATGGTGAAGTTATGAACAAAAGGGATAAAATGTAGATATGTTGGAAAGAATTTATTGATGTCGCCTGAGTTGTTGTGGGGACACATGAAAACATATGGCCACTAGTTGGTGACAGTTGTATGTTATACTCCAGTGAATGGCAATAATGGAAGAATCAGATATAAATTTTGGAAAATAATTCTAGAAGAATGCAACCTAGATATAAAGTTATTCTATGGATGAACTGGGAATCAGATGAGAGAATATAGAAAACATGATTAGACCATTTGGAGACCATTTGAAGACCCAAGAATGAATGAGAATTGTGACAATTTGGTGAGCATTTGCTTAGAAGAAATCTACTTCTTTTGAACATATAGTTTAAAAATAAGACTCTTTATACATACTGTATACATCACAGTAATTAATATAAATCTAAAAACATTAGAAATTTGAGTGTTATAATGGAAGATTGAAAGAATTAGTACAAGATATAAAGGTGATGAAATGTATTGGCAGTATTAAGGATGGAGCTTGAGAAAAAAAAAACATAGAAGAAAAGGAAAGAAGCAAAATTTTAGTGGAATAAAAATAGAATGACCAGAGAAAAAATTCTGTATGAAAAAATATTAGAAGGTAGATTAATCTCCCAAAAGAGTGAAGAGAAATTGGATGTACCGTAAAGAAACAAGAAGTATACATATAAAATAATGTCACAAAAAATGAGGATTAGAGAAAGATATTATATAATATGTATAGTAAGAAACAGATAGTTGTAAAGAATGTAGTCAAGGAGATCAAGAAATGGTTAAAAGGCAGAGAAAATGTAGATAGGTTTTGATACAAATAAAGATTATTTTGGAAGAGGGTAAAGAACTTTAACCAAGACCCTCCACAAGAGTGAATAGAATTAAAAATAAAAAGGATTAAATGGTTTGGGATGAAACTGAAGTGAGGGAAAGCTGGCAGGAGTATTTAGAATGATAGTGATATATCAAAGTGTGGAATTGAGGCTATCAGTGGTAATTTTCAGGGGGGAAAATGATGAAAAGGAAGCCATATATGATTGAGAATGGATCATTATGATTTGCTTCCAGAGCGCTTCTGCATGGCTTGCTTAATATGTGTAATGACATAGTCTTGCCTGACAATTGGAAGATTGTTGTTTTTGTTTCTTTAATCAAAAGGAAAAGTACCATGAGTGAATACATAAACTACAGGCAGATTCATCTGTTGGCTATGCCTTCAACAAGATATTTCATGGAACTTTAATGAAAAGAGTATAGGTGGTGACACTGAGAAAAATTTGGGAAGTAACTAAAGGCTGGTGATGAGCAGACCAGAAGTTTGCTCTTCAGCATTGAGAAAGATTATTAAATGTTTATTATAAAAGAAGTTTATTACACTCTGCTGATTTAGACAAAGTGAATAGGCATGAATCATGCCATGTTTAGCACAAATATAGAAAGTTGAAGGTTGGTTGATGAATGTGATAAGTCTGGTACAGTATATGACAAAAGTAAAGAATGTGTGAGAATAAATAACATTCCTAGCCAGCAGTTCATTACTGAGCAAGGAGTAAAACAAGGATGTGTGATGTTTCCCTTGGATGTTTAATGTATTTACGGATCCATGTTTAAAGGATGTTTTTATTTTTGTTAAAGGAGTATTGGTTGTGAATGTGAATGCATGTGTACTTTTGTATGCAGATGATGCCCTGGCATGATTTGCATACAAATTAGTTGTAGCTTATGGTTACTATTTTTTTTCTTTTCTGGGCTCTGAATAATGTTGCTTATCCCAAAAGGGAAGGATATGTATATGTGTAAAAACTGGAGTTCCTAATGTGGAAATGGTTTCACACCACAGCTTTCAGAAACTTCTTGCAGGATACCAGGTTCTTTCACAGTAAGGCAAAGAATTCAACATGACAAAAGTTTATTATTCTTGTCCAGAAAGGTAAAATTTTGTAACTGATGGTCTCAAATCATAATTTAATTAAAACAGTTACTTTTGTAAAGTGCAGTTGAGTAGAAACATTAGATACTAACAAACTCAAGTTCAGATTCCTGATGATAAACTTAAATTGTCATTTAACTGAAATCACATTTTTGCACCTGGATGTCAGAATTGAAACAGTTAACAAAAATGTCAGCAAAACAGTTTTCTCCTCTCTATTACAAATGCTGGTAGAAGTGAGTATGGAATCTTCTCACTCCTCAAGAATTAATTCCTCACGTTTAATTCTTTCTTGCATTTTATAGCATCACATTAATAATAGAACTGTGCAAACCTTTCAAGAGAATGGAAGTGCATACCCAGCTTCTCTCTTAGAATCAATAAAGCAGTTGTGTATATATTTCTATGTTTACACAACTGTTTCACAAATTGCTCGCAGCTGTATTTACATGTATGTGGATACACCTATTCAAATGCATGGGCATGCCTTCAAAGAGCACTAACAGCAACTTCTGGAGCCTGGAAAAAGGTGCAACTGCTTAATCATTCAAGAAGGGGCCTTAACATGCATTCCCACACATTTCAAAGCACATCCATCAGAAGGGTTGGACGGTCTTAATATATATTCTCAATCAAATGATGAAGTTAGGTCTTTATTCAAAATGGGCCTAACCTGAAAGCTCATAGTATTGCAGTAGTACAACTGAGTGCCTCTGAAATCAAAACTAATTAAGATAAAGTCACAGATGGAGTCCACCCTGAATTTTTGAATTGGATCAGAAGTTTGATTTACTGATATTATACCACTATCTTGAGCCTGTATAAGCCAATTTGGAATTTTAGGAATGTATCGTGGAAACTCAAACTTGTCTACCATATGAAATTTGACTGTCATTAAATGGCTGTCATTTGGGTGATAAGGAAACACATAAGACAAGATCAGATCAGACCTAGGATAGAGGAAACAAACAGTTGAAGTATATAAAACTTCAAGGTTTTAAGTAAAATTATTGGGGTTTGGGGAAGATTCTGTTATGGGCTCATTTCCCCAAAGGCCAACCACTTAGAATTATCTAAAATTATCACAAATTATAAATAATTTGTGGGGCAAAGGCCATTAAATTTGTTATCAAGAGAAAAACAAAACTGACTGCAACAGCTTTATTGGCTACTTTGTAGTTTCTTGGTATAATTTTCAAAGTGCTGGTGATCAAGCATTTCAAATTCAAATCATGTTGAACTCAAAATACTCTATTTCAAGCCTTAGTGGTTGTTCTGAGTTTGAAATGACTTGATTCAACCATTTCAGAAGCGTTTTGAGCTCAAAATGGAATGGTTGAACAACTTATGTCACAGTTATGCATCCTTATGCTGCTAAGGACTAGCTTATTTGCAAGAATTTGCAAGGTTACTGATGTGATATCATTATAGGTCTTAATTGTTCAATTGCAATTTGTCTTTTCATTTGTGTCTTATTGTTAAGTGCCTTAAAATCTATTTTAGGTAGAAAGGTAGGATGTACATTTCATAAATAAGTATTTCAAGTATAAGGTTTCTTATATCCAATTTTTTTCTTCCACACATTTACATAGGCATTGGCACTAAAGATGGAACAGCAGAAAAGGATGAAGATTTCAGAGGAAAAGCTCAGAAGCAGGTTCAGTTTAATCCAGGACAGACTGTGGCTATTTGGCGAGTAAGAATAATTGCAGATAATAAATATGAAGAAACTGAGACCTTCCAGATTATTTTGTCAGATCCAGTTATGGCTGCCCTGGAATTCCCAGAAAGAGCAATGGTGGAAATTGTTGATCCTGGTGATGGTACGTTCCTTTTTTTCTGTTTTGTTTTGGGTTTTTTTACTCCTATGATTTACATAATTTGGTTGCCATTGATTGGAACAGAGTCTTAACAAGCTTAATATATTTTGTCTTTGCCATAATTGAATATTATATATTGTCTTTCCACTCTTTTTCAGAATCTACTGTGTATATTCCTGGGTCAGAATATAGAGTAGAGGAAGATGTTGGTGAGCTGTTAATTCCTATCAGAAGATCTGGAGATACTAGTCATGAATTAATGGTTGTTTGTTCCACTCATCAAGGTAGTTTGTTTCTTTTACTAACTTATGCCTACCGTAAACACTGTATTTGTGCCATAAAGAAGACTTTGCTTTTACTTAGCACAGTATATCCATTTTAAGAATAAGAACATAGATTAATTTGTAAGGCTAAATAGTTCCAAAATGTTCTGTTGCTAGTGAAACTAAATTTTTACCTGTTACTGTTCACTGTAAAATATTTTCCCTTTTCTTTCTAAACTGTTCTGTTTCATTTGATGAAGAAGAGGTTTAACAAACTATAGGAAAGCATGATCAAAGGGATTAAAAAGGTCTGAAGAGGATGGGAAAAATAAGAAGATGATACAGTAATTACTCAATAGAAAGAAGGGTACAATAACTATATGGGTTTTCTTCTTTTCATTCCTTTTCCTTTTCCTTACTTTCTTTTTTGTTGTGTTGTGTATACTTTTACTGTATTGAAAAATTCAGATGGATGGATGGATGGATGGATGGATGGATGGATGGATGGATAGATACAAATGATCATATATTTAACTAAGTTCTAGGCAAATACGTTTGGTATCATACTTATTTGAAATACAGGTCAGCAACATTCATAGAAATCTGGTGCTATCATGCAATCGTACCTTTCCAAATTGCCCCAAATTTTATGGAATATTAAATGTTCCCAAGATTCCAGGGATCCTTTGCTAAATATTGCAAGAGTTCTGCATTCCTAAATAAGATTGAAGAAGATTCAATAACCTTGTACAAGGTCTAATGCAATGTTATGGAAATATCAATATTTTGCAATATTTGTCTATGTTGTAATGCTGGATTGGTTGGTTTTTCTCTGATTTAAGCTTTTAGATAAAGAATGTTATGTTTACTTTCCTGGGCAATATAAAATTTTCTAAAACTGGAATACAGTGCATTCATGAATTCCCACTAAATCTAGCGGGATTTATTTTTGAGTAAACTTGCATAGCACAAGGTTGCTGGTATATTTGTCAGATGATTTGTAAATTGATTTTGGAAATATACTGCCAAGTAGCATGTAGAAAGGATGAATGGATACTGAAAAATATGTTGGATATTCTAATATGAATACAATGCCTCTGCCTCGGTATTTTTCTTGTCTAGCTTAGTCATACCTTACTGGGAGGGCTGGTGGAAGATGCATGTAAGATCATTTTTCCCTAATACTTTATTTCCTTATTAGGCAGGATGTACTTCTGCCTGGTGCACATGCTGAAAGATTTATGACCCCATGGGTTAGACAGCTAGTCAAGTTGTGTTTGTGAAGCATGACAGCTGTTGGTCAGTCTCAGATGTTAGGTATGTCAGCACAGCTGCGGGATGTAATAGGGGGATGAAAGTATTAAAACAGGTTCATAGCCACTTAAAAAAAAAATTTAGATTCCTTTGGTTAGAGGATTTCATGTTGAACCTTACTAGGTGGCCTAACTAGAGACAGAGTTTTGATAGAGTAAAGTGGTGTAAGCTTGTTAATTGATTTCAGGGCTTGCAGCTTTATGCTCAGTTAGTTGGGAGTTAGTCTCATTTAATGCAGTAGAACTTTGGAATAAACATTTGGAGGACTGCATGTGTACAGAGTGATTTTATTTTAAATTGGAAAGTAATATTAGACTCCTAGACATTCAGAATAGTTTGTGGGGGCAAGAAAAATGAATGTTTCATTTACATTTGACCAGCTTCTATGTAGGGCCTAGAGTCTTCCAAGTTATACTTACAGGGCTCAGCATGTAAACTTTCCAGTCATCTTTTGATGCTATGAATGTGGAATGCAGTGGAGAAGGGAGTGAATAGTTCAGCTCTTGTTATGTGCTGTTTATGTTAAATGTTCATTACTTACAGCTATCACTATAAGTACAGAGCAGTAAGGATTGGAACTGTGACTGGAGGCGGCGGGGGTGTGTGTGGAATCGGCTTACTTTGATTCTTCCATTCTTTTTCACCTTGTTGGGATCAGTCCTATTCATCTTAGTCATGTTTATCTAGAAGTAAATCACAGGGAAGGCAGTGGCACCTCCAAACCGCAAATGTTAGAGTAAGCTATGTTATCTCTCAAAAAAGCAGAGTTTGAAGTGCACTCTTAGTATTTTTGTTTTTTAGCCAACATAATCTAAATTCTCTGTTAATTGAAAAGACAACCCACTGCTTCAAATAAATTATTTCCTTTGTAGAGTTGCCCTTTTTAGAGATAAGAGTTCTTCTTTACATTCCTGACATTTCTTGCCAAACTTTATGTACTCCCCAGATAGAGCGTACAAATGTTACCTCCACATCTGATCTGAGAATAGGGATAGTTGAGCTTCTCTGTATAGCAATATCTGTACTTTTCAGTTAACTGTAGGGAAAAGAGTGATTGATTATAATGTGCTTATAATGTGCTTTTATATTTTCTTACAAGCCATTTCTGGAGGATGTATTATGCACAAATAATGCAATGTACAAATCACATTAGCTTAGTTCTCACTATGAGATAAATCAGTGTCTTGCATCAGCCAGTTTGATTGTTCCAGTGCCTGAATATTCCTGCATGATTTCCTTTTCTTCCGAACATTTATGGCATGGGGAAGCTTAGTCTAGAACACTTCTTTACATTCCATCTTTAGATAAAAGGAATGTTTAATATGTGGAACACTAAATATGGAGCTTAAAAGTCCAAACTAGTAGAACAGCCCAGACCATCCAGACCAAATGTAGAATTAGACATTTGGTAGAGAATAAATCGTAGTATATATTTACAGGTTAATACACTTTACAGGCTTAGTTTTAAAAGTATCATTTTCTAAATGAAAGGCAAAAGTAAAAGAAATATACTGTATGTCTTCTATTGATAAATAAATACATCTAAATACTTAGCTGTGCATCACAGGATGTGTATGTATGCATGCTGGTGTTCTTATTCCTAGCATTTCTTGAAAAAATGTCTTATGCAACCAAATTGTAATTCCATTCGTTGGTTTATCCAGTCTCTATTTGTGCTAATTAAGACATAATGTGGACTTCTAATATAATATTATATGGAATATATAATATTATATGGAAGAAGTACAAAAAATATTGAACTTTACATGTTTCAGCCTCTCAAGAAGATTGAAATATTCTGCTTTCGCTCTTAATGTAGCCATAGTTTATCATTAAATCTGAACTTGAAGTGCTCATTCTGGTTAGTTTCAATTCTAGTTAGTTTAAATAAACTAGATTGACAATATTGTTTGTTCACTAGAGTCTTTGCCCCTGTCATAAGGCAAACCTAAACTTCTGGTATGTACCCAGAATAAATCCTTGATTTAATGGATTTATAGGAAGAAGGGTTGTCCACTAGACCCAAATGCCCATTAAATGGCAAATGGGGTCATTTATATGTAAAATTGTGTTAGATAAAGGTAAGGTTTCCCTTGACATTAAGTCCAGTCATGTCCGACTCTATGGGGAAGTGCTGATCTCTGTTTCAAAGCCGAAGAGCCAGCGTTTGTCCATAGACACTTCCATGGTCATGTGGCTGGCATGACTAACTGGAATGCCGTTACCTGCCCGCCAAAGTGGTACCTATTAATCTACTCACATTTGCATGTTTTCAAACTGCTAGGTTGGCAGGAGCTGGGACTAACAACAGGAGCTCATCCCGTCATGCAGATTCAAACTGCCGATCTTCCGATTGGCAAGCTCAGCAGCTCAGCGGTTTAACCCGCAGCGCCACCGCGTCCCTTACAAAATTGTGTTACATATGCATAATATGCAAAATGAATGTTACACAAGCATAAAATATCAAACAGATTTTGTCCAGTATATCCTAAGTCTGCTAAACTAAAATCTGGTAAATCAAGACTTCACTGTTTAAAAATTTTCTTACAGAATCTGTTATATTTATATCTGATTAAGTGGGAATGATCCACAAAGTTTTGTAATATAAAAAAACTTTAGTCTTAATAAAGCCATAAATAAAGCCAGTGTATGGAAAATGGTCCAGGAGACATAAGTATAATAAATAATAATAATTAATAAACAATGTGCAATTATTTAAACATGAATAATTAACTTAGTGGAAGCTTCCTAATTATAATTGTTTCTCATATGAAATGGGGAGGAAAAACTTAAAATAATTCTAATCCTTTACATGTAAGGGCAGATCCACTGATTTATAATTTTTATAGCAAATTTTATAATAAATTGAATTCTGTGATGAGTATATGGTTGATAAAGGAGAAAGTACTACACTATTTATATGAAGGTATGACTATTTTTAATGTATATTTTTTCACTTATTTTTATTGTCTTGGTAGAGTGCCAGAACACTATTTCATTACCCAATGAAGTGTTTGTAAGATAAATTTTAATTAGGTCTATAAATTTGCTACTGTCTGTATTAATCTTAAGATATAAGACCTACTGTAAGCAATGACAAGAAGAGAAAATTCCTTTTTTAGAAACTATTAAGTGTTTTCTGTAATATTACAATTGATATTTTTTAATGATGGGCTTTATTATATTTTGCTGCATTCTCAATGTTTCTAAGTAAGTGGTATGTGTATATGTGTGTGTTCATATCATATTAACATGTGTTAATATTGTATTTATATTATATTTCTATCTCCATATAGTGCCAAGTGTAACTGGTGCTAAATTTTGTTCACAGATCATCTTGTTAGGAAAATCTGGTTTTCAATATGTTCATCTTACCAGAGTTTTGCTGCATGTATATAATCTGATCAAACCTTGGAAATCAAAGGAAACTGTTTTCTATTATTGGACATGTAATCTACAAATCTATAGAAACCAGTTTGTCGATTGGTTTCTGGTAATCAAGTGGGATGTCTGTACAATACTGTACTATGTAATTCATATAAAACTCCGCAAATACTCCCCAACCTGCAACTGTTTAAAAAGTCCAAGTGGCTTTTCATTATGTTCTGTCTAGAATAACCAACACTTGATTGGGAGATTCACACACTTCTAAAAGTAGATAGTATTTTTATTCATTTATCTGCAGTTATTAGGCAGATTCCTGTTTGCTTTCCATAGGCATTTGACTGGCTACTATGGAATTCAAATGCTGGACTCAGTAGTCTGTGGTCTAATCAAATATAATCCTTAATTTCTTCTAAAATTGACCTGGGAAGAATTGGAGAAAGGAGGACTTCAGAAATTGGATTTTGTAGATTCATAATTACACTATTGTTTCCTTTAAAAAACCTGGAGACTGAAAAAAAGGAAGTTGTGTCACATGCTACTGTTTCCACAGCTATCTGTAATCTATCTATTTCACACATGTGCGCGCACACACACATATCAGTGATGGATCCTTCTCTTGAGCAGCTTGCCTCCTGATATCTGGAATGTCCCAACCCTAACCCTACCTGTTGGGTTTTGGAAGAGCTTTGAAGACATGTTTTTTCAGGAAAGCATTTGAGGACAAAGAGAATTAACCTACACCCATTAAGTGGCACAGGAGATGTTAGATTCTTATGATTCTGTTTTTATTTTGTTCTTGCTTGATGTAAAACACTCAGATCCACTAATATTTGAGCAGGGTGTGTGTGTGTGCGCGCATGCACACACGTATCTATCTGCACATATACATACAAATACAAATATTGCAAATATGATACATATTCACTGTCAGTTCTTTTCCTTTCCTTTTAGGGACTGCCACCGGCACAATTCCTTCTACGGTCTTGTCTTATTCTGACTACATATCTCGTCCTGATGACCATACCAGCCTAATTCGCTTTCATAAGGATGAGAAGGAGAAAATCTGCCGGGTCATAATTATTGATGATTCACTTTATGAGGAAGATGAAAGTTTTAATGTCACGTTAAGTATGCCACTGGGAGGACAAATTGGAGCTGAATTCGCCACTACAAAAGTCATAATTTTAGCTGATAGAAATGATCGTGAGTAGAAAGAATAATGATAGAGATTTTCTTTCCAAATTTTATGGTATTCAGTGCATTCATCTGACTTTTCTTACTATGGGTATGCTTACACAATACAGGTAAAAGTTATACTCCCTGGTTTGCACTCATGAGGTCTTGTACTTATGTTAGTCAGTTCTTGGGTTTATCTGCACAATCACAATCACTATCTCTATATACAGTATACTTTAATTCTGGTGTATATTATTGTTTAAGTTCATGTCTTGAATTATAGAATCATATTTTGAATCACGAATTATGGCTTAACTGGTATATGCTGTTCTGTTGTGGGCATTTTGTTGTACTTTTACTAGATGGGTTTTTAATTTATTTGAATATTTAGTTCTAGTTTGGGGTCTGATATGATTTTTTTATTCATTACTTTTAGCTTTTAGTTTTAGTAGTCAGATGGGTATAAATTATAAAAAAAAATATTTCCTGGAAAGTTGAACATTTGAGACAGAACTGACTCTCAAATTATTACTTAAAAGCAAAATGAGTTGGATCTGGACTACAGGCAATACACACTGTTGCACAAGAATACTTTGATTCCTGCAATAAGACTGTTCTCTTTAACTGTATAATCCAGATTTGATTTGGTTCTCAAATTCTTCAGAGCAGATTTTGGTAGAAGTTTGTCAGCCAAAGTTGTCTGCACCACTGGCACAGATGCTATATTAGATTCTCAGAAGTTTGTTATATTTAAGTGTCTTTGAAGTTATTGTAAAAATTTAGTCATCATTTGGCTCATTAAATTTAGAGGGGAACTAACAGAAACTAACTTTCACTACAATCATATATATTCTGCTCAGAAATTCTGTTGAATTCAGTCTGGCTAACTCCCATTTCTATAACTAGGATTGAAACTTTAGTCTGCATTCAACCCTCTGGAAATAAATTAGATATTTCTATATCGATACTATATTAGTGTTAAGCACCTGTACTTGGAAGTAAGACCCCTTGATTTCTATTTAACTTACTTCAATTGTTTTGTTCTGAAAATTGTATTTCTAACTGATTCCTTTTAATGTATTTATATTCTCTATAAATTCCAAACCAATACATATTTGAAATCTTACTATTTTAAAAGATGGATTGCTTACATGAATATGTAGTATAAAACAAATTCTATCATAGTATGAATAATAGCAGCATCCTTCCTCTTCATTTTCTCACCTATTTTCCACATGAATAGTGGAAAAAAGAATGGAAGCATGTTATATGCAAATATCTATTTCTGGCCTATTGCCAGCATTTGTCTCTTTCCATAGCTGTGTGTAAGTGCATTTATACCCTTGATCCCTTTCAGATACTCAGAAATTCTCCTCTAAAAGGAAGCACTTGACTTGTTTAATAATAAATACCACGAGGTTGTCTGACCTAACAGATACATGAAGAAGCTCTAGTTCTTTTAAATGTCATTTACATGTTTATGATATGCTGGTTCCCTGCTTTCTCAAAATGCAGGAATTCAGGCAGAGAACACCAGACTAAAAAGATGAGGAAGAGGGGGAGAGAGAGGAAAGAGATCATGAGTGAGTTTCCTCAGTGGAGGATAGAAGAGACTGGACTACAGACATCCCAAGAGAGTGAAGTTGGTCATGCCATAATGGCTTCTTCATTAAACAGAACACATATAAAGCCCATTACACGTTTCACTTGCATGGCATCCCTCTTACTTTGTCTTGTTCTTGCTAACAAGAAAGGAGGATAAAGAGAGAATTAAGCAACTGTGAAAATCAGAGAGCTGTTTTCTTTCCCAGATTTTAAAGGCCAGAAGATTGGGGGGAAGGGGTACTTCCTCGGGGAAAAAAAAAACCCATTTGGCAACAACAGATGAACCCAATTCCATGCTGTGTACTTGTCTCAAGACTAATGGCATTAATGGGCCCAACAATCAGAGTTCCGCCGTGCTTCTTATCTCGACTTGATTTGGCGTCAGGCAGCCTGCCTGTCTGAGTGCAGCACAGAGCAGTCTTTCGTTGTTGTGCACAGTCTTAAGCGTGAAAGTAGTTCAGAGGATCAGTTGCTGGTTGGAGTCTTCAGTGAAAAACTTCTCATAAAAGTGCATAGTGTTGTGTTTTAAGGAGCACATTTCCTAAGCCACTGTGCACCTAAATATTTTTTGGAGGGAGGGGAGGGGTTCCTGAATGCAGGTAGCAGCATCTTGCTGTTCTTATTTGGGTTCATACGTTAAGCAGAGCTGGGCCTGCTTAGTACTTTAGTGGGAGATAATTGGGGAATACCAGTGAGGTGTGATAAACTGAGAAGCTGAAAACATTTTGGAAGAAGGCAGTAGCCAACCATTTCTGTATAATAGCCAAAAAAATTGCAGACTGTGCCCATTTAGTTACCAGGACTCAAGCTCAACTTGAGAACTTTTTTACGTTCATCTTTTTTGGAGAGGGAATTCTTAAGTCGGGCCATTGGAAGAGAATTAAAAATATATTTTTCCATATTACACTGAATTTGTGAAAGAGGAAGCAGATCTACAAGACAAGTTCCAGGAATGAGAAAAATTGCTGCTAAAATATCTTTCTGATGTGCAGTTATATATTTTTATACAAGTTGGGGAAGAAATGGTATCAGAGCTGAGAATGATGATATGGATGGATGGATAAGAAAATCAAGCATGTAATGGATGTGGGGAGGGGAAATCTGCACATTGGAAAAGTGAATATAGCTTTATTTATTGGTTTTAATTCAGATGTATCAGCACTGAGAAATATTTTTTAACAGTGGAGTTTTAAGCTAGATTCCAGCAAACTGGGCACCAAGGAATGCTTGGCAGTAGGGTTGTTGTTGCAGTCGGCCTTCATTTACCAATGTCTGAGAGGAGACTCTGTGATTGTCCCAACCCAGAGAAAGAGATGAGAAGCCTTGGAGTGCTCAGTTTCATTATGTACAATAAATGAGACAGCCCCTGCCTGGCATCATTATATCTGCAGCTGTCATGAATGCATTATAAGAGTGTTGGCTCATCCACGAGGTGGCTGTATAGGTTTGTATGTATCTTGTTATGGCCATTTGGAAGGCAAAATTGATATGGGGTTGGGCGGTTGGGTGGGGGAGCAGGCACCACTTCTCAAGATTGTCTGAAAAGGTTGCAAACAAAATTCAGATGGCTTCCCATCACATTTTTTTTTAAAGGGAGAAAGCTTATTTTTATATTCCGGAAAAATAGTTTGGAACTTTACTTAAACATAGGGCACTTCCTTTTCTACACTATTTTTACTCTCTAATTGCCAATATGATACTGCCCTGTTTCAGGAGACATCCCTGAAAACACGCAAGGAACACATGTTCACTTATGAACTTATCAGTCAAGTACAAGAAACTCATTAAATCAGGGTACCACCTCCTGTGCTACTGCAGATCCTGAGTCAGCAAAAATACCTTCATTCATAGAAAAGGATTATAAAATACATTGTTCTCCTTTCATGCTTTTAGTGCATGTTTCATGCATTTGTCTAGTGGTCTGCAAAAGAAATCTGTTGCAGTGAAGGGAAGCATCCTTACTACAAAGACATCCTTCTGTTAAATTTAAAAGCCTCTAGCAACTTGTTGCAACTTACATAATAGTATGTCAGTATTTTTTCAAATCTACTGCATGTTGCTACATTGGCTGCAGTGGGACAGAGAGGGAGTGATGTCTACGAACTATGTCAACAGATAGGCATCAGGACTAGGATACTACAGCTTTAAGTGGAGAGGAGAACAGTGTTGTCCTGAATACAGGAACTAGGGTGAGGAAAGTATACTTTCCAGTCAGAAAATGGCCTGCCAATAATTCTGGTAAGCTACAGTAATGGAAAAGGAAAAAATCAGCATGGCTTTCACTGTAATAAATTCTCCAGAACCACAAATAAGTTAACTCAGCTTCCCAAATCAAGTAACATTAAAAGATTGGACCAGCCCAGACTGTTTCTAAACTGCTGCAAAACCCCTGAATATAGATATCCAGAGAAAGAACACTACTAAAAGAGAAATTGGAAGGTGTAAAGAATAGGCAGTTCTGCTTTCACAGATTAATTACTACATATATTTTTATGAGGGACTAGTTAAACATGCAGTTAAATGACAGAAGGGAACTTAATAGTGCAACATATTTTAATAGGATGGTAGATTAAAAATTAGATGAAAATAGGACAGAAGTTGTACACATCTTCCTAATGTGTTCCAGCATTTCCAGCAAATGAGACAACAGATATTTGACAAATTTTAAATAAATATCAAACAAATTTTACATGCCATTCTGGCCACCATACTGTAGACTAGAGTATTATTCCTGCTTCTATGTTGTTTTAAAAACAAAAAAGAGCAGAAAATGGAAACAGGATGCTCTTGTAATCAGAACAGTGAAGAACAATGCAGTTAACTTAAGAATCGTTGATGACTTGATGTCACATAATCGCTGAATCAATGAGGTGGAATGGTTGGGTCTTGAGGTGAAAGGCTGGAGATTTCAAATCTCCTCTCCTAGAAGCTCTCTAGATATTCATGCATTGGCCCTGCCTACTGCCGTGAGATAGTGGCTTGATTATTGCCATGCCATCATGCCACCAGCTATCTTCCAGGGGCACCACTCTCACACAATTTGTGTGTGTGAGAGAGAGGGCTTTACACCCTCTGCTGCATTGCTGATCATTAGAAGGCAAAAATGCAAGAAGTATAATAATATCAATAGTGCGTGTAGCAAAGAGGCTTATAACTAGCTAATTCAGTCCTTTCTTGCTTCTTTGGGAGCTAGAGAAGTCCCACTAGGGCTAAACGGACTCCTTTTCAGCCTTGACCCAATAATTCCTGATGCATATTCCTTGTCTGACCAGCACCTTCCACTATTATGAATATCTGGCAATCATACATTCACAGCACCTAAATGACCGGGCTTTGTTTTTAAATTGTGCAGGCTTATCATAAGGTGTTTGTGAACAAAACAGGATATCAACAAAACAGGATATCAGTCAGAATATCATAAATAGCTTGATCTTCATGGTCTTGTGTGTCTGTGCAACTCTGGAGAGAAAATATTCACTTGTTATTAATAAATGTTCAGATATGCATTATTATTTTTTTCTGTAAGGCTGGAATTAGACCCTGAAACAGAACATAGTAAGTGGCAAAATCAGAATGCTCTGGTTTCTCTTCAGTTCATGTAAAATATGAATAAAAAAAGTTACTTGCTGAAGATTGAAATATCATATTGCCTTCTTGTATCTAGATCAGGTAGAGGTATACCTTAATTTTATGGATGATAGATACCTTAGAAGCAAATTATAAGAAAAAAGTTTAGATGCAAGATCTCTTTTGATTATTAACAGCAAAGTGCTAATCAGAACCCATACATCACTCTTGGTTTACTGATGTTTATTTAGTATAGAAATTATTTAAATTGGTACAAACTGAGTAAAGTCATAGGTATGTAAGGCCTTTTTCAGAATGTTTATTTTCTTATAAAGCCCTGGGCAATCAACCTCTACTATGGTAACAAGTTATTCCCAACTTCCCACTGTTTATTGCCCTACATAGGTATTTATCATCTTCTTATGGAGATCCATATGATTGAGAAACTATTTCCAACCTGATACCTTTCAGATGTGTTGAGCTTCAATTCCATAGACTTCAGCCAGGTATTAGTCATGCTGATTGGAAGTAGTGGGAACTGAAGCTAAGGCAACTGAGGGAATCAAGGTGCGCAAGACTGAGCCAGATGATACAGCAAATGGACAGTTATTTAGAAGTCCTACATCTTTTGTAATTTTTTGAAGGACATTGTTTTTGACAATATGCAGAATACTCCAATAAGTGGACTTTTAATATTTTGAAGTGTTGGGAGAACTTGACTTTCTTGAACTAACTGGCTGCCATTCTTTCCTAGAGTGATCTATGAGGAAATTAATAAGAATTAATATGCAGAATTATCTGGAAACTGACGACAGTACC